>NC_091821.1:117623281-117960781 GCF_038994185.2 Dermacentor albipictus
AATTGCACAGCAGGTGACGTGATAACAAACAAACAAACAAACAAACAAACAAACAAACAAACAAACAAACAAACAAACAAACAAACAAACAAACAAACAAACAAACAAACAAACACCGACAACAAGAAAGCACAGATTCACGGAAGGAAGTTAAAGCTAAACAAAATAAAAAATTACATTATGCCAAAACCACGATCTGATTGTGGGGCACGCCGTAATGGGGCGGGTCTCTGAAAATTTGTACCACCTGAGATTCTTTGACGTGCACCTAAATCTAATTACACGAGTGTTTGGGCCCCCTTCGAAATGCAGCCGCCGTGGCCTTGATGCGTATTTACAATTGCTAGTAGGTACAGCGGGGCGTGGCACTTGCTGAGACGCCGGACGTTTGCGTGCATGCGCGAGTAAAAGCGCGTGGAGAGAGGAAATGTGGGGACCTTTGCTCCTTGAATATATGTCTCTGCAAAGGCACTACGGAGGAGTTTCTTAGCGCGTGTTGTATGCATCTGTCCCTATAGGCGTGCCGGTAGAAGTCGCGGGGCGTGGTAGTGCTGAACTTAGCGGCGCAAGTTGGCGGCTGGACGTAATTGCATTTATTAAATCGCGTTTTTTACTAATTGAAAGAGCGTGTCATTATTTCGCATTATTGGCTGCGCCTCCAGGACACCAAAGCGGCGACGGGAACGCCAAAGCTAGAACCCGGGGCCCTATAACGTAAAAATATTCCAATCTCCTGACATCAAATTTGCGTAACCACCGACGCAAGCACCGGGCGGTCACCCGCAGGGTTGTCTTAACAGACCAATCAAACGCTCTCCTCGTTCATAGGAGGTGAGTTTTGTTGGCTTGAAAAACGAATAACATTGCCTACACTGAGCGGCTTGTCGTATCTAATTGGCTGACAAGATGCGAGGATTAGGCTCAAGTGGAGAGGGATTCACTGGGGCAGAGCCAGTGCACTGAAAATCGATAACCGGATGAAGAGGGTGGTGCCGGCGTCTGCGATTGGTCGGCTTTCCCTTCTTAGCTTGTGGTGGCTGGTCGAAAATCACGGGGGCATGGAACGGAAGCTTAAGAATGACGCTAAAACTGAACCTCAGCAAAGAAGAGTTGGCAGAATGAGGTGGTAAACATGCCGAAAGGGCTCGAAAACGTTACACGGCCACGCAAGAAGTTTTATTATACGCAAATACACCCATGCTCTCCGGCAGGTGCGAGTAGCAAGCGTCTCAGCGATCGGCGGCAGCCATCTTTTATTCCTTTATGAACGGGGCAGCCTGCGGCTATTCCGAAGAAAATTCAGTTTTGTTCGGCATATTAATGCATCTTTATGGCGTACACGTCACTTTGACGCGGTGAGTTTGTGCGGTTTTGTGACGTCGCGTGACAGGCAGGTGAAGTGGGTGCAGCCGGAAAACTTTTTACCAATAGCCGAGGGCTAATGGCGAAAAGGGGTCGAATCAGAAATAACTGTTCTTTCTTTTTTCTGTCAAGTCATGCACAATCAGTGTGTACACATCATATCAGATGGGGAGATATTGCGGTTTTCGTGACTTCGCGTGACAGATAGGTGAAATGGGTGTGGTCGAAAAAGTTTTTGACCAATCGTGGAGGGCTGATAGCAGAATTGGAATAGAAAAGTTTGGAATAGTTTTACGTTGTAGCGCCCCCGGTCTGGTCCGTGGGATGGGGCTCGCCGAGGCCTGCGCGTGCCAGGGGTGTATAAGATCGGCTGTCCGCTATACCTTGCCCCTTCAGACACAGCGATCACCCAGTGGGGCGTCCGTGCCCACTGCCTCACCGCGCGGGCCGCCAGCGGCGGAGCGACCACGCTCCGCAATGCCGGCATGTCTAGGGGACAAACGCAAACAACACGCGCTAAGAAACCTCTTCCGTAGTGCCTAGGCAAAGTCGCATATTCAAGGTGCAAAGGCCACCCAGATTTTCTCTCTCGCAGACGCTCTTACTCGCGCCTGCACAGAAACGTCGAGCGCTGCGAGAAACGCCACGCCCCGGGATTCGATCTCGCGACCTCCATGCTTAGCAGCCCAACACCATAGCCACTAAGCAACCACGTGAGCCAGACGTGAGCATTAAATAGAAAGCAGCCAGTGTGTGTGAGAGTGTGAGTGTGAGTGTGTGTGTGAGTGTGTGAGAGTGTGTGAGAGTGTGTGAGAGTGTGTGAGAGTGTGTGAGAGTGTGAGTGTGTGTGAGTGTGTGTGAGTGTGTGTGAGTGTGTGTGAGTGAGTGTGAGTGAGTGTGAGTGAGTGTGAGTGAGTGTGAGTGAGTGTGAGAGAGGGTGAGTGAGTGTGAGAGAGGGTGAGTGAGTGTGAGTGAGTGTGAGAGAGGGTGAGAGAGTGTGAGTGAGTGTGAGAGAGGGTGAGTGAGTGTGAGTGAGGGTGAGTGAGTGTGAGTGAGGGTGAGAGAGGGTGAGAGAGGGTGAGTGAGGGTGAGAGAGGGTGAGTGAGGGTGAGAGAGGGTGAGTGAGAGTGCGTGTGTGAGAGAGTGAGAGTGAGAGAGTGTGAGTCAGAGTGAGAGTGCGTGTGCGAGTGCGTGTGCGAGTGCGAGTGCGTGTGAGTGCGTGTGCGTGTGAGTGCGTGTGTGTGTGCACTTTTAATTTCGACCCCCCGGGGCTCTTGAACAGGCACCCAAAGTCTGCACCCGCACTAGAACGCAGCAGCTGCAAGCTCATTATGTAACAGGAACTGCCTATAATCATTTATTATGCAACTCAAGGTTAGCTTTCCGGCACCGTAAAATCTACTCCTTGCCATTGACCGAGGTCCTGAACTGTTACACAACACTGTCAGTACTCTCGGGTGCAGCAGCGCCAAAGAAAAAAAAAACTGAGCTGTGGCCAACGACCTAACGACGAGCGCGCAATGCGCGATAGGAAAGGCCTTCGCGGGTAGCGTTCACGCAGATTCACATGTACAGCTCGACAGATGCTACAAGAAAGATGCGCAGAGCGTCAGTGAAATTCTGCAGAGGCGAGAACCAAGGCTGAAATAATTTCGAACTTACCTTTATGTGCGCCATTGGAAAGGGCTTTCCAACGCTCTCGTAGTCATCTATGCCGGCTGGTGTAACCGTGACTCCGCCACACGTTTCGCTCATGCCGAAAACTTTACAGAGAAAAAAAAAATAGCAGACAAATTATCATACCAATGAAGAACCACTATGCTCCACTCACATTAAACTTGAAGGAAACGTAACATTAGTTCTGATTAAAAAGAAAGGCTTATGAGACAGTCACCTGCATTGAAAAGTCTTATTAAAAAAATTAATAACGTAATCTCAATAAAGATGAGTTCCCAATGGTTTCGCGATATTGTACACATTATTTTACCCAGAAATTAAGTGATAATAAATGTGCGATGCTAAGGTAACAAAGGGAACATGCGTTTCACAGAAACTAATACGTGAATCTCAACTTGCCTGCTAAGTACATTTCATTCATCCTCAGGATAGTTGACTGTAGATCCGCAGTAGACTGCATATTTCTTCATTTTTTTTTCAAATTCCTACACAATGTACCACATGATATCATCGCGCGAATACGATGAACGACGAAAGGAACAGCAACGTCAATATGCACAACACCCTCGAGCTCAGGCTACCTACGACGCAGTGGTTCCTGCCCGAAGAAGGCCACACACATTTAGGTCGCCTCAAGAGCAGCGCGAATACGATGAGCGACGAAAGGAACAGCAACGCCAATATGCAAAACGGCGTCGTACTCAGGCTAGCAAGCACGCAGTGGTTCCTGCCCAATACAAGCCACGCACAGTTAGGTCGCCCCATGAGCTGCGCGAATACGAAGATTGGTTCCAGCCGAATATCACCTACGGATGCTGTACCTCACTTATGCCTACTTTATAAAAATTTATATCATGATGTACTCCGCGACTTGCTTCTGTTTAGCCAAGGATTAAAATCGTAGGTTGGTATTCCCAAAAATATTCTCACGCAAGAAGTGTTAGTAAGGACATATGAACGCCAATAGCCATGTTGAACGTCCGGACAATAGTTTTATGAACAGACCAATTTCTTACGGCACAAATCCATTGGGCCATTCTTCTTCCACTAACACTTAACGAAGGAAACGGCCTTACTGAGTCACTGGTTTACATTATTGATAACAAGTTGTTTATATTACGTTTAACTTCTAACTTTAGCGGCGGAGGATAAACTAGCCTTAATACTTGCGCTTTTGTGCCATGAATGTTGGTATTTTTCCGTTATTTTTTTCTCTTGCCACCTTACAAAAAGTTCTGACATGATATTGACGGTATTATATTCTGCCATTCATGTGTTCATTTGCTGCTTGTGATTAATGTTGGTACCACTCTCATTTGTAACACTCGCTTTGGGTCCTGAGGGTAAAGCAAGTAAATCAAAGAGCCGGCTATCGTTCACGCGGTCATTAATCATTTGCATCAGGTGGTCATTTTGTGTGTTTATGGATATTTTATTGTTCATACTGATTCAGTACTAAAGAAGTAAGCCAGTTGTGGTAGAACTTTCATCCAATGGTGTGCACCGCAAGTCCAGATGCTGTAGAGCTTGATGTGACTATTAGAACTGCACTCGTCTTATCCTCCAGAGAACGTCCGACTTTGATATCGAGTTCGCTGTTGTTCTCGTAAGCCAATGTAAAGTAGTTCTCGAGTGAAGTTAATGATTCCAACAGGTGAGTACAAGCTACGCTGCGTGCGATGTTACGGTAAATTATCACCAGAGAAGCAAAGATGATTTATTTTGAATTACTAAACTAGTTCAGTACCAGCTTGGGGATGGCTTTGACACTAATGCCTACCACTTTTCATTGAATAGCCTCTGTGTGTATGACTTAATAGCTCTGCGGAAGCTCGCAAGGTGGAGAGAAGTAATTAAGGAAAAATGAAACCCGTAGGGGTTTTCTTTGTAGCAATTGCTACGGTTGGGTGGATGTCTCATTTTCCATTCCATTGCCTCTCTGTGTAGCATGGCAACATTTCATGCTTTTTAGGCAAAGGAAACACTACTGCATTTTTTACGAGCCAAAAGGAGAAAAATAAAATTGACCGTGGAAACGTACCATGAGTCTAGCTGCAAACTCGATCAGTGTCGAAAGAAATCCTGTTTATGTAAGAAGTTTCGCTCGTTTACAGGACATTGCATGTCTATAGCAAGCAAATGAATAAGAAGAAGAAAGTATTGCGACACAGGTGCGCGTTCTGTTTTTGATATAAACATATTTTAGGACAAAAAAAAAAACGTTATTCATCTATCTTGGAAACTGAAGCCAATCCAAACTGAATTACGGTGATACGTTAAACCGACTTGATTTTCAAGAGTACTGGCCATTGATCACTAGACAGCAAGAAAAATAAGGAAACAAGCTGCATACAAAGGCCGCCATTCGTGGAACGAACTATTAATAATTGCGTGCTGTTTAAAGCCTTTCACAGTAATGCAAACTGTTTTTAACATAGACACAGCGCACTTCAGAAGCGACAGTATAACAGCGAACTAGCAAATGAGTGGCAAGTAACCTAATTGAACCTACGATGGCGGAAAGCTTTCAACTTGAACTTGTCAATAATGCCTTGCGCCACTATGGCCGGAGTGGTCGAGCCGCCAATTAGCAACTTGCTCATGCTGCTCACGTCGTAGTTGTCGATGCACTCGCACTGCACTAACTTCTGCGCAAATGTCGGGAACTGGAGCATCACTGTGGCCTGCAAGTGAACAAAAAAGAGAAAGAAAGGCTCTTAAATACACAGCTGAAGAATTCCCATGCACCATTTCCGAAAGGCTACTTAATTCCAATGGATTCGGAAGAAAACAAACAGCGGGACAAAGGACGAGCGAGCAAAGGGCACAGGACAGAGCCCTGTCCTGTGGTCTGTTTGTTTTATTCTAATAATGAACCAACCAGCCCTTTTGAACACACTGCTAACGTCCAATGGATCCGTTGACGGACATGCGTGATCAGCTGTCGCTGCGCAGCCTTCCTCTGTTGCTCCCCCACCCCTTCCGCCGCGTAGAGGAGCATGCTAGAGACGCTTCACTCAGTCGGACCTCTCCATCTTTCTACCATTAAAGTTCCCGATACGTGGCAGTCTCGTGCAGTGCCCCCCCCCCCCCCCCCTTCTATCTTGAGGACTCCCAATTTGGTCATAGGCCGTGCCGTGCTTAACATGCCGGTACTCGAAACTGAAACTAAACAGAGTCGCTGGGTGGGAGGCCACGTGAAAAAGCGGAGTGCTAGTTGTCCCTCTTCCATTCCAGAATGTTTAAAGCGTTTAAATTTAGCAAGACATATCAATTTGGAACGAATTCTGCGGATGGCAGCGGTTTCGAGATCTCTGCCGTCAATGTTGCAATAAAAAAGTGCGGTGGTACCACTTACTTTCTGTAAGGAAACGCCTTCTTGTGCATCGAAGTACAAAATTTAATGGAGCGCCAACGTATTTCTTCGTATACATCGGGAATTGATATTAAACTGGTGTCGCCCTGATAATTCGTTCCTAGTGGATACGCCTTGCGAACTTTCTCTGCTACAATTCGTAAAGTGGAACATGCGCCATAAAATAATTAGTTAAAGTTATTTAGCACAATTTTCATTAGTCGATTACGCATTTTGATTTCTCATGCAATTGATGTCCGCCTCTTCGAGTAATCCAGTTCAAGGATTAGAACTGTGCTGTCTGCCACAGGCGATTTTTAGAAATTATGCATGGTCTATAAATTATGAAGAACCAACTATGTTTGCTGTACAAGAATGCATTTAGCATGTCTTAGGAGATGGTCATTTGTGGCACTATGTAGCGCTATCTGTTATGGGTGGCTCTCCCTTTAATATCGTGCCTTAATTGTACGCGGGAGTCACCCGGTACTACGAGCCCCACTTCCTCAAGAATCAACCAGTTGGGAACTCCGTGCAGCGTCTGCGACCGATAGCGTCTCAAAACGCTACAGCTGTCACAAACAAAGAATGCGAGAACGCTTCCCTTACCACCGGTACCACTGTACGGTTTTTATCGCTCTTAGACTGCCCTATCCCCGGAAAGAGCCCTGGAAACAATTAGACGCTCACAAGAGAATCGCGGTTAGTTCACAAAGAAAGCTGAACGCGTTAAAACACACTGTAGAACGCCTGTATGCTGGTCGACAAAGCAGCGCCAATAAGCGCCAACTCCATTCTGCCGATGAGTGGGAGTGAGAAGATCGAATGACCAGATTTCACGAAATTACACAACACCATAGATTGCAGAGGCCTGCATTCCCACCACCACACCCAAAATTAAGCAAAAACCAGTCCGTAGAGGGGCGGCAGTTACAGACGAGATCCGATCGGAGTCCAGCTATTATGCACCTAATAGATCCAGATTTATACACGACGGACAAGTGCAGACATTGCAACTCTAGAGCCACCCTGGAGCATATCCCATGGGAATGTATATATGGCTGTAATATAGGATAACGGTGATGCAGCCTCAAACAGCGACAGCCTCCGCGCGCGCTGGGAGTCTGCGTTGCTCAGGTCGGACCTGCAGCACCAACTCTGGGCCGTCCAGCGAGCCAAGGAAGCCGCCAAGGGCTAACAACCATTGGCCAAAACCTAGGCGGAGTCCAGGCCCACCCCACCAAATCGCAGGGCACTGAATAAAGTTATTTGATTGAATTAAAGAAAACCTACATAAAATCTGAACATATAATGTCGGCTCACTGGCATACCTCTAGATCACGCGGACATCTTAACGAAATAGTGCATTGTATTCACCGGGGGCTGAATTGACAAAGATCTTCCCTCGTAAGTGATGCTTAATTCCCATTGGCTCGCCACCTTCGTTAATGATATGTCCGACATCACGGTTGGCTGACATCCGCTCTTACAGCTTTACCGCTCGAACTTTCTGTGAATACGGGCCACGTGTGCACCCACTGGCACATGCCGAATGGCTACTCTAAAGAAAATCGAGTAAATCAATGAATACGGGCCCGTATTCTTCGGTTTACTCGATTTTCTTTAGAGTAGCCATTCGGCATGTGCCAGTGGGTGCAGGTATATTCTTGGTTAGTCCTCCAGAATGGGTTTGTGGCACTGTGACATGAAACGCATAGAATTCTTAAATGCACCTAGACGTGAAACTTAGGAGACGGAAGAGCCCGCCACAGTGTACCATCGCTATAGACATGTCCCAGCTTATCCTCACTGCAAAGGATCGGCCTTGCTGGGCTACAGCACTCAGTCTTACACCAAACGACTGCATACTTCCAAGAAGAAGCCTATTAAGAAGAGAAACTTTTAACCTAATCTAGGAACCTCTCCGGAAAAGCCACTCGGGTCACCTTTCATTACATGCACTTTTTTTTAAATAATAAACGTCTTTATGTCTCTCGCTAGATAGGTGTCATACTTCTCTGTGCATATCTATCTTATCGCCATTCTTCCTTCGACAAGCACCATATATCGCCTTCGTGACATTGCTGCGAATACATCTCACACTGTGCGTGTGCCAGGTACAGTGTTTGCGTTTAGGCAGAGCTTTTTAATGGTGCACTGCATAGAACTTTGCACGAGCTTGCGCACTTCATCGTAAGCGTCACCGTTAGTTGTGTAGGATTTAATACATACAGCTTCACACTGATTCTAACATACGCGTTCGATTAGTGTAAGGTATTTATTAGTCTACTATTTCGGCCACCAACCTTGTGCTTTTCGATGGCCTTGAGGACAGACACAGGGCCAGAGGGCACCATGACGATTACAGTGGCGCCAACCTCGAAACAAGTGCCGTAGAGCCAGAGGCCGGATACGTGAGTGAAAGGGGCAGTGCCAAGCATCCTATCATTGGCCGTGAGAAGGCGCACTCCTTCGTCTCTAAAAAAGAAATTGAAACACCATATGGCACAATGCTCTTTCATACTGCATTACTGTTTTGAATTGTCAGTCTGTACTACAGTTTCTTTCGATGGCGCTGTTGATGACAGTGACAGCGCGCACATTCTCCGCCATGCACAGACTGCAAATATGTGGGTGACGCGAAGCAGTTCGTCCCTGCATGTCGGTGCATCAGCAATGAAAGAAGGAGACTACATGACAACTCGCGTACCTGAGGACTGCCACATACATGTGTGGAATATCTATTGTCCGCCTAAGTACCTGTCACAGAGTTGCATGCCCGCGCTCCTCTCAAGATGGCCGCCATTGCCGCAGCAGCAGCAACGCCGCTTGAACGGCGATGAGGGAGAGCGCTCCCCATTGTCCCCGAACCCGCCCGACGGGTTGATCACGTGGGTCGCCTGAGCGCGACGGAGGGACGACGTGGCTCGGTGAGCGGCAGAGCAGCTTGGAGGACGAAGGAGTGGGGTCGTGCACCGGGAGACAGCTGAAGATGTGGTCGGCAGGCTGAAACCTCCAGGCCGAAGTCTTCGCCGTTCGACCGACAGACGGTGCAAGTCCGTCAGGATCTTCGGCAGCGAGGTACCAGCAGCCCGACGCTCTTCAGATCGGGATCTCGGCAAGCACGCCCCAGATAAGCCTCGTCTTCCGGGCCGCTCTCAGAACTTTCCGCCGGACTCGCGTTTCTAATCGCGTTTAATCTTTCATTTGTCTATCCATCGCGTGTTAATTCGTTTATCTTCTGTTAGTGTAGTGCTTGCCGTATTTATTGTCGCGTGTATTTTTCGTTTGTGTCGCGTATTTTATTTGTATTTCACGAGTGTTAATGGTTCCCACGTGGTGGGCTTAGTGTCGCGCGAGTGGCGTCAGGGCGTGTGTTGTGTGACCCGCACGCCTTCCGCGTGCTAGGACTCACTACTGGAAGTTTGCATGTTTTCTTTCCATTATGTCTCGGGCATGATTTTATTGTATTAAATTGAGTGTGTGTGTTGTACGACGTCGCCTCCCGTCTCATGCCTCTGGTTCACAGTCGATCAGGCGTGGACCTTATCGCCGGTCAGCAGCCGAACCATCACTAAACGCACGCGGGGTGGGTTTGTTGTCGCCCCATCCCCTCCGGACCGGAGAGTGCGAACTACCCCACCATCAATCTTTGACAGTACCAAGGATAATAAGAAAATAGGCTTCGAGCATTCTGCTTGCATTTATACGTTACTCTCAGTAGATTAGCTCGTGGCGACACATTTTGTTACACGAAAGGAGGCTCTCAGCCAGAAAAATCACTGGCAGCAAAAGGAAGACGAACACTGCCTGAATCAATAAAATTACCACCATGATCATTACTTCGTCATAATTTGGACTGAAATAACTTTAGCTTCTAATTGCTAAAGCTTATGTGGACAGTGCACACACGGACTGCGCTGCTAGTTGAGCACGCGCCGAGCTCCTTGGAGAGAAATTCTCATTTCATTTTGTCGGAGAGATGGTTCAGGTATAGTGTATTCTTTTCCGTAGCATTCTCAGCGTGCCATCTGGACCAACCCGCAGCAGCAGGATACACCTACGCGCACTTACGACTAGCGCGATCTTCACATGCCGCGTCTACCGGACAGGTGTGATCGTATATAGCACTGTATTCGTACGAATGTTGTCTGAAACACTGATTGGGTGAAATTAAGCGGACGGGATCGTCACTGTAGACTGCGTGCAATATATGAGGGGACATAGCCCTCTTAATTACCAACGGTAACCGCTTCGCTAAACGAAGGACCGTCCTAATCACCTCCTAGCTCACACCTTCAGCTACGAAATGACAGACCATGGACTAGTCCTACCTGTGGGAGCCGCACTTCGAAAGACCTTTTTAACTTTTCTGCGGGACGTTGTTCTCAACGAGGTACTTTAATACTGCATGTGCACAGCCGGTCTGAAGCGCGTGACTAGACGCCAGACGTGCGCTCCAGACCGGCCGTGGTGTGTGTGTGTGTGTTAAGTGTCGTATGTCCGGTCTATCATTTCATTTATTATTGCATTCGCCTAGAGTTGAAGAGTAGCATGTTAAACTCACCACCAGGCAAGTCGCTATAGTTTTCATTAAAAATCCTCCTCTCTATCTCTCTGTTGGCCATCTCCATAAAAGGATGGTAGTTCCCTAATTCCGTTCCTAATATCGAGCCAACAAGCCCAAACTGCTGTTCTAGTTTGCTCCCATTTCCACCCAAATGCTAGAGCTTGGACTGATTGCTTGACATAGCTGAAAAGGAAAAACAAACAAAAAAAACGAAAAAAAACGGCGTGATAATAAAGCTTACAAAGGACATGCAAACTACGCAAGTATGACTCATGCATCACAATGGCATGTAAAGAGTTTTGTCGTTAAGAAACAATATGTGTAAGTCGAAAGTTTCAGTGGCTTATAACGCAAGCTTCAGAACACTCGACAAGGATTTAAACTACGGCCACTTGAATGCCAAGGACGCGCTGATTCCACGTTCAAGAAATTTGATCCATTCCTCATTTTCCCCCGTTTTTACAGATTGTATACGCCTGTATGTTTACAGCGTCTGTACGGTGTTTCGCGCGTGCTATAAAGTGTGTTGCACTGCTTTTAATGCAGCATTAGATTAAATAACTTATGCGCTTTTGGAAAATGGTATAATTTCTCTCGCTCTCACACGCACACACGGGGAAAAATAGAGAAGAGAGGTACATCCAGCCAAATAAAATTATTCTTGTTGAGACAGTGGTCGCATGCTGTGTTCCAACTGAGATTCGATACTTAGTCGAAGAAACTAGAAAAAACAGAACACAAGGAGCGCCTAGATTTCCCCTTGTGCCTTTCAATTCTCTTCTAGGTCATAGCATAGTGCAGGTCGCCATCCCGGCAGCTTTGAGGCCATCAGGTGGCACACGAGGGTTTTTCGGCCAGTTACCGACTATTAAGATCGCGTACTTCGGGACGCCCAAGGTTAACCGAATGCTGACCGTTCAACGTGTTCGATCACGTAGTTGATGGGGATGCGCGTTCGATGATACGGTAGGGTCCTTCATATTTGGGCAGTAGTTTTGAAGAGAGACCAGGGGCAGCGGAAGGAACCTAGAGCCACACAAGCGCTGCAAGAAGGAAGGTGGGCGCTGAAGTGGTGCCACCGCGAGTGCTCTTCTGACGCTTTTGGTCACTGGAGGTAAAGGCCCGCAAGAGATCGCGGCATTCTTGAGCATGTCTGGCTGTGACAGAAATGGGCGCACGTTCAGATGCATCCGGCCGGTATGGTAGACTTGGGTAGATGGTGTGCGACGGGTGCCGACCGTACAGCAAGAAAAAAGGTGAAAAGCCGGTGGTGTTCTGAGTAGCGGTGTTGTACGAGTCGGCTACGAAGGGCAGAATGACGTCCCAACGTGTGTGGTCGGAGCTGACGTACATTGCATGCATGTCGCCGAGCGTACGGCTGAAGCGTTCTGTAAGGCCACTGGTTTGAGGATGGTATGCCACAGTTGTGCGATGAACAATGTGGCACTCTTCAAGAATTGATTCAACTACTTCGGACAGGAAGACACGTCAGCGATCACTGAGAAGTTACTGAGGTGGCCCGTGACGCAGGCTGAATCGACAAACACGAAGGAGGCAATATTGCGCGCTGTAGCTGCCGGGAGGGCGGCAGTTTCGGCATATCGTGTGAGGTGGTCAACTGTCTCAATGGCCCAGCGGTTTCCAGACGATCTCAGGGGGAAGGGGCCCATACAACTCTATGACATACAACCTCAACCTTGCCCTACTTGGCCCAAACGGCCAAGTAGCGCAAGGTACAGGTTGCAGAACGGCTGGAGAGAGGTGGGATGAATATTTCTTGTGCTGACAATCAGGGCAAGAGCGAACGAACTTCTGAACGCAGCTGTACATTCCTCGCCATTAGTACCGCTGTCGAAGGCACTGGTAAGTTTTGAAAATTCCCGAGTGTGCGCACTGTGGATCGGCGTGGAAAGCTGCGCATATTTTGGAACGCAGACTGCGAGGTACTACTAACAACCACTGGCGCCTGTCGGGGTTATAATTGCGTCGGTGAAGCAGTTTGTGGCGAATGGCGAAATGGTGAGTTTGACGACGCAACGTGCGAGTGGTTGGTTGTGCTGTTGAACCAGAAAGCAAGCCTAACATATAAGGGAGGCAATCCAATGGCCCTTGCGCCGCTCAGAAGTGATGGCGGTAAGATCGAGCGAAGAAACGGCAAAGTGGCATAGTGAGCAGCAGGCATTGTCGTCAGGCAAGAGGGAGCGCGAGAGGGATTTGGCGTCAGAATGCTGGCGTCACCTGCGGTAGAGCAAGCGGATATTGTAGTCCTGCAGGCGAAATGCCCATCTTTCAAGGACGACTGCCAACATAGGACACGGTGGTCCATGACATCAAAATGGACGGCCATTCAAATAAGACCGGAACTTAGTAAGAGCCCAGATGACAGCCAGGCATACTTTTTGTCTAATTAGTCTGAGCTTTTGTAAGCGTGCTACTTCTATAAGCCATGACGTATTCAGGAAACCCTTGTTTGCGCTGGGCAAGAACAGTCGAGATGCCGATGCCAGAACAGAGATGCCGATGCCAGCACCACCGGCATCTCTGCACACTTCGGTAGCGGCTGTCGGGTTGTAATGCCGCAAAATTGGCGGACACGTTAGCAAATGACGTAGTTTTGTGAAGGCCTCATCACACTCGGACGACCACGAAGTGAGGGCCCGTTGCTCCTAAATAGCATCATCAGGGGCGATATGATGGCAGCGAAATTGCGAATGAAGCACATGAAGTAGGATCACAGACCTATGGAAGTGCGCACTTTGAAGGACGTTGGCTTAAGGAATTCGGTGACGGCCCGAAGTTTCGCTCGATCGAGGAGAATTCCATCCTTGGGTACGACGTAACCTGGAATTGTCAGCTGCCGAGCTGCAAATCGACGGTTCTTTAGGTTTAGTTGTGGTCCAGCGGTTGTTAAAGACGTCAAAACACACCGGAGCCGTTGAAGATGCGTGGTGAAATCAGAAGCAAAAACAACAACGTACATAACTTGCACGTCTTTGATCGCTTCTACATGTTCAGGACATTCCCCTCGGATAAGCATCACAGCGTATGGGAACGGGTTGCAAACGAAAATGGTGCGGGAGCCCTGTGTGATGTCCACTGTCGCAAAAGGTAGCAGCAGACTTTTCCAAGTGAGAAAGCAGTCAGATGGAGACACTAGTCCAACAGCGTCAGAGATTCAGCTGCAGTAGATGGGCACAGCCGTTCACGCGTTCGGAGGAAGTGGGTGTCGGCTTGGACAAGTAGTTTCCTCGAAAGTGAAAAATCGTCAGTGAGCGGCAAATCTAACATCGGCGAGATTTGTATTTCGGCCTGAGCGTAATTGATAACGGCGTTATGGCGCGAGAGAAAATCCCAGCTGAGGATAACGTCACGAGAGCACGAGGAAAGGATGATGAATTCTATGGTGTACAGAACGTCGTCAATTACAACGCAAGCCGTGCAAGCCGCTAAGGGTTGAATATGCTGAGCACTGGCTGTGCGGAGAGACAGCGCAGAAAGGGGCGTCGTGACTTTCCGAAGTAAGTGCCAAACTTAGCGTCCATAACACATACGGCGGCTCCTCTATCCACGAGTGCTTATGCGTGAGCACCGTCAACAAACACTTCGATTACGTTC
Source organism: Dermacentor albipictus (assembly GCF_038994185.2). Taxonomy (NCBI): domain Eukaryota; kingdom Metazoa; phylum Arthropoda; class Arachnida; order Ixodida; family Ixodidae; genus Dermacentor; species Dermacentor albipictus. Next base: position 117,637,861 of record NC_091821.1, read on the forward strand.
GAGGGAGTGCGTTCAGGACTTTCACATTTCGATGGAGTCGCAGCCCTTGCCTCTTGGGCTGCGACGATTAGTTTTCTTCCTCTCTAGGTACGGGGCGAGGTCGCATCGGCTACAGCGAGCGACGGCGTGGAGACCATGAACGGCGGGTAGCTGGCGCCAGGCGCAATATCGATGACATAGCCGAAGGGGGGTCGTAATATGGACGGCTGCACTGGCTTGTCAAGGGTGGTGCGGCGCTAGGCGGCGGCACACGATTCAAACAACTTGCGACGCGACCGGCGTAGCCACATGTAAAGCAGTTGTAACATGTGAAGCAGGTGTATTTTGGCCGGTTGTCGGGGGTACGCCACCGGTTTGCTAGGGCAGGTGCCACCCATGTCACATGAGCTGCTGCTGATATGACTGCATGGCGGGCTGCAATCGGGGCCTAGCCACGACGTCGGCATAATGGAGAGGCATACTTGGAGAGAGTGGTCAGGTCCTCGCGACGAGTTCAGTGTAGCTGAGTGGTGCAACCGCAGGGATCTGTTGGAGCGGCGCAACGACTTCAGCGGGATAGAGTAGGAGGCGTCTGCTGGGATGCGTCTTCAGGCATGGTTGGGCGCAGGGTACGGGATCAAATTTCCAGGATTGACGTTGTGGGCCGAAGCACTCTCCACCACTTGTAAAGGTGCTTATTAGTGAGCAGCGTTTGGGCGGGCCGTCATAGCAGGGCACGGTTTCTCAGCGCGAGCAGCGCTGGAGAGATTGACCCACTAGAAAGGCGCTGGAGAGCATGACCCACAATAGCGTTCCTCTTCTTCGCTGCAAGGGTTTTGAGGTCGAGGACTTTCCTTTAACGCGAAAAAGATCAACAGTCGAAAATGTCACGTCAGCACTCATTTGAAACGCTGCGGAAGTACTCCATTAGGGACTACAGTCGAACGCCTCTACAGCAAGATGACCTGTGTAACGAAGAATTACTTAGGTCCCGGTCGAATTATTATTAGCAATGAACACCGGGTAGCGATGCCGCAACTGTCCTCCACACTGTTCCGGAAATCACTCAATTCGTACAATGCCTATTCTAACGCATTAATGGATGCGATGCCTGACGAATACCTCACTGTTAATGACGGCATGATGTAATCGCAACTGACGACCAACGACGTCTTGAAAGTCATCTAGGGTGCAAAGGACGTGAATGTCAATGATGGTTACAGTGGAGAAGATCCTGTACACAACCAAAGAATGTTTATGGCAAGGGAGGTGATAGCGACAATCGATGATTTCAGCTTTTTAGTTTGCGTAGCTCCTGAGTATCACCATGGAGTATCATACTGTGAACCTCGGTGCCATAAGGTTAGCTGGAGTCGCACATTCTGTCAAAAGTGCGATAAAAAAAAACTGCGGCTTGCCTCACTTAGCCTTTACTGAATTCATCTTAAATAAAGGTTTTCTGCTGTTGAAGGCGTCTATAGACTGCTTTATTTTGAGCAGTACAGCACGCGAAGGTGGGGCCTTCTTACGACGACGTGACCTGTATAGCGCACTTCGTTATAAAGCTGTTTGACTGTATTCACAAATCGCGACCTTATCCAGACGTTTGAAAAATGGTAATATATGTTGTGAAGAATTTTTTTACAAGCGACCTAGCTTCAATTTACTGACACCATGCACGAGTTTGAAGTTGGTTGTGCCTTTTTATTATATTGGCCTCATGTTAAATACTTTTTTAAGAGTCATCCACTACTTGTTTAATCTTTTTTATCTGTCCTTTAATAGGCCTACATTCTTTTTTACCACACAATTTCAATCAGTAAATAGCGCCTCAGTGCATTTAGACATGCAGTGCAGCAGCAGGAAGCAAGTATTTAATGATAGTTTTCCACTTGACTCCCGAACTGATCCTCCTACACCTGGGCCATGAAGGATGCCGTATAGTGAATGGATCTACGTAAACTTTAACCCTGATGTTTCTTTAAAACTTACAGTAAAATAAAAATAGAGTTTTTTTCAGCCCAATTGGTATGCGAACGCTACGGCTGGGTCCAGTGCCACAACCGTACGATCAACAGCACACTGTCTTGAACTCTACAGACCACTGCGGCTGGTAAACTTGTGACCATGTGTTAGCGATAGTTCAATTCGGCTTTTGTGGCATACCTTAGTTTCTCTGGAGCCAGGTTAACATGCGCCGTTTTAGAGCGCAGTTCTTAGGCGCCCGTTCCTGCGCTGGGCGTCGGCGTAACCGAGCGAATGAGCAGCAGCGAAGGAAGGAAGAGCAAACGCAGAGCGCCGCGGCGGATGAAAGACGTGAGGAGGAAATCGGAGGAGGAGGGTGCAGCAGAACTATGAGGCGGAAGTAGAGGACCAGGGTGTGGCGAAAGCGTGAGAAGAAAAGCGTAGCGCGGCGACGATGGCTACGAGATCGGGCCAGAGTAGCGCGAGTCGTCTGGGAGGTCTGGGCGCGGCGGCTGCTGTGAATCGCACCACGTGTCACCCGCGCGCTGCCTTCCGCGATCTCCTGATTAGCGAGGCAGTCACGTCACACATCGCTCCGTTTGCAACGTACCGCACGAGACAGATTGTCAGCGCAAAGCAATATAAAGCGAGATGAAAACACGTATAGAGCTGGGCTCAAATGTCCCATTAGGGAGTATCGTAATCATCGGTGATTTTTTTTAGACAGAAATATACATTCTCCACACAACCGGGAGTTTACTTAAATATAGCTGTCTCACGTAAATTACTCCTATTTAGCACTGGGTACAAAAAATGAGTCCGTCCTAAGCAAATTGTTATTAACGCAGAAAATAATGCTACGTGCTATTGCTAGTCTCCAGTACAACTTACACACGGAACGCTTATTTGTTAAGTTAAATATTCCTAAATTAAATGAGAAATACAAAACCAGACTTTTCTGTTAATTCTGCTTAGAGAATAAACAGACTTGTAACTGCACACGAGGGCATAGCTTACTTTAAAGAAGATGTGTCTGCCATCTCCGGGCGGTGGAATGTATCATTATCGAGAAGAAACTATGGATTTCAAATGCATCATTTCACTCTGACAAGGCTTCTTAAGGGGGTTGCGGGTCTGAAAATTTACTTTCGAACCATTGCACGGATATATGTATAAATATTTATAGGTTTATGTATCTTAAGTAAACATTCTAAATTCCATCAATACAGATCAAATAGAATATAATTAATGGCTTTCATAAGGACCAATTAGGCATGTCACCTTAGCAAAGCTCATTTCAGAACTAATGAAGACACAAAAACAACTGGGTTCTAGTTCAGGATAAGGCCAGTCGCGTGTTTTTTTGTTACCTTTCCGTAACAATATCATCATATTGAGGCTAAGCTAAATTTTATTTCGTAGCCAATATATGTCAGATATGTAATAATTTTTGATGTTAATAAAAGTTAGAAATATATATATATATATATATATATATATATATATATATATATATATAATATAAATATAAATTTATATAAATATAAGAAGTACCTACTCTTGTTCCTGACAAAATTTTAGCACAGAAACTACTTTGAAAGCAGCTTTCATTCGTCCAAAAACTGCAAACTGAGAAAAATGAGCTCAAAAATTTCAGACCACGCTATTCTATCTAAATATCAAAAATTATTAAAGTGCCCTGCTGACAGGTTTAAAAAAATTAAATTATGGGGTTTTACGTGCCAAAACCACTTTCTGATTATGAGGCACGCAGTAGTGGAGGACTCCGGAAATTTGGACCACCTGGGGTTCTTTAACGTGCACCTAAATTTAAGTACACGGGTGTTTTCGCATTGCTGATAGGTTTGACCATCCTCTTCAATTTAAACCTGCTCTGCGGCAATGAACTTTCACTCGTCTTCGCATTTTTTTCGTATTTAGAGCCGTGCAGCGCCCTTGTCTGCACTCTTACACAAGGGCGCCGCAGCCAGATTAATGCCTTCCATTTTTTCAGTTTTTACTTTGTGGTATGCTGTACTATCGATAGCTCTCCTATGATTAGAATACGCGATAAGCAAATTTTCTAACGCGGGCATTTATTCTGTTTGGTTTCTTCCCCACTCTGCGGCCGCACATTGAATACAGTGTTCTTCCCGTCACCGTCACGAAAAGATTTAATTATCTTTCTTTCCCAGGCACAGGTTGCAACCAAAAATAAGCAAGCCGCATCACATCCGCAAGCGAAAAGGCACGCTTACCCAGACGCAAGGAGCTGAGCGATGAAATTTCGGTGCGACACCATGACACCTTTTGGCAGTCCCGTCGTGCCGCTCGAATACATGATCGCCAGCACACCTCGGGGGTCAATGCCAGCAGCCGAATAGCCGCTAGGTGATCCCTTGAGCTCCGAGAAGCGGATCATGCCTTCGTACTGACCTAATGTTACCAGCGTCTGCACAATGGTTAAGACACGACGGCAAAGTGTTGGGAAATTGTTGAAGGGAAGTGTGCTCGCCGGCCAATTTCTGTAAGAGCAAGCACGCAAGACCATGAAGCTTAATTAGCCAAATTAGTTGATAAATCTGCGTATGGTTGATTCTGGCGCCAAAAAATGTACGTTGACAAGTGACTACAACTTTTTTGCAAAGAACCTTTCCCGTTCCTGACAGCTACTTTGTTTTAAACTGAGAACTTCAGTAAGACATCCACCCCTTCAAATTTTCAATGATTGACTATAGTAGAATACAGAGGGAAATTGGTAAAAAAAATTTTCATGGTCAGTTGGGCTTCACATCCACAAAATTGACACCAAGAGCTTTCTTTTTTTAAAATTTCGGAATGAAACGTTATGTTTTAAAGGGCGTTCCCTTTAAACTGTAAAATGGTTTCGATCTATTTACAGTTTCTTACGTCGCTTGTTCAGCTCACAAAGCTGTGCAGCGCTGAAGTAAAACCAACGAATATACTGCGGCTAGCAGATTACAGAAAGTATAGACTAAACAGCCTTTCATATTAAGAAAAGGAAGAAAAAAAGAAAAACCTTGACTGTTGGCACATCTTCACAAGCAGCCTTTGTCTTTTCCGCATTTGCGTCATCACAAAAGACGAGTGTGGGGCCCGAGTCCGCGAACTGGTACTGCACTTCGCCTGTATAGAGAAGAAAAAAAATACGAAAAAAGGTAATGGCAAAACTGTGCCGCACAGTACCGTGCTGACGTATTGAAATAGTATCAATACTACTACAAGGAAACATGTAGACGGTCACATAAAAGAGAAAGAAAAGCAGGATAGCATGTTTCTCCTGAAAGGAACCCCAAATATTAGAATGCTGAATGTCCAAGAAGAATGGGATGTCCATCGTGTCACGTGACCGGCGATACGAAATGTCCAATCACGACTGAATGTCTAACGAAACAGAATGTCCAACTACAAAAGCGAATGCTTCGGTCTTAGACTGGTTGGAGTACCCATAATCCGGAAGCACTCGTTCACACAGAAATCGAGCAGTCAGTGCAGGTCACAGAGACGCCTTTGCCAGGTTTCGAGGAAAGTGAGAATCTGCACACGTACACTAAGTGTACACAACGTGTAATTATTTAGTATACATTGGCCGCGCCTCCAGAACGCTGATATTTGATGGTGACTCCATGACAATGGGCTGGCAGAATATTCGGGTATTTGTACAGGAAAAACATTGATTCACAGCGGAGGAGAAGAACCAGGAAGCTTAACAGAAAGCACGTGACTAGTATAGTAAGTAACATGGCAACAAAGAACGTCAATTGCAAAGTCAGAAAGGTGGAGACAATCTCATGGGTGGTGCGAACAGAAAATAAACCTGCTATGAGTAACTGCCCTCCTCGCATGTTGTGATGTTTGTGGCGCACGGACGTGTTTTGCCAGGGCTCGGTTGCGGCGACGAAAACATACGTTTTTTTCTTCCTCTTTTGAGCTTGATTCTGTTTATTTGCTGATTTTTCAGCCTCTAAATGGTAATTGGCTAGTTTTCGTTTCCTTTTCTTTTTTTCCTTTTTTCGTGTGCGCGGGTATATTTGGTTTTGCAGGATAGTCAGAGCGTCCTTTCGCGCCACGTGCTTGAACACGTGCAACAGTGTCAAACGTTTAGTCTTTATAGCCTTTAACTAGAAGTTTGGAAGTGTCAAGACTATTAGATATTAGTGGTTTTAGCGTGTGCGTGCGCGTGCGCGTTTGCATTGGTATGGAATCTTGTTTTGGTAGGACCATGAGAGCGTGGCTGCGTGTTTGAACACCTACGAACACGTATCACATTTCAAGTATGTGCGACATTTATTTCTTCTAAAACACTGGTGATGATTATTTTGCGGGATTTTAAGGATTTAGATTCTGTGCGTATCGGCCTTTCCTAGAAGGCACGGGCTCTGCAAGCTTCGGTGTTTGCCTTAAAGAAAACTAAGGGCAACACATGGCAAGAAAGACGATAAAGCGTGCAGTGTACGGGGGGTCCCTCAAGGTTGACGAGGAGACGGATGAGAATGGAGAGGAAATTGAGTCAATCGGCAGAGACTGATGCCGATGCTAGGCTAAAAAAATGGAGGATTTCCAGGATGAGCTTGTGAAACAATTCGAAGAGCTAAAGGATGACCTAAATATGGAGTGTGATGCATGGATTACGGAGTAAAAAAGACTTCAAGCAACCGAGGAAAAGCTGAACAGGGCCGACATCGTGAACGAGTATGGTCGTGACAATGGAACGCAGGCTCCCGACATGACAAGGCCGGGAGTGTCAGTAAAGCATGTGGAATGCGTGCAACGTGGGAAGGGGGTAGCTGGAAAGAGCAGCGCCTACCTTGAGGCGGCCACGAAGGAAAAGCAGGAACGCAAGGGTCAATGCCCCTTGTCATGTTCGAATAACGCGGAAAAAGATGACAAAGGGAAGCAGGGAGAGGCCTCGCAGTAGGAGAAAGTGAAAGGGTGATTATCGGTGCGCGACTCAAACCGGTGTATGTGCTCAGAAGCAATTGTGGGGAGGGTGAAAATTGACAAAAGACTGGCAGTAGTGACATTTTCAGGGTGGACATTGGGCGCTGTCATGTAGAGAGCAAAAGCAAAGCTCGCGGAAAATGCCCACGGACGCAACCTTGTCGTAGTAGCAGGTGGGCTAAATGACGTCCTAAGCAGAAAACAGATAGGATTAGCCCACCGCTTGGCGAAAGGGGTAGGCGACTTGTGCGAGCTGTCCCCTCAGGTGCAGATCATTGCGTGCTCGGTGCTGGGGGTGCCTGTACAGAAAATAAAATTTCGAAGTTGTAGAAGTAAACAGGGAAGTGAGAAGGTGTGGTGGTTTTCAACGAGACGGCATCCACTTCAATCGCAGTCTTGGAGAAGAAGTGGGCTGGTGACTTGCTGGTCACGCGGTCACTTTTGTGGGAGGCCCACGGGCGGTCAGGAGGCCAATGTAGGTAGGAATGAAGAAGGTCCCTTAAAAGAACCCCAGAATAGCATCGCCGTCAATAGCGGAAAAAGGAGGAAAACAACAAAGAGCTCGCCATGCAATAGGCTGCATAAACATGCAGGGCGGCAGAAGAAAGGAAAGGTAGTCAAGTGTTCGACGAAAATTCGTCTGGCGGGGAAACATAATGGTGCCAAAAAACGTGCACTCGCAAAGAATAAAATAAAAATAAAAATAAAGAACTGACGTTTCGGGCCCCGTACGGGTCCCTTGATCACAACGAAGATGTAAGCATGAGCGCGCGGCTATTTATGGGTCAATTTATTATTATTTAAGTCAATCCTTTTCAGTCTAAAACCAAATAAGTCCCTATGAATTGATGATATCTCAATATTAGAGCTGTACAGAACTTTCGAAGCAATAAAAGATGTATGTGCTACCATTTATTTTAAACAATATTATTACCACTGGTAACCTTCCCGGTAATCTGAAAAATGCGCTGGTCATTTCTCTTTTTAAAAGTGGCACACGCAACAATATCGAAAACTATCGGCTAATTTCAATCCTTTCATGCAATGGGCAGATATTGGAAAAACATCTCCTCAAGACAATGATCAGCTTTTTAAATAATCATGGTGTGTTATCTCCCAGCCAGTATGGCTTTGTGCCGAATCGGGACACGCAGTTGCTGCTTGAAGATTTTTCCGATACACTAAACTCTGCGTTTGAACACGATCAGATTGCTTGTGCACTGTTTCTCGACGTCCACAAGGCATTTGACAGCGTCTGTCATAGTATACTACTAACCAAACTTTCTTTGCTAGGCTTTCGGGGTGCGTTTTTGCGGCTTCTGAAAAACTTATCTCACGGGCACAAACTTATGTCTATTGGAAAATTTCGTAGCAACCTGACCGAAATTAAAGCTGGCGTCCCCCAAGGTTCAATTGGCATCCCCCAAGACCAAAGAATCTTTACGTTACACCCCGCTGTAAGACGAGATACGGTCGAAGACTCCGTAACTATTATGTCCCCGCAATTCTTAATTTACTTCCCCAAAGCATACAAGACGAGAGAGAGAGAGAGAGAGAGAGAGAGAGAGAGAGAGAGAGGAAAGGGAAAGGCAGGGAGGTTAAGCAGAGAAAAAGATCCGGTTGGCTACCCTACGCTGGGGAGAGAGGGGAGGGGGACGTAAAGTGGTAGCAAAGTAGAGATAAGGAAAGGAAGGAGCGTAGACACACAATCACAATCGGTCATTGTCACCGAATACTGTCATCGCACAGCACAGTCACACTTGCCGCACTATCAACATCTGTTTAGGCTACAGCCGCCTGTCCAATTCTGTCACCCTCAAAAACCGCAACAGTGCCCTCGTCGCCCTCTGCTGCGATGGCTTATGATGGCGGTACTTTAAAATAAGTTCCTCTGTGAGAGGTCTTTGGTCAAAGCGCGCTATCGCGGTTGCGAGTGATTGTCTCTGTAAATTATATCGAGGACAGTCACAAAGAAGGTGTTGAAAAGTCTCCTCGTTACCACAGTCCTCACACGAGGCGTCGTCGGCCCTTCCAATTCGGTAAGCGAAAGACTTGGTGAAAGCCACCCCTAGCCATAGTCGACAAAGCAGGGTAGCTTCGCGACGGCAGAGTCCAGCTGGAATACAAAGGCGTAGAGCGGAGTCAAGATTGTGGAGTCGGTAGTCGTGAAAACTTCCAGCGTTCCACAAGGAGAACGTGATGTCACGGCTGATCATTCGAAGTTTTCTAGCGGCATCTGTCCTTGATAACGGTATCGGCTCCTCTTCGTCCCTTGAAGAGCAGACCGAGCAGCGTTATCAGCGTGTTCGTTCCCTATGACTCAGCAGTGACTTGGAAGCCACTGAAATGTCCCGTGGTGTCCTTTCTCAGTTAAGGTATGAATGAGTTCTCTAATCTCAAATACCAGTTGTTCGTGTGGTCCGCGCCGCAGGGCCGATAGCAAAGATTGCAGTGCAGCCTTCGAGTCACTGAATATTGACCATCTTCGAGGTTGTTCTTGGCTGACGAGATGAAGTGCAGCGCGAAGGGCTGCAAGTTCCGTGGCCATCGGTGTCGTTGGGTGACATGTCTTGAAACTGATGGTGGTGGCTTTCGCTGGGAAGACCACGGCTCCAGCGGAACACTGGAGAGTTGCCGATCCATCAGTATAAATATGTACGTGTTCGGCGTACCTCTCGTGCAAAAGGAGCAGAGTTAGTTGTTTAAGAGCAGGTGATGACAGCTCAGATTTTTTCCAGATTCCTGGTACGGTGAGGTGCACTGCGGGTCGAGCCAAACACCATGGATACAAGACGTGAAGACGAAATATGGTCTCAGAGAGGCTTTTAGACACATTGATGCGCGACCGGAAGCCTGTAATGTGTGTGTGTGTGTTTTTTTTTCTTTGTTTTTTTTCACTGCTCTCTACAAACTAATGTGTTACTGATCATCAAAAATAACGTACAGCGCGAAGGACAAGGACAGCGATAGACGACATAGACAGCGCTGATTGTCAATCAGCGCTGTGTATGTCGTCTATCGCTGTCCTTGTCCTTCGCGCTGTACGTTATTTTTGATCATGAATTACCAACTAGCCCAAGCAACCACCCTTGTTACTGATGGCTCTGTCGCTGTCTGCCGGGCACTGCCATTCAAGCCCACTGCGCCTTTGGCAGACCCGATTCTTGCATTGTATTATAGTCAAGTCATCAATAAAGTATTATTATTGTTATTGTCCATCCATCCTTGGCGGAGCAGCTCAGCCGAACACCCGGCAAACGCGGCGCAGTCGGCATGCTCCCGCCGTGCTCATGCGCGTGCCGACGCGTCAGCGGTGGCGCGGGCGTTCGCCGAGCATCGCGTTCTCGCGAGCGAAAAACGCGCCATGCAGTTCCAGCTTAAAGCCCCCCTCACCAGGCCCTATAGCAAAGTTTGTTTATACGCTGGAAGTTGTTACGGGTTTTCTAGGGAGCGCTCTGCCGCAAAAATTTTTCAAATCGGCTCAATGATAGCCGAGATAGAAATGTTTCAGTGCCGTGAACCCATGATTTCCAGAGGCGAGCTCCACAGTCAAGCGACACTCTCTCCACTTGCCACGTCTAGGCCCCGCAAGCTAAATTCCTTCCCTGCGTTCTCCCATACTGGACCTCGAGAGTCGCGTGACGCATACGGCACAGGTCCCGCCTTCATTTTTTTTTTTTACAGCGAAAAATGTATATGACTAACCTTCCGTAGTTTTTTCGGCGTCCGGCAACAAAAACGGACTTAGCGATTTCTAGCAAACCCATACACAATGGGTTTCATTGCTTGCTTTGTGTGTGATTACACACGGGTGCAGTGCGGCTGCGCAGATGTCCAAAAGCGGAACACATTAGAACGCTCGCCGTGAAAAATAGAGTGACGTCAAGGTTAACAAAGTATATAAGCAGGAGAGGTATCGGCGCTAAAAACAGCTGCATTATTGATGGGACGGACACGTATAGTTCGCACACCCGAAGAAGAAAATGGGTACGAGGAGCACCGGAGGGAACAACAAAGAGAGTGTAAACGACGCCGGCGCGAAACGACCACCGACGAAGAACGTGCCCGCGATGCTGAACGAAAACTACAATCGCGAGCACGGGAAACCATTCCACTCTGTGAAGATGGAATGGCAGCGAAGGCACTTTGCTTTTCCTTTGAGAGCTTTGACTGTCGTCAGCTTTCCCTGCCATTCCATCTTCACAGAGTGGAATGGCGGCTCGGCGCTCTTTCGCTGACGGCGTCACGGGCGAGCTGTTGTGACTGTCTCCTTTCACGCAGCGCACGATCTTGCGCGCAGTGCACGGGGACACCGGACTAGCTGTATAAATCAGTGCTACGGGAATACTGAGGCAGACACAAGTGGATCCCAGAGCATGATCCCGCGCAGGAACACGGTAGAAAATGACAGTTTTGGTGTCTGCGCGCGCGACTGCACGACATGGGAACAAGCAGACGAAACGGAAGTACTTCTCTCTTGCTGTGGTGCGAGGTAAAACAAAAATATGCAGACATTCGCTTTGTGTGTTTTATTATTTCTCTAAGCTTTAATTTGTCTATTCAAGCAACATATTACACAAATAACAGATGTTGCCTTGAATAATTCTCGAAATATTGCGTCACCACGAGTGAAGTCAAAGTGCAAACACGTGTACGTAGGTGGCTAGCACGTCTATGTCATCCTCCGGCTTGGAGCGTGGCGGCCGTGAGGAGAAGGGAAAACGGCGTTAGGTTTTAAATTTCAGGTCTTTCCGGGGCTTGTAGCGATGTAATATTTTGCAGACACGATCGTTATCGTGCAACGTAGGCTCTGCGCGTGTCAGCTCAATATGGCCAGACCTGGTGAGGGGCCCTTTAAAGCTGTTGGAACGTGCGCGTCAACACAGAGCGGCGAGCGGTGAAAAACGATCATTGTAAAAGCAAGTGGTGAAGCATTTTACTGCAGTATCTACAAGTAGGGTACGAAGAGCTCGGCGCACGTCCTTGCCAATTCAAGGGATCTGGCAGCTGAATTCACCCGATGTGAAACATGAGATGAAGGGACTTAGGCCTTCTGTACTGCAACACGCACGCTACCCGTCTCGGCACCGCAGCGTCCAAGATACAGAGTATATAAGGTATTAATAGGCAAGGAATATAGATTACTCATTTCGACAGCGCGTGTTTAACGAGTACAATTATATTTGGCGCTCTGGAAAGATTACACTGCACTACACAGTCGTCAGTTGCGATTCTGTTGAAGGTCATATACAATAAATGATCTACGTCTGCTACTCTCAGCCAGTGTGTTTTGTTGAATATAAAGCACTCCTGAAGTCCACTGAGTTACATACTAAGATTACTGCAGGAAATCTGTCGCCTAGTACAAGCGTTCGCCGTGAGCACGACCATTCAGCGAGCGTGGGATATATGGACTCTATAATAACGTAATGGAATGGAACTTTGTCATGACCTGTTCGTTATATAGCAATGGTATATCTATTGCAGCAACGTTTAATCTTTTTCGAAACGTACAGAAAAATACGTTAGAATTTCGCGTGTTTGCACTCGGAGTAGGTTTCCGTTGACAAAAGTACATTTAGAATTATCGATACACTCGATCCAAAGTACCATAATTTATTCATGCGCCGAACATTATGTGCTAACTGTTGTGAACGACAACATTTAACTGCTCGGGTCCTAACAAACCAAGACGGTCGATACGTTCTGAACAATGTATTACCAAAGCATAGGAAAATCCACGCATCTGTATTCGTTATTCCCAAGGTGCCTGAATAATAACCACGCCATATTTATTTAGTCAACTCTGTATGGTCAAGACACACGAAGTTAGGCACGGGCGTCGATTATGATCATTGAACCCATTATTTACCAGCCTTTAATTGCTTGAGTCGAAAACCAAACATTCATTTTTACGGAGTTCAGTCTTGTTTGCTGTCACCTCTGGAAAAAAGTGGAGAAAGTGTCATTTGCACAACAGTGGCGTACCTGTCTAGACAGATTTTCAGGCTAGCGTTTTCATTGGTTACATTCCTGGATATCACTGCCAGTGAGGGGAATGATTGCTGCATTCTATATGCTACTGCAATAAAGGGCGAGTATATGGGAAACGGAAACTACACTGACAAGTACGCTCTGAACTTGAACGAACATTATAGCTAGAAGGAAACTGATTTTTCTATTCAAATACTCAACAACATAGAGAAGCTCTAATTTGGCGTGAAGATGTTCTAGTTAAGCCAAACTATACGTAAAAAAAGGTATGAATTAGATAAGAAAAAGAAATACAAATATTCCTTCTTTATTGTCCAAGCCCCACGTGGAATGTCTGATGATCAGAGTGATAAGATAATTTGAGCAAATAAAAAGGGTTAAGAGTACGCTGTAAAAGCTCAGTTCCCCACCCCTTCTTATCGCAGGAATACAGTTCTGGCTGCGTGACAAAGGCGGATAATGCCTTAGTTATATCGTTGGCACACAGGTGAAAAAAATAAAAGATAGAGAAGGCCGCACTGACGCTTTGTCAAGTTGCCCTTGGCGAAGACCACGCGGCCACCGGCGAGAACAGTGCCGTAAAAGGCGGCGACCAGGTCGACGTTGACGCCACTGTGGATGCCCGCCAATTCTCCCGCCTGGAAGCCCAGCTTTCGCAGACCAGCCGCAACGCGCCGACACATGTCCTCCAGCTGCCGGTACGAGTACGTCTCTCCCGTGGCGTCGTCCACCTGCGCATGTTTAGAAGGCTGGACCATGGAGCTGTTCCGGTCGAACAACGACGTCCTCCCCTCGGCGCTGCAAGGTGGCTATGATGCCCGCCCTCCTTTCGCCCTCATTAGTGTGCTTTTACTGAAATCAATCAATCCGTCATATTAATTTTGCCACTTGGTAAAATCCTGCGTATTAGCTGCCCCTTCTCATTGTTTTGCGAGAGCACACGTCAGATAATGACGCAATAAAAGCTCGAACAGAAAAATCCTAAAGCACGAAAGAGGTCCTATGTATGGGAAAATTGTGCAACCTTGGTAAGACCTCGCAGCAGACGTGATTCTCCAAGGTCCGACAGCCTCGCGACTGTTGCCCGTAACAAAACGTCCAACACCTCTCTTGCGAGCGCAGTTTGCGCACTCGATTCACTTCGCACCGCATTCGTTATGTCATGTCAATATGCCATGTCCTTATGTCATGTCCTTATGTCATGTCCTTATGTCATGTCCTTATGTCGAGCAACAGGTTTAAGAACGACATATCTTCGCGGGAGATTTTATTATTTCGCGCGTAGGCCTGTGCGCGTAGCAAATGCTATATACAGGAACACTAGCGAACACTAGTGTTCCTGTATATGCTCCCGCAGGGAGCAGAGTTGCGCATAGCTTTCCCGGCGCCACTCGCACCGCTATTGGCCGAGCGCTACCACATTGTGCAAAATGACGTCAAATGTTCGACTGCGCCACTGCAAAGGGAACTTTACGGGCGCGACGCTGACTCGTTTCCGTCAACCCTGCAATCAGCGGACCGTTAATCGGCTCCGTGTTGCAGGTACGATATTCGACGACATTAACTGAAGGAATTTGGTGAAGTTATACGAAACACATGATACTGACACTTGTATTGCAGTATGACGCGGGTGCAGCGCACCAAACTGCACAAACCGCACGGAAGGTGTCAAAGGTTCTTACGCGGTGGCGTGCGGACGGAGAGACGTGCGCCGGAGACGATGGCTACTGCATGTGGGCCCAGACCGGCCGGCTCCGAAAGCGACCAGGATCACATTATATCCCCCACTGTTTTCACAAGTTGTACAGCAACCCGTACCAAGCGGACCCACCCCTTGAAACTGGATTGTTTATGGTTTTCCTTCATCCTCCACGCCATTGCATCTTGGAATAACCTTGAAGCGTCCTTGCGTGAATTGCCTCTTGATCGACTTGTTATTCAACGTCCCAATTATGTATGTTAATCTTTCTTTGTTTTCAACAATTATGTACCCACTTCTGCTATGTCTTGCTTATGCAAGATGGCAGTATTTGTAAATAAATAAATAAATAAATAAATAAATAAATAAATAAATAAATAAATAAATAAATAAATAAATGCGCGGTGCATTTGCCTTGTTTACAGAAGTGAGTTCGGCTTGTTCACACTAACCCCCGTATTCAGAAATGCATCTTAACTTGAAACCCACGCTTGACTTGATTTAAATGACGCCTGTCGTGAACGCCCGAAAGCAAACGCAATGAGCGTCTTGGGCACGTTCACGCGAGGCGTCAGTTAGATCAAGTCAAGCACGGGCGTCAAGTTAAGATACATTTCTGAATACGGAGGTAAAGCAGCATTTATCTCGAGTAACACCCCTGTTAATGATGTCATGCGTGCGCCTGGCATGAAAGGTTGTTCACTTGTACGATTTTTGGTGTATATGTGCAGCACGACACAGACGCGGGACAAAGAATGAACGACACGTCTTTGTCGCGCAGCACATATACGCCAAGAATGTTGACTTACCAACTCACCCAATTCGATTGTTCTGACTATGCGGGTCTACAACAGTGTGCTCAAAGCAGAGCAAATACTATAGCAGATGCAATTCGCCGGCTGCACCCGGGTTTTTCTCTCCTTTGTTTCTTTTTTAATTTCTTGTCGGCGTTCCGATTTTTTATGTAAGGTTGATTGATGTGCTAGTGTTCTTTGTTTTGCAGTAAGCGAAAACACCGTGCGCTCCCGCTTATGAGACAGGTGTCATGGCTTCAGCATTTACCGCCGCCAATAACTTGCTTGTTCGATCGGCCTTAGTGGACGCGAGTATTGTAAAATTATTTTTGTAGGTTTAATAAGCGCTGTGTTATAGTAAATTAAACTGAGTAGTATGAAGAGATAAAGAAAATGTGTTGTCATACTACAGTCTGCAATGTGTGAATAATTACTTTGCAAGTTTGCCATCCTACGTGATTAGTACCATAAAAATAATCTGTTACTCTTAATAGCTTGTTGCCTTTCCAGTGGCGCCCCTAGGCTGCAAGAACCAGCACTCTTCCCTGCTATCACCAGCCATTGCGGATCTATTCCCTTGTACGAAATAAATTTGATTTGAAGTTCGTGCATCTTGAATCTTTTTCCACTTGCAGATTTAGTGCTACGAAGCAGCTGTTCAGTTTGCGGTATGACTGAATCGTAAAAATAAGCTTTGCATAAAATGTGCGCATGTGAACATTTGAAATGCGTTTAAATCTACGCGTCTGCACCGCATATATCGAAAACGTGCCGCTGCTGTGAACGACGGTAAGTGATGAATGACGGTCACGGTTAACCGTCAGTGACATAACTGCACGCATGGTAGTTCGCTTGGCCACGATCATTAATCGGCATGTTTCGGCAGCCAAAATGCGCTCACATAATTATCCACCTTACGTGTGTGAAGCTTTCTTTAAATACCCTTTAAAACATTTCATGCCTTCCGGCCTCGGTGAGAAAACTTCATGTGCAGGCTGGAAAAAATTGCACCGCTTTTTGTTGCAAGGTAATGCGCGTTTGCTCGCGAACTTTTGAGCTGTTCAAACCATGGGCGTAGACAGGATTTCATTTCGGGGGATCGAGGGAGGTCCTACCCCCTATACGCACGTTCGTGAGTGTGTTTGTTCGTATATATACATACATACATACATACATACATACATACATACATACATATATATATATATATATATATATATATATATATATATATATATATATATATATATATATAATTACCGAGTAATTATTTCGGGTGGTACCATACCCCCCGACGGCTACGCCAATGGTTCGAGTGTAGCCTGCATTAAAAAGAGTAATCTTGTTCAGCGCTTGCGAACAATTGCCGCATGTAGCTCGCGACCAGCCGACAAAAAAGCAAATGGAACACCATGCGGCATTTGCCTCCTCCGCGCGCGAGGTGCGGCTACACTGCAGAGCTGGAACGTAAAGCGGACCTATGCGACACCTCTAGCCATCTCGAACAAACTGCAACAGCGCTGAAGGTTTCTCCCCTCCGCACAGATGGCGCCACATAACCCACGTTCAACGTTTTCTCAGATTGTTAAAGATAGCGTTATCGACTGCGCGCGCATAGAGTCACTGTATATATGGCATATAGCAAATAGCGAAACTCTTGCGCGCGCATAAGGCTCCTTTAAGCCTTCGCCGGCGACTTAGTTCGGGCAGAGCGATTACGTAAAGGGCTCTGCTCTGAAAGGGGATGGTTATCGATGTGGAAATAAAACGATATCGATGACTAAACCGTGTATGACGATTTATTGCCACTTATTTTTACTTGAGGGTCGCAACTTCGTCATAAACACAATATCGACTTGACATTTTTCTTTGCAGTTGTGCAAGCACCACAATACAGCTGTGTGTTTGGTTAAACGGGAACGCGCACAGCTTGTATATGTTTAAATATAGCGATGGCAAAGCGATAAATGAAATAAACGAACGTAGTGTTTTCAGAAGAGCCACATTGGTTACATGCTTACGGTTGATCAACAAATTACGAAAGATCAATAGACTAAGTCACATCATATGACCGCGTATTAAATGACGCTCTTGAAGATTGTGAAGCATACCGAAAACTTGAGGGAGAACAAGATGAAAAAAATATTCACATCCAACGCACATGTTGAAAATTTTGTGAAGTGTGAATTGAATGTTATACAGTTAAATGGGGTGCGTACAAATAATAATAATAATAATAATAATAATAATAATAATAATAATAATAATAATAATAATAATAATAATAATAATAATAATAATAATAATAATAATAATAATAATAATTTATTTTCACATACTGCAGCCCCTGGTGGGGCCATAGCAGGAGTGGATAATACAATACAAAAAAGAAATACAACAGGCAACAAATAAGGAAAGCTAAGCGCAATGTTGAGGGAGCACAGACAAGAATTCGTTTACTGGGAAAGAACGGTTGGTTTCTGGTAGCGAATTCCAAGTTTAAATTGTGTGAGGGAAAAAGCTATACTTAAATGTACTAGTGCGCGCAAAAAACGGTGTAATGTTAAGCGCGTGATGTCGTCTACTAGAAGATATTTTTGCAAAGGTGATATATTCATTACTGGCGAGGCGACAAGACGAATGAATAATGCCCCGAAAAAATGTTAAAGAATTAACGTTTCGCTGTTCGGCGAGAGATGTTAGGTTGAGTGAGGGCATGACCGACGATGGTGAGAACTGGTGGTCATAATGTCGGTAGATAAATCTAATGGCTTTCCTTTGGAAGGCCTCAACTCTGTCTATTTCGTACTGCTTGTAGGTATTCCTAACGACACTACCATACTCAAGTATAGGGCAAACAATAGTTTTATATAACAGTGATTTAGTGCCGCGCAAAGAATTAGACAGCGGGCGACGTAAATAATCGAGTCTTTGTAGAGTTTCAGTCGTAATGGAATAAATGTGGTTTGACCATAGACAGGTTAGCGGTGAAAGTGAGACCAAGATATTTATATTCAGAAACGCGTTCAATTAAATTATCATTAAATTCGTAGCTAAGAAAGAACGGGCTAGCTTTATTAGAGAAGGACATAACGATAGTCATGCGGAAGTTAATATTCATTTGCCATGTTTCACACCATTTGGAAAATCTGACGAATGATTCAGTAAATGATGATGAAATGTCATAACACGCAGTCGTCTGCATACATTCGGATTTTAGATGATATATCACGTGGTAAATCAATAATATATAGTAAGAAAAGAAGAGGACCGAGGACCGATCCTTGAGGGACGCCTGATGACACATCCACCACCGAGAAATTAAAAATTAAATTAAATTGTGGGGTTTTACGTGCCAAAACCACTTTCTGATTATGAGGCACGCCGTAGTGGAGGACTCCGGAAATTTCGACCACCTGGGGTTCTTTAACGTGCACCTAAATCTAAGTACACGGGTGTTTTCGCATTTCGCCCCCATCGAAATGCAGCCGCCGTGGCCGGGATTCGATCCCGCGACCTCGTGCTCAGCAGCCCAACACCATAGCCACTGAGCAACCACGCGGGTCACCGAGAAATTGATCGAGTTAAAGCTTACGATTAGAGAGCGGTGAGACAAAAAAACTCTCTATCCAGTTCACTAACTGAGGGTTGTTAAGAATGTCATTTAGTTTGGACAGTAGTTTTAAGTGAAGTACGGTATCGAAAGTTTTGGAAAAATGTGAACATGGCGTCAATTTCAAATCCCTTATCCAGGTTAGAAGCTATGTTATGCGTGAACTCGACAAGTTGTGTTATTGGGCTAAATTCAAGAAATCCCATAATGTGTGTCTATATTATAGGCTCTAGTATTTTGCATGAATATGGTGTTAAAGATATTGGCCGATAGTTAGGGAGTAGTTGCTTACTACCTGACTTATGTAACGGAAGCACCTTAGCCATCTTCAATGATGAAGGTGCTATCCCGGAATTTACCGGTTTATTCAAGATAAGAGTAAGGTAGCGTGACGTCCATTAGGCATACCGAAGGAGAAACATATTCGGGATTCCACCCCGGCCCTTCACTTGAACCGAAGGCGATTATTAGATGCTTGGTTTGCCATCCCGCCACATCTTAATTTTTTGACATTGATAACATTCTGTTGCCTGAAGCCCTCCAAGAGTTCAGCCTCAGTGAGCTCCAGTAAGTCATTGTCCGAGACAACGATGCGGGGTGTATTCATCGTACGGTGCGGGTTACTATTACTTGGGTCTCCCCAAATGATACTAGTTTCGGCAGTTTGTCATATTGTTTGTGATCGCGGAGCTCCAAGAGGAGCTCACCGCTTGGCATCCTCGAAGCCTTATATCCTGGACCAAAAAATTCAGTCAAAGACTGAAACAAGGAATGGTGAAATGGTTCGCACTGGTTTGTCTGAGTGAATTACATGAAAACGAGGGAAGTTGTGGACTTGGCGTCCAGAAAGCTTAAAGAGATCTTCGGTGCGCTGTCATTTCTGAGGATTATCAGGGAGTTTAGGAAAAGCGTTCTCCATAAGTATACATGTGGTTTTCGCCCGCAATGCCGACCACCTACCATGGAGCCGAACAAGGGATCTGACAGAAGTTCCTGCAAGAAAAACCCTGCCAACGCCAGCCGTACATCACTGCTATAACCAAATACAGCATAACCAAGGCTGGCTAGCCACACAAGGTTAACCCTTGCCGCCGCGAAATTCGAAAGTGAAGAGAAGTGAAAAGATAGGAAAGATAAGAAGATGAAGATCGGCTAGGAGGACAGGAAAAGGTGACTGCCGATTTGCAGCAGGTGGGTCAGTCTGGAGGTGCAGTCTATGTGAAGCGGAGGCGAAAGAGGTGTGTTGCCTCCGCAAGGTCCGAACACCCGGCATCGGCTCAACCCCCAGGATCCCCTTTCCCCAGACACGGCTAAGCCACGCACGGCTACACGCGGGAGGTTCCGACCCTCATGTGCTCGGTTACGTGGTGTCGCCACACACCAAACGCATCCTGACACAGACGCCCCTGCGGGGACAAATTACCTATGACTCGACATTACGTATGCAGGTCTTATTCCTAATTTAGTGCTTGATTACGCAGAACGTAGCTGAACTCAGCGGCACTGTTTTGTCGGTCAAAATTCCATGCGATGTAAGCTGCAGCAACAGTGGCACATATCCAATTGATATGCGGTAGCCGAAATATGAGAAATTTAGGAAAAACCAAAGGAGCCGTTAAATATCTGCCGCTATTCCATTAAGAGGTCTGGGTGCTTTAGAAGTACCAGTTAGCCGGCATTATGCGCACAAGTTTTATGTCATGATTTGATGCTTTATTAGGTAGAACAGAAGCGGACTCACTGACGCCAACCACTTTGCCAGTAACTATTCCGTGCTATGTACGCAACCTCATCGGAAAGACTCACCAACGAAGAAAGCACGGCAGCAAAGAAAGATGCGCTGAAGAAAAACGTACGGGGTCACGCGCTATTCTAGTGACTACAATGCCATCGCATTTAAAGAAAAAAATTATGCAGATTCCATACAGTCCTAGAATCTACGTTCCGCGAAGCACTTTGCAGAAAGCTGGCTATTCAGAGCGCTACCAGTTGAACCTGCGTGTTTCTCTAGTGCAAGAAATTGTGTGCGTGTGTGTGTGTGCGTGCGTGGCACCCCCCTTCCCCCCCCACACACCAACACGCACACATAGGGGCGCACACGGTTTTTACGCTGGAACTGTTCCTAAGAGCAGATTGCAGTAAATCGTCATGTTGTAATCCGCCATGGTTGCTTAGTGGCTATGGTGTTGGGCTGCTAAACATTAGGTCGCGGAATCGAATCCCGGCCACGGCGGCCGCATTTCGATCGGGGCGAATTGTGAAAACACCCGTGTACTTAGATTCAGGTGCAGGTTAAAGAACCCCAAGTAGTCCAAATTTCCGGAGTCCCCCACTACGGTGTGCCTCATAATCAGATATTGGTTTCAGCACGTAAAACCGCATAATTCTTGTTGCACATTTTATTAGCGAAGGCGGCTGGGCGAGGTCAATGGCAAACAGCATTTAATAGCGATGACGTTTTGGAACATCGCCCTTGATCAGGAGCGGGTACTGCCGCATCAATCGTGTTGAATCATATCGGCACATGGGAAAGATAACCAGAACTTAAGGGTGTATGAACGATACAGCAGATGCTCAATGCCGCGTGAGGTTCTCAAGATAACTGACTATATACGGACATAACAATAGCGAAACATTTGCTCGTCGTTTATGGAGTCACATAAGCCTATTTTCCCGTCTCTTTTGCTGTTAAATAATCACTGCAGAGACTATTTTGCCATGTAGGCACCCGCCCTTTCTTTAACTATCATGTTGTGTCCCTTCCGACCGCGTGGAGCATCCTAGCGATAGCGGAGCTGCGGCTTCTCGCGAGCTAATGAGTAATGGCTAAAAAGAGTGAAAAAAAAAGATCCTTACAAAATGCGGCTCCCGCTGTAAAGCAACCAACAGCAACGCACCGCTGTCTTAAGGCCAGAACGGTGCCTGCCATAAGGGCTACATGGCACGTATCGAAAGTCAGGCGTTGTGGTCTTCTATTATTGTGCTGTAAAGTTTAAAACTGAAAATTGCAAATAACTGCTGAAAGAACCATATGTTATTGTGTTGTAGCAATAAGAGCAAATGTTGTAACGTGAACGTAGACAGCTTGTTCGACGTTCTTATTGGCCTGGATTGAGAAATGTCGCACTAAGTTGAAGAATAAAAAGCGAGAGAAAATGCTCAGCTACGCCGAGGCAGCTCATTTCGGAAGCTCATTTCCACCATAGAGCATTTTATCCTCTTTTCCGTTTTCTCCCTAGAGCATATATAATTTCCTTGAGAAAGCATTCCGAAACGAGCACTTTCGCTTTTCATTTGCATACGAGCTTGCCGAAGTTGCACAATCAATATCGACCGTCGACTAAAAAGATGCCGCGCACATTAGCGGAAGGAACACGCAACCGATTCTAAGAGCTTTCGATTTGTTGCCTGCTGGTATTATTACTTCGTTGTCGCCAGTAAAGAAAGAAAGAAAGAAAGAAGGAAAGAAATGAGGCAATAAATTTATTGTCGCGTGCTTTCCACCCCGGATCACTTGAATTCGTGCCTTTTTATCTCTGAACTGGGCGACTCATGTGAAAGTAGAGGCAATGGCCGGACCATTTCGATAGTACGTGTACCCAACATGTCGTCCTCAGATTCTCACTCTGAATGGCCAAATTAAGCTTCAGTTAAGATAGAGAAAGAGAGAGAGAGAGAGAGAGAGAGAGAGAGAGAGAGAGAGAGAGAGACAGAGTACATTAATAAAAGGCAGGGAGGTTAACAAAAACTGAGCCCGCTTGCCTACCCTGCACTAGGGTAAGGAAAAAGATTAAGAGAAGGAGAGGAAACCAAGTTTTGATGTCACAGACGCAGTGAAAATTCTGAGCACTTTATCACAGGCTGTCATTCGGTCCGGTGGATTTCAACAATTGCAGTAGCGCTTTTGTGGCTTTCTGAGGCTGTGATATGTGCGACCATGGTTCCAAGATCTTGCCCAAAGAGAAAGTCTTTTGTCTAGCTGGTTTAGCGCGGTGCAGAGGGCAACCCTTTTATTTTGAAAGGATGGGCAATATCCCTGAAGCTGTACCGCATGTCTCTTCGCGACCACAAGTAATGCATTCGGCGATATTAATAATTCCGATCAAGAATGAGTATACATTGGTGAATACAATGCTGATATCTAAGCGAAAAAGTACTATTTCGTCACTTCGGAAAAAAAAAAAACACGCAACAGGTGCAGTTGCACGAAATGGTCGAGTGAATGCAATCGATGGGGAGTTAAGTGAGGTGCGCAACTTCTGTAGCCTCAAATAATATGGTAACTTGCTTAGGGGCTCGGCTGTGTCAGTTCTGCATAAAGGCACAGAAAACAAAATTTATTCCTTTTCTACCTTTTAGAACAGCTTCGCCGGCAAGGTCGTTACCTGAGGTACCGCGATGACCCACCAATCACTGAAACACGATGTGTTCTTTTGTGATCACGTGATAGTGCCTTTCTTGCACTTCCATTTCAAGTTGTTCCGATGAGCCACGGCGAGCCACACTGTAGGGCTGCCTTTGAGTCCCACTGATTGGCCGGTTGTTGGTGAATATAATCAACGGCGCTTTGGAGGGATGAAAGCTCCGAAGACATCGATGCCATGACGGGGTAATCCTGTATTTGATGCTGATTGACACTGCGCTGGTGGAGTTGGTCTCAGTGGAAGAACCATTAGTGTATATGTGGACTCGGTCACAGTAGAAACCATGTAAAGAATTGAGAGTTGCCTAATTCAAGGCAAAGGTAGGCATGCCAGCCTTCTTTCGCTTATCCGGGACGGGGAGAAGCACTTCAGGCTGTCGTAGACCCCGCGAAGCTGACGACGAACGTATTACAACGTTCGCAATGTATTTTATTGCCCATCCGCTAAGAGGCCAGTGTTCCCATCTTTTCCGAAGTATGTCGCTCATGAACTAAAAAAAAACTCGCTAAATTTCGGCTAAACCTTGTTTCAAAGTTGCTAAAATTGTCGCTAAACCATCGAATGAATTTTAAATAACCTAGGTGTATTGGAACGTTATAACAGGAGCTAAGATGGCGTGAATCATTTACCGAAACGTTTCACCCTTGTTCCGTGCAGGTGCATGAGCAATAAACGTTAAATTTAAAGCAGGGTGTAGAGGGCTTTTGCTTTTTTAATATATTTACAAAAGAACGATTGACGCAACTCAAGTTTTGCGATTATGTTCAGATTGCAATCTTGCAAAACTAGTACAATTCCAAAAATACGAGAAAAAACATATCATAGAGCGAAAAAGTACTCCATCAACGTTATCTTTGCAAATTTTGGAGTTCTCGGCGAAAGGCGAACAAAATTTTGCGGCACGCGCTCAGTCACATGGTAATACGGCAGCGACACTACATGATATTTATACAGGGGAAATAGTACCCCTCAGCCCTTTGATCTACCCGAAAGCTCCCTGCAGTATTGATTTATCCGAAAGCAGCGAGAAAGAGAAGCGGTGCGTTCGAATTCGCATGAACGAGCCAAGTCGCTCCGGTATGTGTACGCCTTTCTTCAGTTGGTCTGACCTATCATTCAGCTCCTGCGTTCTAAATTTTACCGCGAAATTGGTTCCGATGAGATTTGGTAACCTCATTCAATTCCTTGTATTGCTAGACTTCGAACGTAATTCAATGTAATTAGGGAAGCTGCATGACCGGCAGCGCTAGGACCAATTCAAATAGTTTTCAATCATCAAAGAAACATGCATTTTGAGCAGAACCTTGTGAAGACCACCCACGTGATGGCAATTATTTCTTCATCATCGTCAGAGAACCATGCGCCGTGCAGCCAAATTCAGTCATTTATTTATAGCTCTCGAATGATAAGGTACGTTCTGGAAGGAACTTTTCGAAGTGCTTTTCAAACTTAAAATTAGCTAAAAAGTCGCTGCTCGCTAAATAGAAAAAGGTGTCGCTAAACAGGTAAGAAAGTAATTAAACCGAGCTAAAATATCAACCCTGTTCAGGGCTCATAATCCTCGTATTTCACGGATGCAATTGAACCATCGTGCTTGCTTGCCAGAACAACGAGTACAAGTGTCATTATCCACCATTGTCAAACTGTCTCCCCGCCATCGGACTTCGCAGCCTTTCAATAAAAATTCCTGATAATGTCATAATGAAGTCATCGTGATATCACAATAACGCGCGCCTCTGTCATGACAAATCTTCCATCGCGACTCGCGCCTCCAAATTATTATTTTTAATTTTTTACGGGGTTCTACGTGCCAAAACTACGATAAGATTATGAGGCACGCCATAGTGGGGACTCCGGAAATTTGGACTAGTTGGGGTGCATCTGAATGCAAGCACCCAGGCGTTTTCGCATTTCGCCCCCATCGAAGTGCGGCCGCCATGGCCAGGATTCTATGCCGCGACCATAGCCATAAGGAACCACGGCGAGTGCCTCGAAATTATTCAGATCTACAACGTCAATTCTGCCAGATATTCACGACGGATGTTTCACAAGTGAGTCGGAGGCTTGGTAGTCGCGGCTGATATTTTGGTAAAGTAGGAAAGCAATTAATTAGAAATGCCATAAGTAACAAGCACACGTCACCTACGCCCAGTCGGAACAATAAAACGGGAAAGTTTCGGTGTTATGGCTATGATGAAGAAAGAACGGTAATTAAAACGAGGAAAACAAAATTTGTCAGACACACTTAAGGTTGCTTACGTGTGGGAATGGGAAATCATTATAGTCCCTTTGGTGAATCGTTTGTTTTCGAGTGTTCCCTGTCCGCGACAGCTCTCGCTTGCGTTCCGTCTACGCCTCGGTAAGAGCAAATCGCGTCTCAACGTGCTCGCTTGCCCTCGTGCAACGTACGTGATGTATGCAATGGCGCACACTCTAGGCACGCCTTTAGCCAACCACAACTGTGGAGCTGCCGCGGCGTAGGGGAAGCGTGCTCGTCTCTCACCGCGGAGGTCCGAGTTGAATTTCTACCCAGATCGAAATTTTCTTTTCAAAGATATTAACTTTGTTCACAGGAACCTCTCTGAGAAATGGGACGCTAATCCGAGCATTTCAACGCGAAAGCGTTAACGGCGCCGTGTCGCACAAATTTGGGCGTCGGCGTCCCGCGTCGACCGTATTGTGAGCGAAAAATTATTTGCAACCACGCAGGCCCTCCATGTAGCACAAAGACGTTACGGAACTAATTGAATTTCTCAAAGTAAAATGCGTAAGAAAAATCGTGAAGTAGAACTTACACACAACCTAAAGACATAATAACGTCGGATTGTAATTTGAATATACGAGAAAACATAATTTTGCTACGCGGAAACTCAAACTCAAACCCCTTTTCGAGCATTTGTACCATTCATGGAGCCGCGCACCCGGTTCCTTGCAATACCATCCAGATGGAGCTCGCCTCCACGCAGCCGTAACCCACACAAGATGACGTGTTTCTACCAGAAAGCTCGCCTTCATGCATAGCGTTCACCGCCAGCGTTTCCCAGTAAACATTACGGTTACATAGGCTACACTTGCCAGGAAGCATAAGAAGCAATCGGGGATCTTTGAATGCTATCGTGTTCCACTCTTAAAGGCGAAGCTTAAGTGTCCTCCAAATTTTTGCGACGACTTTTTACTCTTTGCGGCGTCGGCCATTTTTGGTACAATCTTTCGGTCACGCTAACGGATTTTCGAGTAATGGGCACATAATGCTTTCGCATTAAAGAAAGAACTCGCAGTGCTCCGTATAGTAGGTCTGCTGCGGTCACGGTTCGTGCTTTGCGATGTTGGTTTTTTAGTGAACCGAAGAAGAGGTGAAGACGGTGGCTGTTGACATGAATTGGATGGGCGATTTCTCGATGAGCCATTACAAGTTTGAATCTTATGTGGCTATTTTTGCGACATACAAGTTGTTTGCACATCTGGCCAAGCTTGCCGAGATTTGGATACGACTGCTGTTGCATGTCACTGTCGCTGGCATCGAAGAGGTGAAAAACGCTGTAGAGGCGCCTTGCTTTCCCGCCTGATGGTGTACAAGCAAGGTCCATTCAGGCAGACTGCCAAAGTTATGCCGAATTGTGGTCTCAAACCAATTGCCAGCGATATCAACTTCTTTGGTGCAATTAGAATCACCGGGAAAATTTTCCTGAGCACCGCATTCTTTTTCCGCCGGCCAAACCCCCTATAGACGGGCTGCGCATTGGGCAGCGCGAGCCACGTGGCCCTTTCTACGAGAAGAACTACCAAGGGCAACGCGACCCGGTTAAGGGGTATTTTGCTTCGTTTGTCCGCGCTCGGGCTCGATACATCTTAAGGACAAAATTCAGAGCTTCTTATTCGCCACATGTACAAATATAAGCGACCAAAAGGATGTTCCACGTGGTTGAATGGAATAACACCAAAACGTATTTGCTTTACCAAAGGGTATCTAAATAAACGTTTCACGGAATACATTAGTGAGCCGCGCTATCTGATAAACACCGTTGATAGTCGTAATGAGTTAATCATATGTCTGTTATGCCTTGCGGTGCTTGTAGCATGAAAAGACTGACTCAACCAGTGCAAATGAAAGTTCATGGCGTTCATAGCATTATCACGTTTGTTGTTATGAACGCAATAAACTAACACGTTTATTAGACCATTACAGTCGTCACACCACAAGTCAGTCAAGGCGCTCTTGAATATTTTGCGTTCGAGTGGCCTATTAGAGAGACTAGTTCTCACGGACATTCCCAAGCCCGCCCTCTTTACTTCTCGTGACTTTGCTTTTTCTCTCCGCCATAATCTTCCCGGCTTTCATTTCCCCTTACCCTTCCCCCAGTGCAGGGTAGCAAACCAGAATGTTCTCCGGTTAACCTCCCTGCCTTAATTACTGCCCCGTTTATACATAGATATACATACAGGGTGTCCCAGCTAACTTTAGCCAGAGTTTAAAAATGTGCGAATGCCACGTAGCTGGACAGAACCAAGGTGATGTTCCTTGCCGTCGCTCGGAGATACATTTTTTTTCACTCCACCTAATTAGATAGTTTTAATTAATCAGCTCAAATATTATAGTTCGATGAAAAGTGTCAATGAGAATTGCAAAGGCACAAGAAAAACTCCCAATACAGCTTTCTGTTGCTCAATACGTGCTACATAAAAGTGTTTTCCCGAGCGTGAAAGGAGCCCGAAAACGTACGCAAAATACCCGCGCGACTGGCCACTCGACGCACTTTGCGTGTATTCGCATATTTCTTTCATGCTCAGAAAAACACTTATGTAGCACTTATTGATGAACAGAGAGCTGTATCGGGAGTTTGTTGTTGCTCTATAATTTTCTCATAGATACTTTTAAATTATAATATTTGAGAAGTCAAATAATAAATTCGGATTAATGATTTAATTAGGTAACATGAAAAAAAATATCTGAGTGTTTACAAGCAACGGGAAACAACATTACCTTGGTTCTGTCCAGCTGCGTGGCATTCGAATATTTTTAAACTGTGGCTAAAATTAGCTGGTACACCCTGTATCTCTCTCTCTCTCTCTCTGTCACGTTTATTGCATGCGTATGTAACAACAGGCCTTGCGGCATTACCGATGATAAAATTTACGACGATTAGTTGACATTTCTGAACCGAGTGGAGGCACGAGAAAAAAAAGAGAAGGAAATAGAAGAGAAACCTTATGCAGAACACGTATCTGATGTATGTCGACGTAAGTTCCCTTGCATAGTTTTGGAGAACGCTGAATTGAAACGCCACACATGGTATGCACAATGTGAAAGTCTCTTGATTTACAGAAACACACTGTGACCTCACATTACGATGAGAGGCGCGCAGCGAATTCCCTCGGCCGCCATGGTGGATCTGGCAGAGCAAACGGAAATTTATTCACCATTAAAACGTGCTGATTCACAAGACAACGCGCTGGACCTTGCAGAAATGGGCCATAGCGCCACAGGACGTTGAGAGATGCGCAGCGAATTTTAACGACGAAGGTGTCACGTACCTTTATCTTCATCCTCAGCTAGAAGATAGCAAATTATATCGAGCTTTATGGCGCAAAAGCGACTTAGGCTGTGATGCGCTAGCCACAGGGCGACGTAGTAGCATGAAGAGTTTGAAGCAATAAAAAAGCTTTGCTTCACAGTCTATTAAAAAACCTGTTGCTTTTAAAAACAAACAAACAAAAAAGACATTGTCAGGAAATCCAAATGCGTTTTCTGATAAGATCGCGCAGGGCTAAACCGGCGTTAGTCCCTTCTAAAGCTCATGACACTATTTGTCTTTTCTCCTCCAATGCCGGATATGTTATTAAAATGCGGTTCACGGTAAGAGGTTTCAGGCATCGATTGCACACATTTATCAATAAAGAAATTGTGAGTAAGGTGTGTGTGTGCCCAACGTGAACGCGACAGAAAACAACTTCCCTACAACATTCCTGGCGATGAGATGTCTTCCATTCCGTGAGTATAGGTTTGACGATTTGAAGTTTGTTATTCGCTATAGAGTTCCAGTTTGCTTTTGCTACATTGAGGTGATCGCAGTGCGAGCCACCAGCATACACAGTCCTTGAGTGAAGCCTTACTCCTAGACTTTTACGGGCCGCCATTGATACAGAATTACCCGATTTTTCTTTTCCCGGGAGATCCACGTGGTTCGGAACCCAACAGAGATGAATTAGGGTCCTACCATGATTTTAAGCTTCGCGCGAAATATGAAATGTCGCCGAGGAGAGAGTTTCGCACTCTGATTTTGTGCGGGGATTCCGTGTACACAATAGTCCCTCCAAAGAATCCTTCGTTACTACTTTTTCCTAGGCCTATAAACTGGGCGTATACTTGAGCTGCAGAAACCGAAATAAACTGACAACTGACAATCTAAAGCAATTGTCTCAGTGTTCGTCGGACACGATTGTACTTCCAACATGTTCAGCTAGAAGATGCGCGCGTTCCCTTTTTATAAGTAAAATTGTTGCTTTGCATGCGGCTAACGCGTCATGCATTTCAAAGCGCTGATTTTCACGAGGGACAGGCGCGAGGGACAGCCAGGGGGGAACGGAGATGATAGGGCATCTGCCCCCCTAACCTCCCCCACCCGCGAAATGTTTTCGGGCTGTCATGTACTGCCGACTAAAACAACACCCGGCGCCGGAAATCGTTTTGGAGTTTGCCTAGAATGTCTACTTCACGCTCGAAAAGACATTTCAGAGCGAATATTGCGAACTCGGGCCGGATTTCGCGGCAACGCCCATACACCGGGAGTCGCATGACGCAAGGAGCCCCATGCGAGCACAAAGTTTCAAGGGTGTTTTGATGGCAAGCGTGCATGTCGTGGTATCTCGTGGAGGCCACAGAATCTACGGAGCGCTTGGATTTAAATTCCGAAACTTTGTGGGTATAACGTTCTCAAACTTTTGATGCGTAAGGTGCAGTGCCATTTCCAATGTCGTGCTTTAGATTTTCAATTCCGGAACTTCATGGGTTTAATGTTGTTATAAACATTGGACGTTAAAGTTGCATTGACTTCTCTAAAGTCGTGTACCCGACAATACAACGAGAAAAGCCAAATCAACACACTATCAGAAGAGTTGACAAAGCACACAACGAGGTCTGAGGAGACGAAGCGTTGTGGTGGCTTATTTGTGCAGTCATGTCACAGAAAAGAATATCAAAATGTTTTTTACCTGCACCAAAGCATCCATGTCAAGACACTAAAGCCAGCAAAGGTAACTACGTTCTTATTTATTTCTCTACTTTGACTTTTATTCGCGAGGACACATTGAGCCTCTTCAATTTTCTTATTCTCGCTACCCGCGGGCTACCGGAACCAGCCAGAGCGCACGCGTTTTTCTCGTGTTGCCCCGACCACCACGCGGCGCGCTTCGGTGCGCATTCGTTTTTCTTTGGCCGAGTGGATTTTCGCCTGGCACAGTTTTGGACGCCTCCCGGCTAGCAGACGAGAAAAAGAAACAATGATCGTTCGCCGGTATCACTGTGGGGACTCGACGTACTGCAACGCGTTCGCTTGAGCGCAACCTCTCCGGAAAGTCTTGTCTCGCCGGTGTATAGGATACCGAGCAGTATGCGCATGGTTCTCTGTGGACCAAGCGTCTCACGTTTCCTTCGATATTCCTTCGGTAGCCACATTATAGGTGCGCAAAGTATGCGTTCGATTTTGGCCAACATGCTTTCCTTTGCCTTTTTCTTTCCTTTCGGTGCCCCCGCCCCACACACACAAAAAAAGACATTGTTCCGACTGCAGTTTGGCTACCCTAAGATTTAGGTTGGCCACGTTGTTGTAGAATTTGTCAAGTGTCGACATTGTAGTCGAGACCGCCAGCGTGAGGTTGCCGATGGCTTCTGCTTGTTCTTTGAGTAGATTTTGCATCTCCGTTAATTTCTGCCCTAGGTCTACCAGTTGTGATCGGGTTGGGCTGCTTAAGGCCGGAGCATTTCTCTTAGGTGGCGGAGGGCTGTCCCCTCCATGCAATTATCAGGGGTTACCGCAGCTGCGCCGGCACTACAAGTACTCAGACGGCGGGGGGGGGGGGGGCATATCTCCACCCTTCGACTAATATTAAGATTCTGCATTTCTCTCGTGAGGTGTGAGATTCATTCTCTCAATTGTGCATTTTCCCGTCTCACTTCTGCTATTTCCCAAGCAGCCGCAGTCTCAGATGCACCGTGGCGCGAGCAGCCTTTGACCGCGTCTGGCCAGCTCACCTTGTTGGTGGCCGCCATAACAGGGTTCGCATCTAATCAATTCGACGACGTCGCTGCAAACACCGCAGCAACATCTGGGATAGTTCAGACCGCCACCCCACGACCAGACCAAAATAGGCAAACACGGTAAAAGAGGCGCGCTGACGATATGACAGTGGAATTGCAGGAGTTACGCCGCAAAAAAAAAAAAAAAAGAAGTGGTTCTGCAACACCTTAACGGCAAATAGAAACCCGATGTAGTAATGCTACAAGAGACACACGAAATAGCAAAAATTAACAAAACTACTTGCTTACCAAGCCATCCGTCCCTCATCCGGGGAGAACCGCATGGTAACTTCTTTCGTCAGGAAAGGCTTACTGGTCGTTCGTCACGACATTAAGGTAGCGCAGATTGAACAAGGATTCGTAGAAATGATACCCAAAAGCAAGAGCCAGTCCAGCACGTTTTTCCTCAATCTATACAGCAACACTGTGCACATACGACAGCGCTTCCTAACCCTGTTTAGGAGGGCCACCGACTTGCGGGTACCTATTCCCTACTAATCGGGGGAGATTTTAACGCAACCCACGGAGCGTGGGGCTGCGCCTATACGAGAGCCAAGAGCAAGGCTTTATGGCAGGACATAATGGAGACAGGCCTGACCATCATCACCGACCCCAGCACTCCCACCAGAATGGGAACCGGGCTCACAAGAGACACCACACCCGATCTAACATTAGTGAAGAACACGAGAGGAGCCAGTTGGAATAACACGTTGGAAGACCTTGCTAGTGACCACAGAATTATCGAAACGAAATTATCGGAGACTTTAAAGATCGAACCCAACAAAATCTTCAGATGGACGGAGTGGGACCAGTCCCGCAAGAATGGAGTCGGAATGACGCACGCGCCTATCACAGACATTCAACAATGAGCCGAAAACGTGATGGCTGACATCAATAAAGGGCCGCGTGATGCACATGTGGGAGGCCAAACGATCGCTTCAAGCCAGGTGGCAGAAACAAAGGCACAATAGGAAATTGAAAAAACGCATAGCGTTACTCAACAAACAAATAGAAGAACACTGCAGAACTCTTAGTAAAGAGCAATGGGATGAGATCTGCAACGCGACGGACCGACGGATTGGCACTGTCAGACATGGCGCCTGCTCCGACACCTGCTAGACCCGACCAAGAGCAAGGCAACACATAGGGAAACCATGCTGAAGCTAATACACACACACGTCAAGGACGAGGAAGAAATCCTTTCCGAAGTCTGCGACAGATAAGCCCCGCAGAACCGGATATTAAACACAGGGAATACACGGGAAGACCCAACTTGTCTCTGGACAGACTTTGGCGAGGCAGAAATCTGGGCCGCTTTGCAAAAGCTCAACTGCCTGTCGGCCCCGGGACCGGATGGCGTAACTAATAAGACCCTTCGTAACTTGGACAACGAGCGAATCTCCGAACTGACCAAGTGCATTAACGATTGCTGGACCCGAAGATGCATCCCCGACCAGTGGAAAAGTGCAAAAATGGTGCTCATCCCCAAACCAGGAAAACCCCCAGATCTCGCCAATCTTCGACCAATATCTCTTACGTCGTTCGTCGGCAAGTTGATGGAGCGCGCCTTCCTCACCCGGATCAACACACATTTGGACGACGTCGAAGCCTATCCGGAGACCATGCTCGGGTTTGGAGCTGATCTCTCCACGCAGGGTGCAATGTTGCAAATTAAACACCGGGTACTCGTCAACAAGACAAGAGGTACCAGGGCCATTCTAGGATTAGACCTCAAGAAAGCCTTCGACAACGCAGCTCACGCAGCCATACTACGCAGCATTGCCACACTCAATCTAGGAAACCGAGCGTACAACTATGTTCAGGATTTCTTCACAAACAGGAAAGTCTCTCTTACGCTGGGCAAACTCGCATCCGAAGACAAGAACATGGGCAGTGTCGGAACCCCGCAAGGATCGGTCACCTCGCCGATGCTCTGTAATCTCATTATGACCGGCCTCACCTAGCGCCTCAACGCCATCGAGGAAGTGCATCACACAATATACGCAGATGACATTACGATCTGGGTTTGTGAGGGAAGCGATGGAGAAATCGAACAGCGGTAACAGACCGCGGTCGAGGTGGCGGAAGAGTACCTCGTCGGAACCAGTCTCGTCTGCTCGGCAGAAAAATCGAAACACCTCCTCTACCACCCGACGCTTAGGGGAAGACCCTCAAGGCTTACATCCAGCATGCTGCGTACGAAGAAATTTGCATACGCACCAAAGACGGACAAGAAATGCCCAGGGTAAAGCAGATTAGGGCCCTCGGACTCAATAGAATCGAACGGCTCCAAAGGAGAAACGGTCAGGCATTTGGAGGCTAAGATCACGAACACAATGAGGCTCATCAGAAGAATCACCAACAGACACCAGGGTATGAGGGAGGCCAGCGTCGTCAGACTCACACACTCCTTCGTTATTAGCCACATTACCTATGTGGCCACCTACCACAACCGTTACGCGGCTGAATATGCCAGACTGAACACCATCATTAGAAGAACATACAGGATGGAACTGGGCCTTCCAGACAGCACAAGCACGGAACTTCTGCTACAGCTGGGTGGCCACAACACGCTAGAAGAGTTAATTGAGGTACACCAAATCTCGCAACTCGAGAGACTAGCCAAGGCATGAACGGGCAGGAGCATCCTGGACAAACTCAGGATAAGTTATCACAAGCAGTACGGCGACAA
Source organism: Dermacentor albipictus (assembly GCF_038994185.2). NCBI lineage: Eukaryota > Metazoa > Arthropoda > Arachnida > Ixodida > Ixodidae > Dermacentor > Dermacentor albipictus. The sequence goes on from NC_091821.1 coordinate 117,672,276, forward strand.
GACATCCATTCGAAGCGCGATCAGGGAAAAGCTGCAGGTGGCTAATCCACCCGAGAACATGAACCACGAATTCAATCAGGGTCAAAGAGAGATTACAGCCAAGGCTTTACTAGAAGCCTTCGGCAGGGACAAGGAAGCGCTGTTCGCAGACGCCGCATGATACGAGGATCGACGTGCTTTCGCAGTGGCAGTCCTCAATACCGATAAACAATTGGTCAGTTCTTGTAGTGTACGTGGCGAAAACCCCGAGGTAGCGGAAGGGGTGGCGACAGTTCTAGCCATCGTTAACCCCAGTGGCAGATACGTACTCAATGACTCGCAGACGGTGATCAGAAGCTATGTACAAGGGAGAATTTCCCGAAGGCTGAGGCTACACTTAAAGCCAATGCGAACTATGTCCCCTCCATGGAGACGGAGGAATGACACATTATATGGTTCCCGGCTCACACGTCCCCCGTACCCAACCTCAGCGAGGTGGTCCACCGCGTCGCGCGAAGTCTCACATTCCGTGCCCTCGTAGGAGGATCCTCTCTTTGGGGTTGGAAATCCAATGGTGGCATGGACAGACAGGGACAGAATTACCAGGTACTATGATATTACAAAATTTTATCAAAACTCATGGCGTATTTATTGCCCCCTAACCCCAAACTCGACTGCGCCCAAGCGGTAGACTGGAGGCAGTTACAAACCAAGACCTTCCCCAACCCCGTCCATCTCGAGAGGATATACCCAAACATCTATTCAGACGATAACTGCAAGCTATGTGGCAGGGCTCATGTATCTCTTAGACAAATTCTCTGGGAATTTGAGGTTATATGCAGAGAAAATGCAGTTTCCCCAGATGAATCTGCGGTGCTATGGACGGCCGCGTTACGCAGCTCAAACCTCCAAAATCAACTATGGGCCATCCAGCAAGCCCGTGAGGCGGCTAGGAGACAGGTTCTACGGAGCTCCTCGGGGGCGGCCTAGGCCCAGGCCACGAATTTGCCGGATTGTCAATAAAGTTGTTACCACCACCACTTTTTTGCCCTTCATCAAGCTGTACCTTCGCATTTATATATTTCATTGTATCTTCGCATTTCTAATGCACGAGAGCGAGTAAAATGAAGGTGAGCCATCCCATCCCGTGCAATAATTGTTCGGTTATGTGCTAGGCATACGCGTAGCACGCAGGCACCTCTCATTTAGAAAAGTAGCACGCAGGTGTGAGGACAAATGCTCTTATGGTTGCGTGACATAATAGACGCTCCAAAAGTGGAACAGCGTAGTGTCATGAGTTTTCTCACAGCTGAAGGTATTTCCCAAAAAGAAATTAGTCGCCGTATGGCTGCCGGGCACGTTGAACATGGCATTTCATTGGCCACTGTGAATAGTTCGAGCAAACTGGTCAATGAAGGACATCAACGTTGCAAGGACAATCCAAGACCGGGACAAAGCCGTCGTGCAATCACCTCCAACAGAATTACAAAGGCTGATGAGCTGATTAGACAAGAATGTGGGATAAGCATCGATGAACTGGCATAGCGTGTGATCAGTCACGGTTTGGTTCACATCATAATTCATCAATATCTTGGCTACGGGCACTTAAAAAAATTAGATTATGGGGTATTACGTGCAAGACCACTTTCTGATTATGAGGCACGCCGTAGTGGAGGACTCCGGAAATTTTGACCACCTGGGGTTCTGTAACGTGCACATAAATCTAAGTACACGGGTGTTTTCTCATTTTGCCCTCATCGAAATGGGGCCGACGTGGCCGGGATTCAATCCCACCATCTCGTGCTCAGCAGTCCAACGTCATAGCCACTGAGCAAACACGGTCGGTTGGCCATTGGCTCTTGTGTCCGCAATAGATGCCCAAGATTTTGGGCCATCACGAGAAGACGGAGAAGTTCGGCGCTGCCTTTACTCATCTGATCCGGTATCACAATGAGGGTGACAACTTCGTCTGCAATTGTGACCGGCGACAAATCATGGTGCCACTACTACGAGCCTGAAACACGATGGCAAGGCTTGCCGTGGAAACGTTCGAATTCATCACCCCCAAAGAAAGCAAAGGCCGTCATTCCCGCCGGAAAGGTGTTGTTGACTTTTTTTTTCTTTCGTCAAGGGCCATTACTGATCGAATTTACTGAACTTCGAGAGACTATCAATCATTTCCGATACTGTGAAACGCCGGACGAATAACAAGCGTCATGGGAAATTGACGAATGGGGTCATCTTGCTCCATGACAATGCCCGTGCCCACGTCGCTGATGTGGTTAACAGAAAACTGGCAAAGTTCAAGTGGGAAACGCTGCAACACCCGTCATGCATCTACAAGCTGTCACCTTGCGACTTCCACATTTTGGGGCAACTGAAAGAACAGCTCAAGGGATCCAGATTCGTGTCGGACGCTGAATGAAAGAGTCAGTTACAGCCTCTTTGAAGCAGCAACCCAAGGATTTCTATGAAACGAGAATCGCGCGACTCGTTAAACGTCAGTGGGACAAATTTCTAAATGCGCATGGAGACTACTTTTAAATAAAATACTCCGTTTGCCCTGTATTCGCATTTGCTCACTTTCATTTGTCTCGCACTCGTACATTTTGGAGAACTCCTACTTTTTATATGTGATCTCTGTGGCGACTATAATTTTGGTGCGATTGCTCACAATACACGAGCGGTGACAGCTGCTCTTGGGCAACATATTGGAACAAAGGACAGCGTCATTGACATTTTTCCCTGGCCATTGCACACGTACAAAAATGTAAACAAGGTTCTTGAATGACAGTTTCATGAAAATATTTGCCCTCAACTTGTTAACTTCATGGCCTTTTGCATTTTTAATTATAAGCGGCATGCACTGCTTTGGTGGTTTCTAACTGATATAGTTGTAACGTTCGTGTGATATTTTCTTTACTTATTAAATAGACAAAAACATGGCAGCATTGATATCAGTTATTTCGGGCAGAATTTTGTGGATATACGAGTATATTATTGTATGAAAAAAATATAAATTTTGCTTGTCTTTACAGTGCATAGCATTTAGGAATTTGCAGCATCTTTGGCAATGACAATGTAGTTGTTATTCATGTATTTGATACCTTGGCAAATTTCTGGCTACGCCACTGATGAGGGACATTCGCAAGGATGTTTTATTATTGATTTTTGGGCATACGTCTGTAGCCTAATAGCTAGAGCATCGAGCTTCTGTTCTGGTTTGAAAGCAACCATCGGGCATGCAAATTATATAAAAATAAATGACAAAGATAATATTACGAGTGCACATATTGTGCCACGATTTCCATTAGTCCCGGGAGCACGGAGCTTTGACGTCAATGGGCACCTGCGCAGTCGATAGAGATTAACTAGACAGCCCGAAACCACACGAAGAGGCGAAAAAAGCTTCGCGTAAAAAAATTTGCCTGTAGCTTAACGTAGGCAACACAGTATGTCAAAAATAATTTTACATTAGCACGAGCTTGCTGGTTAATGTTCTTTTTTCATACTATTTTCCAGATACATCCTCGATGAATATTAAAAAAGTCACTACCATTTACTCTTCAACACTTGTTTGCTGGCATTTGGAGTTTTTGCACTGCGACCATGTAGATTTGCATTTATATTTTAAAGCAAATTCTGATGCTTGTTCTGCGCAATATAAAAAATAACACGCTCTATTTGTATACGTACTTCATAGGAGGTTTAGCCGGATGTAATACATTTAAACACACTTTTTTTTCTACAGCGAAGAAAACTGAAGCTCAGAGCCACCCGAGCTGGGCAATGTCTTCCGACATTTTACTTACATTTGCCAGAAACGCGCAACTTCCTCAATCATGAAAACTGGTTTGTGCTCAGGAGCGTGCAGAGCTCGGCGCCATACTTTTGGCGAGGAGAGGCGAAGCTTCCTCAAAATAGCTTTGGCGGCTAGCAGACGTGCTGCGAAAGCAGTTGCATCATTTCAAAACATTGCGCTCATTCGCTTTAAACGATGACGAAAGCGTTAAGAAATCGTCTGAAAGTCGTTCCCTGGAGCTATGTTAAAAAAAAAGAAAAAATTCGACTACCCCAATTCTAACCAAACGCGTTGTTGTTGAAAATTGAAGCCCTTCCCGTTCATCGACACAGGAGTTTAAGGTGGCTGAAAAAAAAAAAAAAACTCTGGAGGCACGGATGCCATGTTGATTTTCCCAAATAATGTTTTACTTGGTTCAAAAACTACTTTAACGCTAGCTATCTTTAAAGAAAGTCTTTTCATAACGCTCAGAACTGACAACTGTCAGTCTGGAGGCACGGATGCCAAGTTGATTTTCACAAATAATGTTTTACTTGGTTCCAAAACTACTTTAACGCTGGCTATCTTTAAAAAAATTATTTTCATAACGCTCAGAACTGACAACTGTCTGTAACTTGACGCTTCAGACCAGTCGCCACCTTTCAATCAGTGATTAAATAAGTGCATAACATGAGGAACTAGGATATTTATATTATCGTTAATTATTTTCACTGCACATATATCCAAACCAGCTACTTTTAAAGTTTTCAAGTTTTTAACCTTTTGCATAACTTCTGTAATTTGAATTTCAAACAATGCGAAACTGTTTGAAGGGGGTTTCAGTGTGTATCAGGATTGATGTGCTTGAGAGATCTGCGCCATCAGCAGATTCCCTATGCCTTTGAAGCGGTTATTAGAAGTATGTACCCTATTTACATCTGTTGCGTTGGACAACATAAGATCATCCGGATTAAGATCCCCCCTTCCCTCCGAGAGCCGTTTTACCAATACCCCATATTTCTTTAGTATTTCCTTCAGCTTGTTGGATGACTAAATCATAATATTCCTTTTTGTTTTTCCTCATCAAAGCATCAGATTTGTTCTTTAAGCACTCGAATTGACTGAGATAGTACTCATTGTTTTTCTTATGCATCCACTTCTGATGCCAGCTATATTGCTCTTTCACAATATCTAAGACGGTTGGCCTATGATATTTACTAAATTTTTTTGCTTCGGAGCTTATATTCACAATGTCTTTAAGCTGGTGTGTAAATTTGTTATACTCTCCGTTAACGGCATCATCGTACGTACCGATGTTTCTCTTATGCCCCTACGTAGTGGAACATAATTTATCCGCGTAATTGCCCCGCTTTGGGTAAGATTAGTAGCAATAGTTACATGTGGAATAAAGATAAGAAGAGGCGAGTGGTTCCCTACCGCATCGGAATATACACCAGCACAAACATTAACGTTTATGCGTGGTCCATCATGACACTCGGCGAGTGAGCGATTCGCTTGCGCTGATTTATCGTGTTGCGAATGCCAAACTATTTCAGAAGAAATGCATAATGATTTCATATGACGATTAGTGGAGGTTTTATTGCGCAAAAGCCAGGAAAGGCCAAAGAGTGCCAAAAATGGTATTATTTAGTGGATGGTGCAGTCGATGTCAAAGGGTATATATATATATATATATATATATATATATATATATATATATGACGTGGTTGTATAGTGGCCTAAGCATTGGCTGCAAAGTGCGTAAAAATTCCGACAGTCATATATAGAGTGTACAGTGATAGGTTGGACGGAAATTAAATATGTGCTACGAAGAGGTTGATATATTACAATGTGTCACTGTCAGTAGCACTAGGGCTTCATCAGGGTCCTTCGAGAGTAAGGGCCTGGAGGCTTGTGCTAAACAAAATGCTACCATCGCAACAGCAGCTTCTCAATAGAGGTCGCGCAATGAATTCTTGAGGCTGAGAACACGTAGTAGGCGAATTTAATTTAAAAATATTTAAATCTGATTTCGTGTTGAATAACAGTTCCTTAACGAGAAACAGTGCTGCATGAAGAGGGAATTAAATGTTTGCAAGCTAGAGGAAAGTTTTTTTTTCCTTTCAGCGCCTGCTTCTGGGCGCTCCAGTAAGACGTGAATGACGGTCAACCTCTCACTACATTTCCACAGATCGGAGGGTTATCACCAGTCAACAAGTAGCGTATGCCGTACGTGTGTCCTATTCTCAACAGAGTTAAGAGGCCATCGGCTTCCCATGATTTCATTGTTGACGGCCAAATGCCTAAATGCGGCTTAATAAGGTGAAGCTTATTAAACGGTTCAGCATCGCAAAGGCGTTGTCAATAGATTTTAGTTTTCTTTGTAGGAAAGGTTTCAAGTCTACATCTGTGACAGCCATGGGAGTGTTGCGAGTGTTCGTTTCTATGGGCGTGGCGACATCATCGGCAAGCATATTACCCTCGATGCCTCTGTGGGCAGTAATCCGGTATATTAGTATACGCTGTTCAGCTGCATAAGTATGCGCAGAATCAAATATAGTTCAATAATTACAAGATTTTTATGCTTTTCTAACAACATTGAAGCCTTAATTACGCTTATTGAGTCTGTCAATATAATTGCCTTCTCTAAATTTATTTGCATAATATGTTTTACAGCGGACAATAATGCCTTTACGGCCTCAGCCGTAAAGATGCTTGTTAGTGGGTGCAGAACTTTGGATTTCGAAAACGATGATCCAACGGCGGCCTAGGACACGCAAGCATAGGGCACGCCAGCATGCGGATTTAATGCGCGCGTGCGAAATTCCCTGCACAAGTATTTCACTTGCAGTTCTAAAAAGTGGATTAGAATGCGTGCTTGTAGTGCGTGCTTCGTGTCTTCTACAAAGGACGAGCCACATTCTACGATCTCCCAGTGCCATGGCGGTAACGGCCTTGGTTGGTTCTTTAGACAGTGTTATAGAAGCCAGACACCCATTTCTTCATTTAGCCGCCTCACACACAGCGAAAAGGTTTCTCTAAATGTTGGGCGATTATTAAAGAGTGTAGCACACGTCATGTCATTTCCAGTTGCGTAACATGGATGTTCAGGGTTCGAATGCACTTTCAGGGAATACGTAAAACTAGAGTATGACCTTTGCAGGTTAAGGGACCACTAATTCGATTCCACGTAGAGACTTTGTACAGGACTTGTCCTGAAGGCGCCTGTGGGCAGGCGGACGCCTAAATGATGAATAGCATCCAGAATCGTTAACGCGCTCGGTGTGGCAGAGTGATAGACCACGGTGCCATCATCCAAACGGGATGGAATGAGGCCCTTATACATGGTTATTAGACACTTCCTATCACTACCCGATATTGTGTGCGACAGAACTTTAAGAATAGTCATTGTATTTAAGCATTCATTCTTAATTTGATGTGGGGTGTGAAGGATAGTATGGGGTCAAATATGGGACCCAAAAATTTGTGCTCTGTGTGCAGAGTTATGGGTTGTCCATCGATTTTAATATCAGCATCTGGGACCAGGCCTCTCCTTGTAGAAAGGATGCAGGCGCTTTTCTGGGGATTTATCTTAAACCCATTTTCATTTGCCCATTTTGACCCTTCTTTCAGGCCAAGCTGAACCTGTCGCTCGCAAATTGCGAGATATGACGATTTGAAGCTTATTTTCACATCGTCAACGTAACTGAACAAAATATGATGCGGGGAATTGATGAGCGTAAAGAATTCATTTTTACAACAAAACTAGAAATTAGTACGCCACCCTGTGCACTACACTTTTCTGTAGAACTGGCGTGCAGAGAATTTATCATTCTGACTCGGAATATGCAGTTTGGCAATTAGCTTTCAATAACGTTAAGCATGTTTTCCCGAATACCCATCTTCAACAAATCTCGTAATACCCCGTAGCGCAACATCGCGTGGTACGGTGAAGTACTGCTTGTGAATGAAAGCGTCACGAATGTATGACTATGCATAAGAGATGGTCGGTTGCAGAACATCCTTCTTGAAGCCACACTGATAAGGGTCAAGCATTTTGTTAGATTTGAGGAAATGTAATACGCGATAATTTATCATATTCTCGCATAGCTTCCAAAGACAACATGTAAGCACTATCGGACGGTCACTATTAACTGAAGATAGATCTTTACCTTGTTTGAATATTGGAACTACAATAGCCTCTCTCCATATTGAGGGCAGGTATCCGGAAGCCCAAACGGTGTTAAAAAGTGCAAGTGGTGTTATTTGTGTGTCCTTGTGCATGCTCCTGATCATGTATATGCGATCCTGTCAGCTTTGGGTGCAGACCTCTGGCAGGCGTTTAATGAATCTCTCAGCTCGGCACCGCAAAGAAAGGATGGCTATAAGGTTCATCCGATCTGCATTTCCGATCCAGTGTATTACGTTCTGCTATTTCTTTATATTTAAGGAACGACTTAGAATAATAAATTGAGCTAGAGACGCGGCTCAAAGTTGTCCCCAAGGACGTCCGCCTGTTTTTTCAAGGTATTTTCTTGCGCACTGACCAGAGGTAATGGCTGGGTTTGCTGCCCGATAATTCTTCTAAGGCCGTTTCAAACTTTCGCCTCCTGCGTTTAGGAATTTATGTTCGAGAGAAATCTCTCCCACCTCATTCTCCTTGCCTGTCGTCTCGTCCGCCTTCCCTGTGATTTGGTATGTTTATGTTCTAGGCGATTTTCTGCAGTTGGCGATCAAGGCAGTATGTCCATGCTTTATTTTGCTTCTTTCGTGCTTGTCTGCACTCTTCATTTTACCATGGAACGCGTCGTTTACATGAACGACCACTTATTTGAGGAATGCACTTTTCTGCTGCGTCGATAATAATAGCTGTAAAATACCATACTGCGTCTTCTATACTAAAATCATAGGCAAAATCTCATGTTAAATAAGTTGATTCGTTAAACTGCTTCCAGTAAGCCATTCCTAGCTTCCATCGAGGCATATGTCGTGAACAGTCCTGTTGCTCTTCTAGTTTAAGTATTATGCGGAAATCATCAGTTCTTAGTGGATTTTTGATTAATCCCATCCCAGGTCACGAATTAGTGGGGCATAGCCAACGGCTAGATCAATTTATAAGTACGAGTTATGCGTGAAGTTAACATATGTAAGTTCTTTTTATGAAAAACGCATGCACCGGAGCTTAAAATGAAAGTGTGAACTAGTTGCCCTCAAGTGTCACACCGAGCATCTCCCCAGAGACTTGTGGGCATTGAAGTCACGTACGATCAAGTAAGGTTCAGGAGGCTGACCCACCAGGCAATATAAATAGTTTTTTTAAGCTGTTGATTAGGTGGTAAATACAATGGGCTGATGGTAACTAACTGGTTGAATAAGATTGCTTGTACTGCGACTACTTCAAGAGGTGTGTGAAGTTCAAAAGAGTGATATGCGATACACTTGATAACTATGAGGGCTACACCACCAGACGAGGCATTAGCATCATCACAAGCTTTTCGAAAGATTTTGTATTGTCGGAGAAAGTTTGTATGTGTAGGCTTCAAATGCGTCTCTTGAACACACAGCACCTTTCGATTGTATTTATGGAGGAGTTCTCTTATATCGTCTAGGTTATGGAGAGTCCCCCAACATTCCATTGTGGTATTTGTGTTAGCATAGTAAGAAGTGTTAATACTGTGTGTTGAAGAAATGAAAATTAGCTTACGGGACCCTTTCCAGGTGCTATGACATGAACTTTGGCATTTTTGCAGCATTCGACAGAATCACGCCACTCCTTAGGCGCGGGCTGCGGCATCTGACTGGGTGTAATGTCCATCGCCTCTTGCGTGGCGCTGGACACGCGCTATTGCGCGCAGTGTGTTTGACGAGAAGGCCTCGTCTCGGACGACGAGACCCTTGAGGCCACCAGCCCGGGAGTCGATGATCCCTTCTGGGATGGCGGAGAAGCGCTGGCTGCATCCGCCAAGGGGGCGGATGGCGTCACTACCGGCTCACTGTGTGTGGGCCGGGCAGCCGCTATGGGCCGTTGTGGCGCTGCACCCTGACGCGCCACTTCGGAAAAGCTGTTATTTGGCAAGGTATAATAACCACCTGCGCGCCTCCTTGAGCGATCTCTCTCGCGGTTTCTTGAAGGGAATTGACTGGGGCGTGTTTACGTCGATTATGGAAGACGCATGTCGGGGAGATTTTGCCGGCAACGCAGAAGATACTTTCGCAAAAGCAATGAAAACTACCAAGTGTTCATTATTGCCGAATAGATTTCGACACTGAACATGAGACTTCGTACGATTCGACGGGGCGCAGAAAGACGACACAGACGCACTAAGTCAATTTATGATCTCAGAGACGCACGACGCATTGAGAAGGAAGTTCAGCGCTGCATAGACAAACTAGAGCGTGAGCGATGGGAGACATTCTGTGAATCGCTGGACCCCTGAAAGCCGCTGTTACTTATCTGGAAGTCAGTGCGTGGTCTTCGGTCATCCCAACAGCGACAGTAATTTGCAGCTTTGGCCCTCCATCTTGGCCGAACTGAGCTTGATGTGGTGGAGGAATTCTGAGCGAGAGTCACTGACGAGCCTGTCCACACCAACAGTGACGCAACGGCAGTCTTTCGTCGGGGCCGTTCCTCATTAATAGCGTCATTGACCTGACAACGTTTGTGCAAAAGGAGGAAAGACGTGAGCCCATATCAGTTATGCCCTTTCTCGACGTGAAAGACGCGTATAACAACGTTGCACTTGACGACAACATTGCCTCCCTGGAGACTATTGGAATCGGCGGCTGCATGCTTCATTGCGACACTCGTTGGACTACCTGAAGATTCACCTAAAACACTCTACCTCTCGATATACGCAGGCCACATTTGCCTTTGGACTTCTGTGGTTACTCGCATTTAGGTCGCGCGATATTTCAGCGGGCAGAACCTTGACATCAGCATACCTTCAAACACAAGGATAGACTGTATCGACCGAGAAATTAGCATTGATTGCATTCTGTTAGGATTAGGGGCTCAATCCCATCGCTCGTGATCCGTTGTCAAGATTGGAGTCGGGCATGAATTAGAAGGTAGCTGGGCCGTGCCGTCGTCCAACTTATCCACGCTGAGGACGTTGATGAAGGGAAGGACTGCTTCTTATCGAGAACGAGGAATATGGGTTTATTTACAGTATTTACATGCAGTTCATCAGTCTAACACGACTGCGAGAGAAAGTGTCTCGAGCATCTGCACAACAGCCGTTTTTAAAACGCGGTCCTCCCCCGATTCCAAGGTGGCGGAAACATCCGTCCAGTCAACAAACACGCCGCCTCTCCGCGGGACACGTGCACGCGCACAGGCACACGCACAAGCACACGCACTCTCTCTCTCTCTCTCGGTCCGAAACCGACATCACACGAATTTTGTAGAACTCGACGCGGAGTGGTGGGTTCGGTAACAATAGTTGGCCCGCCGAACTTATTCAGTCACAACGGCGACGAGGCTAGAGCGTAACGGTGGCGGTTTCAGCATAAAGCCTGCTTCGTCAAACGCATTCTAGCTGAAGCGACGGAGAGTGGAGGACGCGCGTATTGTTCCCGACACAAAGTCGACCTAGTCACGCCGTGGCTAGAGGTTGGCGGTGGCGCTCCAGGAAAGTTGCGGCCACTGTCGCAACTGGCCGGCAAAACTTGCACTGCAGCTGGCCGTTCTTAATAATTTGCACGTAAACCCTATGGCGCCATACCCAGTCTCCATTAATGGACCTACTATCACTTATGGAAAGACCCATCAATTTTTTGGTGTAATAATCGAACTAAATATTTCCTGGAGCACTCATTGCGCATACCTGAAGAAAAAACTCATCGATTGTCCATGTACTGAGATTCATGTGCGGAAAAAGAAGGGGCACATCTATACGCTCCACCATTCAACTGTACAGAGCTCTAATTCAAGGATTTCTACGCTACGCTACAGCCTTCCAGTGTTGTCCAGTACGGGCAAGCCACATGTTCGGTCATTTGAGACCTTACTGGGGCAAGCAAAGCTTGGCCCAGTAAGCCTCACTGTAGGCATCACTGGCCCAGTAAGCCAGTGATTCCTCGCTGCGCGTCAACAGCTGCAACAATAGTGCTTGCCAAAGACCTTCCCAGCCAAACAAATGTTGCTCTGGATTGTTTCAGGGCACACATTCATAATCTTACCCACGTCCCCGATCACCACTTGGCGTTCTTCTCCTCGCAGAGATTTCTTGCCACGTTTTCTGAAACTATCACCCCTCGTCAAAAGTGTCTTCCATCAGGATAGACACCAGCAACAAGGCCTTCATTTCCCTAGTGTCGTCTCCGACAGCTTCAGGTGTGCCTAAATATTCCAGGTGTAAGGAAGAAGGCCAACCACCATAATATAGCACTGCAACCGATGACACTGGTATTAATGAATGAGGTGTACTGGAACCGTATACGCATCTATACGGATGGTTCGGTCTCATCTACCAGCTCTTCAGGTGCTGTTTTCATTCCGGCTATGAAAACTACAATCAAATTCAAACTGTCCCTCATGACAATATCAATGACAGCAGAACTTGCTGCCCTGCATGCTGCTGTAAAATACCTCCTGCAAGACACCCCGCAAATGGGTCATCTTTTGCAACTCTAAGGCAGGACTTCTGCATTTATGCATGCAAATGAGTGCGTTTTGCTTTATAACAGGACTCATAAGAGTCTGGTATATGAGATAAGAAAGGACCACCATCAAGCTGTCGCTAAAGGGCATGAAATTTCAGTGGCTACCTGGACATACCAGCACGGCTGCAATGACCTCGCCGATGAAGCTGGCCGGTTTGCCCATGTAGAAGCCCGACTAGTTCTAATGCCGTTATCCAGAACCGACGCTGTAAGAAAGCTCCATTTCGTGGCTAAAGCTATGACACAAATAGTGGTCTTCACCCAACCTCCTAAAGTGTTATATTCATAGACTTCATCCATCCCTAAAGATACAAGTTGGGTAACAGTTCGGTAACGTAGTAACGTATCTGCATTCCTTGACTCAAACGCTTTCTTTACACCTTACCAGCACGGATTCCGAAAAGGTTATTCCAACAACACACAATAGAATTTCACCATTTTTATCCAAAGCCATCGATAACAATAGTCAGGTAGTCGTGGTTTTTATTGATCTTCAAAAAAAGCGTTTGATACTGCGTCCCATAAGCTCTTAGATGTAAAGTTTGCTGCATGAAATGTAAACGAAAACGGTCAAAATTGGATACGAGCCTACCTAAACGGAAGAACACAGTCAGCTGTCCTAAACAACGCCGCAGCTTCACCAATAACTGTTTTTTCGGGCATTCCTCAGGGAAGTGTACTGGGCCCCTTGTTATTTTTAATCTACATGTCGACAAGTGATGGCGACACCGGACAGTACAATATTTATCGAGGTGTTCCACAAGGGAAAGTTCTCAGTCCAGCTCTTTTCAATGTTGCATTGATTGGCCTTGCATCTGAACTTCCTAACACGGTGAAGATTAGCACATATGCGGACGACATATGCACATGGGCATCTGGCGCCACCCATCCCCCAGTGCGTGCTAGGCTTCAACGTGCAGTGACAATCACAGCTAAGTATCTGCGGTGTCAAGGCCTCCAGCTCTCAGCAGAAAAATGTTCTGTGATTGCATTCACGCGAAAACGAATGACCAGGCATCCGATGATCGTTAACGGAGTAGCGATACCTATGGTTACACACCACAGATTCCTTGGCTTAGTCATAGACCGGGGATTATCTTGGTCAAGACACGTCGCCGCACTAAAGTCAAAGCTGAAGAGTTTTTTTCACGTCCTTCGCGTCGTTGCAGGAACAAGATGGCGCCCCTCGGAGTCGTCATTACTCCAATTGTACCAAGCGCAATTTGTAGGGTATATAAGGTACATCATGCCGGTGTTCAAGAATGGATCTTAGCTGTGTGCGTGTGCTGGAGAGCATTCAAGCTCAAGCATTGCGCACATGTTTGGGACTCCCACAATGCACGTCAACCAATGGAACAATAGCAGAAGCTCGTGCTTGTCCTATTGGGGTATATTTGCTCTGCGATCCTCTTCGAATGTACCTTCGCGTGTTGACCCGACACAGGCACCATTCTCTGTCATCGCTCCCTGCTACTCACCCAGGTTCCAGCTTTTCAAGGACTATATCGCGTCATCAGAGTTTTCTACCGTCAAGATTTTCTCCATCCTGTATTCCGAGAATACCCCCGCGGGTTCTGCCTAAACATTTCGTTACACTGCAGATCCCTGGAATTACTAAAAGGTCATCCGTTACATCTATTGGCCTGTTGCACATTTCTTCAGACTACGGAGATACTGTACATGTGTATACCTATGGCTCTGTCACACCAGATGCTTCCACTGCAGCCGTCGTCATTCCACATATGTTCATCGCTCGGCGGTTTAAACTGGATCATGGATCAACATCAACTGCCGCAGAACTTGTTGCTATCCGGGAGGCACTTCGACTTCTCTCCGAGGAGCCTCGTCATGCATGGGCGATATTCTGCGACTGCAAGCCAGCTCTTCAAACGATTGACTGTGTCCTCAGGCGGAGCCCATATTATTCCATGACTATAAAAATTACAGAACATCTCGACCACGCAACTACAAATGGCTACAATGTCACCTTTCAGTGGATACCTTTACACTGTGGCATGATAGGAAACGAACAGGCAGACGCTGAAGTGAAAATGGCTTTAGATAATGCTTCTAAAGTACGCATCCCGTTCTCACGAATAGACACAAATGCCCTACTTCATCGCGTAATACGCAACCGTACGTTGGAACACTGGACCCAACCTGATCGACGACACCAGCGAGTGCCAAATGGGACCAAGAAATCAAATTTCATATGCCTCACAAGCTAAAAAGAAGCCAAGCAAGCATGGTGCACCGGATTCGCCTTGGTGTCGTATTCACCAATCGTTATATACATATGATAGGTGGCAGTGACACTAGCCTAAACTGAATGCGGTGAGGTGCCAGAAACATTTGAACAATATTTTGTGTGTGTCCCGCGTACGCGCAATAACGACAGCAACTAATCTCTTCCATTGCAAAGATCCATAAGAGGCCGCTATCAGACGAGTTTCTTTTAGGTCCTTGGCCTAATGCAAATAGCGCAGCCCTGATAACAAACAAGTGCCACTATAGCTTTTCTCCAAGCCACTGGGCTGGACGCACGGCTTTAGAGAGGCTACAACTCTGAATTTGTATATACGCACCTCTTCCTAATACCATCATCATCAATCAGCCCTTTCTCTCCCCGCCCCCTTTCCCCAGTGTAGAGTAGCAGGCCAGATCAAGTTATAGCTCAGGCCGGCCTCTCTGCCTTTCTGTAAATAAATATCTCCCTCTCTTTAATCTACATAAACGACATTGTCGAACTAATTGCATCCCCCATGAAACTATTTGTTGATGACTGTGTGATTTAGAGAGAAATTACTAATGAATATGACATAGATACTTTGCAAAGATATTTATATAAGGTAGCGAATTGGTGTAAAATATGGAATTTAATATATTCAAAAGTGTAGCAGCGTAAGTTTTTTCAGAAGATTATCCAAATCTCAGCATCGATATAACATCAATGGCACGCTTATCGACATATAGTCGGAATACAAGTATCTAGGAGTCTATTTCACCGAATCACTCACTTGGCATAAACATATTTACACTGTCATAGCGAAAGCTAGTAGCATGCTACATTTTATTCGCAGAAATTTCAAAGCGGCAACAAGCGAAGTTCAAGAGACTTTAAACTTCTTACATGTCAGAACAATACTTGATTATGCCTGTGTAATATGGGATCCCTATCAAGATTACCTCAATAATAGACTGGAAAATTACACAAATAAGCAGTAAGGTGTGTTTGTAATAATTACAGCCCGTACTATAGCTTTTGAGAAATGAAGGTCACTATAGGATGGGATCGGTGACATATATGCAGGCAGAAGCTAAGGCTCAAACTATTGCACCAAATATATAACAGTCAGACAGGTGTCGATCGCTATCACTATCTTCTGGAACCAAATTACATATGGACTCGCTGTGATAACAAAGATCTCAGCCTGTAACTGCAGAACAAGCAATTTTTACTACTCTTTTCCCCCAAATCAATTAGACAATGGAACAGTTTACCAAATGATAGAGTAAATGTGTCAAATAACGAACTAATCTATTTTAAGCTTTGACGACGCTCTTGTAAAACAACTATGTGTTATAACGTCTGAAAACCTGTTTGTTTCACCTTACTTGTATGTCTTTCTCTAAATGCTATTGTAGTGCTTCTCTTTGCGAGTATATCTGTGGAAAAGCTTTTCTGTTTTACTGATTATGTTTTGCTCCCCCCTACGTAATGCCTTTATGGCGATACAGGTACTGTGTCAGTAAATAAAGAAAAGTTTCCCTCTCTGAGGCAACATTATTGTGCAGCCTTTGGCCCGTGGTGGCATTTACAAAGGTCTACTCGTTCCACCTTTGAATGGAAGATACGCCCAGCTGCGACTCTTGTGGAACTACAGAAACGGTTGAAGACATCTTATGTCTCTGTCCCCAGTACAACGTCGAGCGTGAAGCTCTCCAGACTGGATTGAACCGGCTGGATACTAAACCAATTTCAGAAGAGGATCCTTGCACAATGGCCGTACGCAACGATGGCACAGAAAGCCACGAAAGCGTTATTGCAGTACCTCAAGTCGACAGGTATTGGCGCTAAGCATGGACAGCTGGGCTGGTTTAGTTGGTTGTGAATAGCATTATGAAACATCGTTCAAGCACACAAATAAAAACGAATGAGCAGAGAGCGACAACAAGAACGTGAACGTTTGTAGGCTCTCCTTTCTCTCTTCATCCCCATAGCCCCTTCCCCCAGTGCAGGGTAGCAAACCGGACGTGCGTCTGGTTAACCTCCCGGCCTTTCCTCTCTTCTATTTCTCTCTGCCGATCTCTTTTTTCATTCACTTTGATTGTTACATTTTTAAAAAAAATTTTCCATGATGTGCACGAACGCGAGTATGCGTCATGCTCCCCATCACGGTTCACACAGCGGAGAGCGTTATCACAACTTTCAGAGGAATGTTCGTCAGCACAGCATTTTGTACAAGTTTGGCGGCCTCGGCAGTTCTGTGAACTGGCCGAATCGCTGGCACTTAAAACATCGCAGAACATTTGGGACGTATGGTGCGACCTGGATCTTGGCATACCCGGCCTCTATTGTCTCGGGCAGCACACTTGAGCCGAAGGTGAGAATAAGGTGCTTTGTCTGGATTTATTTCCCATCGCGCGTCATCTTAATTCATTTCATATTGATTACATTTTGCTGTTTCCAACCTTCCAAACGTTCGGCCTCGGTAAACTCCATCTGATCGCTATCGGAAATAACACCGCGGATGGTATTCATAGTACTTTGTGGGGTTAGGGTAAATGAATATTCCCCCAAAAAGACAAGTTTCTGTAGCTTTTCATACTGCTTATCATGCAGTTCCAAGAGAAGGTCACCATTAGCTAGCTTCGTAGCTTTCTAACCTGGGCCTCTAGCATCACCTAGACATTTCGCAACAAGGGAGGTTTTTCAGGATGTATCCCATGACACCTTGGAAAGCTTTCTCGTTGGTGGTAAAAAAAAAAAACAAACTAAAATGCCTTGCTACGCCCCATTTCTGAGGATGATCAGGGAGTTTCCGAAAAGAACTATCCATCAGGGATCTACAGTTTTCGGCAGCAACGCCCCCCCCCCCCCCCTCAAGATGGAGACCAACAAGGGGACGCCGTAGAATTTGTAAACAGGTCCTGCAAACGCCAGCTGTACGTTACTGCTATAAACAAATATGGTATGCCCAAGGTTGGCTATCCACACAAGATTAGCCCTCTCTGATTGGAAAATCAGAAATAAAAGGAAGAGAGGAGAATACAGGAAACATTTGAAGCGAGAGAGAAAGATGAAGATTGCAGATTATAGAAAAAGGCAACTACACGTTTTCCCCGGGTGGGTCAGGGCGGGGGTGCCGTCTACGCGAAGGCGACGCCAAAGGGATGTGGTGCCTTCGCCGAGGGGCCATAACAGTTCAAACACTCAGCAGTGGCTCAAATCCCAGGATTCCCTTTTCCCCGGACACGGCTACGCCACGCGCAGCTACAAGCGGAAGGGTCCAGCCCCCATGTGCTGGGTTCCGTGGTGTCGCTACACACCAAACGCGTACTTACACATACATCCCTGCGTGGTAATCACTTTATGGTATATTACCTTTCAAATCTATATTAAAGTCACCAAGTGCCATGCTTCCGCGGTGCGCATGTTGTATGTTCATCAGCATCAGTTGAAATTTTTTAAAGATAATATGATATACGTCATTGAGTTAGGCAGGAGGTGCACGCCCCCCACAGTTGGTCTCTTTAATTTTCACAAAAAGAGCTTCCACTACATAATCACATTAAATTATGGGATTTAACGTGCCAAAACCACTTTCTGATTATGAGGCACGCCGTAGTGGAGGACTCCGGAAATTTCGACCACTGGGGTTCTTTAACGTGCACCTAAATCTAAGTACACGGGTGTTTTCGCATTTCTACATGATCACATAAGCATGCCTGCAACAAAATCTGAAATTTGATGCCATTTTTTCCCCGAAATGACCAACGCCACCATCTCGCGTGGATGATTGCCATGGCCGCGAACCCAAGTTGCAGTAGTGAACAAAAAGATGATATTCTGCAATTAGGTCCTGCGAACTCAAATGCTCAGAAGGTTAGCGCTGTGCTATGCCAGACCCCTAACCTAGGACAATAGATTCTTGAACACGCACTCACATATTACTTTATTCGTGGCGCATAGCCCACCCACCACGTGCATAATTTGCGTATTCTATAACTGTATCATAAGGAAACCGTAATATCAGCAAATACAGAAAGTACGTGTGCGCTGGTGAGATAAATTTTAATGATTGTTGGACAGCTCAGCCGAGCAAAAGGTTTAAATTGACATGCTACTACAGGTTTAATATTTAACAATAGATCAAAGGACGACAGAAAGAACACAGACTCAGCTACTCGCGGAAAAAATCGGAGGCGGGCAGCAGTGAGCACCATGAAATGAGCAATACCCGCCGTGGTTGCTCAGTGGCTATGGTGTTGGGCTGCTGAGCACGAGGTCGCGGGATCGAATCCCGGCCACGGCGGCCGCATTTCGATGGGGGCGAAATGCGAAAACACCCGTGTACTTAGATTTAGGTGCACGTTAAAGAACCCCAGGTGGTCAAAATTTCCGGAGTCCTCCACTACGGCGTGCCTCATAATCAGAAAGTGGTTTTGGCACGTAAAACCCCAAATATTATTATTATTATGAAATGAGCAACGTGGAATTTATGGCATCGTCAATAAACAAAATGTTATCAATCTCTGTGGTGCAGCCAAAAAGAGAGAGACGGAGAACGTTTTGGTTATTGACGGTGATATAGAGCTCGACTTTATTTCCGTGTGCTGACTACTCCCCGTCTCCGAGTGTTTGTGCCAGTATATGGGTCTGCTCTCTTTCTTGTTTCTCCTTTGATCGCTTTTTATATAATAAACCTGTAGTAGCATGCCAAGCCTTCTGCTCAACTAAGCTTCCGACCCATCAATAAAATTTCTCTCATGAGCTGCACGTATTTTCATTACTGGTTGATATTACGGTTTTCTTGCGATACATTCTTGAAATACGCTAATTATGTACACAGTTGGTGGGCTATGCGGTGCGAAGGAAGTACGACGGCAGTGCGTGTTCAAGAAACTATTGCCTTAGGCTGGCGGTCTGGCATAACGCAGATCCAACATTATGAACAGTTGAGCACATAGTACCCAAATAAAAAATCTTATCTTTTGCAGCGAAAGCTGTATATGACTAACCTTCCGTAGTTTTTTCGGCGTCCGGCAACAGAAATGGAGTTGGCGATTTCTAACAAACTTATACACAATGGGTTTCATTGTTTGCTTTATGTGTGTTTCCATATGGGTGCAGTGCGGCGGCGCAGATGTCAAAATGCAGAACAGATTAGAACGCTCGCCGGGAAAAATAGCGTGATGGCAAGGTTATAGCAGTATATAAGCAGGAGAGGTATCGGCGCTAAAAACAGCTGCTTTATCGATGAGGTGGACACGTATAGCTCGTACACCCGAAAAACAACATGCGTACAAGGAGCGCCGGAAGTAACAGCAACGAGGATGCAAACGGCGCCGGCACGAAACGACCACCGACGAAGAACGTTCCCGCGATGCTGAAGCAAAACGACAAAACGACAATCGCAAGCCCGGGCACCTCCGAACGAGCAACGACGCCAGACTCGCAACGCAATGCGGTGCCAGAGGTACCGCATGGACCGAGCGAACGACTTCAAAGGTGTGCATGCCAAGTCCCGAAGAGACTTTCTGGATAAAAAAATGTCAACCATTCCACTCTGTGAAGATAGAATGGCAGCGAAAGCACTTTGCTTTTCGCTTGAGAGCTTTGGCTGTCGTCAGCTTTCCCTGCCATTCCATCTTCACAGAGTAGGATGGTCATTTTTATTCACTGCTGTAAATCGCAATACAAGCGAAGCGCATGAGACGGGGACCAGATAAAAAGACACACACGGTGCCGACTTCAACATTCCAAGCACAAGCCTCTATCTACCCTTGTAAAGCGAAATTCTTGAATAGGAACTGTTTGATTGTTTCTTAACCAAGTCTTTGTAACGGTCACTACATTAAAATAATTTTTATTGTCCCGTAAGCAAACTAACTAGGAGATCTAGATTCTTGTGAACACTTCTTATGAATAGTTGAATACTTCTTTGTCTACTTCTTGAAGAATAAAAGAAAGAAGTGTGCATAAGCTACGCCGATGCCGAACAGGATTGGCGGAAACAGAATGCTGGCCCCCTCTGCGATTGTTAGAGCGAAACCGCGCGTGCTATATGACAGCTACGGGCAAAACACGGTGAACACCTTGATTCGCCGTCAAACTGACAGGTGGTTACGTTCTGGCCGACTACTTTCGGTTATACATATGCGGTATGCATAAGCACCCCAAGGTACCCACCTTCTCCTGAACAATATGGTTCATGAAGCTGATAAATTCCTTCCGTTTTATTTGCACCGCACGTAAGTGGGCTAACCATAAAAATGGAATAATACCGCTGGCAAGCGGGAAGTTAAATGCATTTACGGGTAGCACACTTCGGGACTTTGAATGGCACTTCAGGCTACGCGGTGATAAATTGGAAAACAGAGTGCGCTCGTAGTTAAAAAAATGCTGACAGACTTAGAGCGCGTTTTTTGACGATGTAGACTAAAATTATCTATAAAAGGATTGTTTTAATCTGTATCATAAATGAAAAGAAACCTAATCTATTTTTGTCAACAAAAAACGAAAAGATTTTGCATTTTGAGAGTGTTGCAAGTCGATGCCGGCCAAGAAGAATGCCCAGCCAATGCAAAAATAAACATGGCGGCGTGCGACGAGGCGGCATTCGATCCTGCTAGAACAGAATATGAGCGAGTTCTGTGCGGATTACTTTGTTAAAAGCTGTTCAACAACCAAAATGAACTTCTGTGTCCTTGTTTTATGCATTACATTTTGTACCATTGAAACCGCTGTCAGCGAGGCCACGCACTCGGGCAGCAAAGTGCGTTCCGTGAACGCACTCCAACCGGAGTGCACACTTCTGCGAGTACACTCTGCTTGCGACGTTTCGATTTGGGAATGGGCACTTAAAACCGAGTGCACTCTCCGTAAGTGCACTTAACTTGCCCGCTTGATATGGGTATAACACATACAATAGTATTTCTTGATTCTAAATATGGTGACCTTCGACATGAAGAAAAAAAAAATGTTGAGGGAGTTATACCATGCCACAAACGGGGCTGATCGCGTCCGGCAAGTTTTGACAGCTGCGAACGCGAACGTTGCATTTGCAAAAGTTCTTTGAAATACAGGCCGCAAAGATTGACAAATAATCGAAATACGGTTAAAACACGTTGGTGGGCTTGTTGGTTAGAATCCATGGTAGAGTGTATAAGCGCGATTGAACGGGGACGTAGAAAGAAACTGATACACAGACACAGCGCTTCACTTTCAACTATAGAATTTATTTTCGCACGCATCGATAAATATATACCGTACGAGTGCAAACCAACGTCACAGCGAAGCAGAAACATTGAGCGGTGCATTTCGATGAACCGTACACGTGTGCGAGGCACGGTGAAAACACGTGCTGCAAGGGTCACAAAGAAATCCAGGAATCATATCATTTTCAGGTAGCTACATCGAAGGCTTGCTTACGCACTTTTCCTCTAATTTTGTAATCTCATAGGCCTCAACAATCTCTCTCGTCATCCTGCTATGAACCCTGTACAGAATGGAAGTACTTTCACTAGAAGAAAGCACTTCCATTCTGTGCAGGGCTCATATCAGGGTGACGAGGGAGATTGTGGAGGCCTGTGAGATTGCAAAATTAGAGAAAGTGCGTAAGCAAGCCTGCGGTGTCGCTATCCGAAAAGGAGATAGGATTCCTCGGTTTATCTTTGTGACACCATTGCAGTACATGTTTTCACCATGCCTTGCACACGTGTACGGTTCATCGAAATGCACCGCTCAATGTTCTTTTTCCGCTGTCACCTTTGTTTCCACTCGCACGGCATATATTTATCGATGCGTGCGAAAATGAATTCTATAGTTGAAAATTAATCTCTGTGCCTGTATCTGTTTTTTTTCTACGTCCTCGTTCAGTCGCGCTGTATAAGCGCGACTGAACGAAATATGGTACAATACCACGAAACTGAACTCTACCACGAAATATGGTACAATAGCTTCCCGTAAGTCTTTCCAGAAAAGGTCACCACACACACCGCCGTGCAAAATGGACTCATGAGCGTGCGTTAGAATGCACCAGGGGCGACAAGGACCTTCTGCAAGTGATCGCAACGCACCGAAGGACACGTGTTCTATAAGCTACGTATGACAGAAATGTGCCACTGTCAGACGCTATAGGTGAACCAAATGCCTCCGAATAGCGCGCTCGCAACCCTTGATGCCGGCCCTTCGATACACCGCCACCGACCCTCGGCAGACAAGCAGCGTGGACGGCGGAAGAGACAAAGCGAGTTTTCCTTCTCGTCTTGTTTTTTTCATGCAGTTAATTGGATCTGCCGGCATCTGGATCAGTTGCTTAGTTAACAAGGCCAGGTTTGCCCAAGAATCCAGTACACACACGAGACGAGAATAGGGTCCCACCGCCCCGCTTAGATTCAGCGCACGTGCGTGAAACCTTAGAAATTGAATGGCGGACACATTTGCGGGTCGATCGCAGCCTGTCGGGCCGCCCGATTGTGCCGCGCGCGCATTAGCAATTTCCCCCCGGCGCGCCATGCACCCCGCGAAACGGTGATAAATGCGCGGGCCGAGCCCAGCTTGCGAAGAATCGTGGCGCAGCGTGGAAGAGAGCGTTTTGCTTCCGGCCTGGCGCACCTTTCGCGTTGTGTGTTGTGTAAGGGCGACTTCATTACACGAGCGCTCGCAGACGAAGCAGCACTGCTTGCTGGAGCGCGCAACGAGGAAGACGATCGCACTTCCGCAACAAGAAAACGAATCGCGGCGGCGCCACTTCTCAGCCTGATGAAATACATAAAATAAAAAGTAAGTCGCGCAGGTTTGCCTTCTGGAATTTAGTTGTGTATATACTTGCACACGTATGGAACCTTCGAAACGCGCCTTTCGTTAGAGCCATTTTTGGCTTCCATTGAAGCAGCTGGTTCGTGCGAGTGAAATTTAACGTGCGCCCGCGAGTAAGAATACAAATATATTCAATTAATGAACTTGTCACGGCAGCAAGAGAAAAGAATGCAATGCGAAGGAAGGAGCACTTATATCGAAACACGCGCTCTACTGTGACGCAGGAATTGATTAAGAGAAATCCTGCACGTCATGACACCATGCTGAATGGCAGACGGCGGTACTTGGGCAGTTCTCGGTTACTCGCGCTGTGAGTGTGGCAGCTAGAAATCAAAGTGTGCGCTGGGCAAGAATTATTTAACATAGTGTTGACGCTTACTATGCTGCCAGCGCTGGCAGGTGCTGGCTGCTGCTAAAGCTTAGTTACTCCACGCCGCGCACAAACAGGCAGAACTTGGCTGAAGCAATGACGCTCGCTGCAGCATCCTAATTCTGGGCTTCATTAGCAGACCGTAAGTAATATCAGCATTTTCGCTGGGCATGTGCTCCGAAAAGTTCTATGAAATATCCAGGCGGAACAAAAAGCAAGAAAAAAAATCTACCAAATAATGGTCTTCCCGCATTCGTCACTTGCTGTGACACCGGTTCGGTTCATCCACCGGAGCTTGAATTCTAGAAAATAGCTGCATTTAGAGTCGGCTTGTGCTGTGATCAGATATGGAATTTCGAGGCAGGTACGCGGAATAGGTTGATGTTTCATTTCGGCGAGGCAGTAGGCCCCTATAAAACCCCAAGAAAGTACATTTAGCTCGCGAACGGTCATGCTTCAGACCACAGTGGTGCCCTTCACGAGTGACAAAGCTCGAAGCAGCCCCATGTTCTAGAGCAATATGGTGAGTCAGGCGAGTTGATTGGCGTGCGGTGTGTAAACTCAGCGCAGAACAGACGTTACACAGGGTTGGAGAATTACTCTGGACGCGTCTTGCCCATTCCTCCGGCTCTGTGCTACGCCATATAGTTCTGAGAACGCGCACTCTTATGGTGCTCTAATGCACATGTGCATTCGGGTATCACACTTAAGCACGCATTACTTACGTTCGATTTTCACATACCATGGCAATGCGATCCTTGTACTTCCTGCAGCATCCTCTGAAGAAAGTGCCGAGGTCTACGTCTGGAATGTGCATGTCCTGAACGGACGACCTGACAACGCCGTCTTCGATGACTGCTGCCATTGTGTTCGCAGTGGTGGTAGCACCTTCTGCTCGGAGGACCTGACTTGCGTCTCCGCGTGGGACAGGCACGTCTCGGGCTTTCGTTCCTACGAGTGACGCAGAATCATCATTGAGGAAACCTGGATTAGGGCGGAAGCAGCGGCCACAGCGCCTCGATTAAGCAGCCACGGTCGGCGGCTAAGTGAGTTCCGTCACGCAAGAACCATTGTGTAAGCAGGCGGCAGAACACAAATACAGGAGTGCGCATGCGAGCAGTCAAGGACTGACCATATCTTGCGGCGCGAAAGCAAAGAAAAAATAAAATAAAGCAGACGTCACAACTATAAGAACGCAGGACTCTGATATCATAGATATATTATTATCTTTATTACTTACAGCTTTCCTGACGACTTTATTGCGTTTAAGCGAGGACGTCGGCTAATAAAAGCAACCAAAGCAAAAGAAAAATTGAAGGGCATGTGTGTGTTGGGGGGGGGGGGGGGGGGGCGTTGAGATACTTGTCAAAACTTCGTGTCATCTATTTCGAATTCATTGTGCGGTGCATATAATAATCCACGCTTAGTGAATCTCGCAATTTCTATCCCTGTATGGCGCCCAGGACTATATGCGTACAGATTGATTGCTTCGACCCTCGAAGCGTCTCCGGTTGTGGTATGTTTCCTCTTTTTTTGCGTCATTACGAAAATGTGGAGGCGCCTACATGCTGCATACACGAATATACAAAGGAGACGCAAGCACTGCGCTGTCCCTTGCAAGCGCTCATTCCACCCATCGCAGCAAAGTTTCACTAGCTGAAACAAGTTTCTGTGGATTCTCTTTTGTGCAATAGTCTTGTGTCCTAATCTAGCGATTATAGTATTGCGACTGGGAAAAGCAACAACGCAGCGAAAAAAAGAACAAAAAAAAAGAGAACACGTACATGTAATTTTTTTTCCTAGTCATTATCCTCAAGCGGACGGATTTGTTCCCACGTACTTAGTACGGTCGCAATAATGCTGTGCTAGCTCCCCTTATCTTCGCATAAGCAGAGACAAAGACCGTTCTTCATTAGCCTTATCTCTAGTGGCAAATTGAGGCTTTTGTTTAATTTTTTTTTAATACGGAGGGAGAGCTATTTCCTCGCGAAAATAAGGATGAGAGCAGAAATGACAGAATTAATATGTTATCATGTGATGAAAGACATATCGCATTCTGTTCTGTATGGAGAGCTGCGGACCACAATTATGCTGCTGTAAGCGGTCGTCAAACGTGTCTTCAATTGACTTCGTATGTTTCGTGATTGGCGCCATACCTGCAAAATCGCGAACGGCATCACTGCACCTATTGTCACCGAACTATTCTTCAAGCAAATAGGTGTGCTTGTTCGCTGATAGGGACTGCATAATGGCATGCATAGGGTGGCCTTAGAAGGTCAACCGCGGTTGTTAAAAAAATTAAATTTAATTATGGGGTTTTACGTGCCAAAGCCACTTTCTGATTATGAGGCAAGGCGCAGTGGAGGACTCCGGAAAGTTCGACCAGCTGGGGTTCTTTAACGTACACCTAAATCTAAGTACATGAGATGTTCTCGCCCCCATCGAAATGCGGCCACCGTGGCCGGGATTCGATACCGCGACCTCGCGCTCAGCAGCCCAACACCATAGCCACTGAGCAACCACGGCGGGTAATCGCGGTTGTCGCTGCTGTAGTTAGGCACTGCGTGGTGTTACACCCAATGATCCGTTATACCCAAGTTGCAGCGAATAAGAGACGCTGATTACATTGTTTTGATGTAGGAAGCTGAAACACACTTTCGACGAAGGGGGTCACCTTCGCCATTTATCGCGTGTATACAAAGCAGCCAGTGCAACAGATTCGAGAAGCTAAATCCCCAACAAAGTGCTTATAAAGAAATAAGGGTGGGACTGAAGCAGTATTTCGTTTTGATGCGTTTAGGATGGTGGCAATGATGATAATTATGACCACAACGGATGATAGTAACTCCGTGGCGTGCGACGTGTGGTTGCAGAGCAGAAATGTCGCAGTGGCTCGAGTTAAGGTTTGGTCATGGTGGTAGTCCGGTTAGATCCGGGAGATTCGGGCTACTTGGAGCCGCACTCGTGCGAGCATGCGGGCTTTCCCTTAAATTGCTCTGTGTGTCCTCGTGATCTGGCGTGATTCAGGCGATTTCTACAAGTGAGTTTAGGTCGCGCTATTTTCTTGTGCGATGACGTGTGGAAATGATGTACAGATAAGGCACCGGCAAATGGCGGTACAGTCGTTGAATAAAATCGGGACCGATGGAATAGTGCCCGAGGGAGCATGGGTGAGGGACACTGAAATTACGTCTAATTCTGCAGCGAACTACAAACAACAAATAAATTCGCCTTTAAGAGCTCCAACTGCGGTAACAATTAAAGGGGGACTAATCAAATGAATATTTTATACAATACTGAAAGCAAGCTAATGAACCTATAATTCTTCAATTCTTTAACGTCTCCCTTCTTATGTATTAAGATAATGTTGGCAATCTTCTAGCTGTCTGGTAGACTTGAGGTCGTGAAGCATTGCGTATAAAGGAAAAGGGCTGCAAGCTTTTCAAGCGTGATATTTCCTCCATCTCTGACTAAATGGACTGTTATACCATCTCCTCCTGCTGATTTTCTCCAGCACATGCATTGTCGTTCTAACATAACCGATAGTTATAGAATGAGCTTCTGTATCCTGCTCATCACTGCTTCTAATGCTTCGACCTGCAGATGTCAACGTCTGGTTCAGCAACACTGGGGTTGAATTAGAACAAGTGATTGAGGACCTTAACCAAGAAAATGTAAGAGCAGGGTTGAAGATTAATATGCAGAAGACAAAGGTAATGTTCCATATCCTGGAAAGGGAACAAGAATTCATGATTATGCCATTCAATGCGTAGGGCAGATAACGGGCGGGCCATTGGAGTTACAGGATGGGTGCCAAGGGAAGGGATGCGCAGTCGAGGACGGCAGAAAACTAGGTGGCGTGATGGTATGGTATGGTATGAAGAACTTTATTTAGGTCCTGAGGGATCAGTCTGGGACTGATGCGGGCCACTCCCATGTCGGTACAGAGAGGCCGAGCCCCTCTGCTATCACACGGGCCCTCTGGACAGCCCTGAGTTGGTCCGCCAGCACTTCACTGTGCAGCATTCGCTGCCACCACTGTTCACCTCGAGAACCATCACCGGCCAACGCCAAGCAGCGCCACAGCATGTGTTGTAAATCGAGCAAACCCCCACACTTACTACAATAGACTGAAACCCCGCAGTCCGGATTAATTTTATTCATGATGACAGGGTTAGGGTACGTCCGTGTCTGCAGAAGCCTTAATGTAACCGCCTGCGGCCTATTTAATTTAGGATGTGGCAACGGGAATGCCCTGCGCCCTAAGTAATAGTGCTTGGTGATTTCGTTGTAGGTTAACAGTTGGTCCCTGTACTCAGGAGCGGGAGATCCAGCCCCTTCAGGGAGTACACGGCACACTAATCCTCGTGCCTCCCTGTGCGCCACCTCGTTGAGGTTACGCGGGGCTCCCTCCACTGTCCCCATGTGCGCCGGGAACCAAGTAACGGTATGCGAAGTGATATCCCTACCCTGCAGCAGTATGTTAGCCGGTTCCGCAACAAGTCCACTCGAGAAGGCTGTAATCGCAGATCGAGATCGCGATCGCGAACACCAAAACTCTTCTAGAATCAATTAGTGCTAGAGCAATATCCACCTGTTCAGCAACCCCCGGATCTTTGGTATAAATGGAAGCAGCATTTCTAACGCTCCCTTTGCCATCTACTACCACCACCGAATAAGCATTTTCACCATTAATCCACGCGGCGTCAACAAACGCAGACTCCTCCTCCTGATCCTTTGCCTCTCGCAACAAAGCCCTAGCTCTCGCGACCCGCCTCCCTACATTGTGCACGGGGTGAACATTCCGCGGAAATGGACGAACCATGATATTTGCCCTAAGGTTCACGTCCAACTCGTGTAGGGGCGCCCTATCGTGCGACACAGCCACCGATTCTTCAATTGACTCTAATATATACCTACCCGGTGGTGTACCTAGCAACCGCTCCCTCTGTGCGGTACGTTGAGCCTCAGCAATTTCATCTAAAGTGTTATGCAAACCCAGTCGTAACAACATATCGTTTGACGTAGTCATAGGCAGACCAAGCGCAGCCTTGATGGCTTTTCTGATTAATGCTTCCAATTTATTTTTCTCCCCCTATTCCAATTTAGCATAGCTGCCACATACGAGAAATGACACATAATAAATGCGTGAACTAAGCGCATCGCACCTTCTTCTCCTAAACCCCTATGCCTATTAGAGATCCTTCTTATAAGTCTTATGGCCTCCTCCGTTTTCTTGGTAATACGCTGAATGGTTCTAATGTTCGATCCGTTCGCTTCAAGTACAAAACCCAGGACCCTGATTGCTTCAACTTTGGGTATCACCGACCCTTCCCTAGTATGAATTGTAATGCAAGGCTCAACTTCCGGTACCCAACCCCTCGGCCTACGACCTAGCTTCTTAGATTTGAAGATCAACAACTCCGACTTTTTAGAGGAGCACTTGAGCCCCATGAGACCCAGATACTCCTCCGTAAGCGTTACCACCTGCTGCAGCCTAGCCTCAAGCTCTCCATCACTACCACCGACACTCCATATAGTAATGTCATCCGCGTAGATAGAATAGCCAATATCCTGGACAGTGTCCAGTCTATTAGCCAACTTCGACATCGCCAGATTGAATAACATAGGCGAGAGTACGGATCCCTGCGGAGTACCACAGCAACCCAATTTAACGACTTCCGATTTTATCTCCCCAAACCTGAGACATGTCTTTCTATCCGTAAGGAAAGCCTTGACAAAATTGAAAAGCCGCTGCCCCAAGTTCAAGTCCGATAGCACCCATAGAATGAAAGAATGTCGGATTTTATCGAAAGCTTTTTCCACATCAAGTCCAATTAGTGCCTTAGTATCCCTTGTTCGCCGGTCAAGGATCTCCCATGGGGGAAGCATTCTTCCCGAAGTGCAGATAAAAAAATAGGCCAATTATGATGATGATGATGATGATGATGATGATGCAGAGGAAGGAAAAGCGAAATATCTGACAAAAGGAAATAATAAAAATGCTAATAAAGTCGTGCAATTGAAAAAGTTCTGTGGTATTGCGTGCCAAAACCGCGATCTGATTATGAGGCACCGTAGTGGGGGATTGCGGATCCGTCCATCTAAATCTAACGACAACAGCGCTTTTGCATTTCGCCTCCATCGAAAGGAAGCTGTCGTGGTCGTAGTCGACCGCGTCATGTCGAGCTCGGTAACGAAACGCAAAACGTAGTGCAATAAAGAAGGGAATAATAATGCACATCAGTTATTCGACGGCTGTCTTACGCCGCAATACAATAAAAAAATAGAGTAAAAAAGAACATCCTAAAGCGAAACAAAGAACGAATGTTAGCTATAGTTAGTAAAAAGCATGCTGTTACGATTATCCCCATTTTCTAGCATCATCTTGAACAATAGTTTGTTCCGGGAGCTTGTTATAGGCTTCGATGATGCCGGGGAGGAATAACCTGTTAGATGGGTTACTTTCTCACTTACGATGCCAGCACCACGTATTGTTAAAAAAAAGTATAGAAAAGGGGAAATAAATGAATGAAAATAAGTAAACCCTATAAGGTGTAAATCAAGGACAGTTAAATTGCTGAATTCATTTTTGATCACTAGTCATCTCGGTTCGATCCGTAAAGACGGCCTAATACCCGACTTTCTGCCATCAATACACAAACAGACTTAACTACTGAATTGACCGTTACCTCAGTGCGTGCTCAGACGACCATGCGCCCCCATGTGTTGCGCTTGTAGATAAATGGGTTTTACAGTCCTTCTAACCAAAGAAGCAACTAGTGAGACTCTGGGTTTCCAAATATGGAATTGTATGGCAAAAGGAATAATAAAAGAGATATGTTCATGGTCGTTGCCGACCAAATGGTGCTGTATCAGATGTACCGGGTGTCCCAGTCGGACCAACATTTTGAAAAAGCCCCGCTAGAAAACTCAAACCGATTGCATAGTAGCGGCAGTCCTGTGTACTTACAGCCTGTATTCTTTTCATTGCGAATGATGAATTAATTTTATTTTAATAAGCGAAGTTTTTTTAATCATTGCATGAATCACAAATATAGCAATAACAAAGTTTTAGGGCACCTTAAATAACTTCTGAATCAAGCATTTATTTCGTGCTGAAGTGTGCATGGTTGTTCTTTCGAAAAAAAAAAGAAAGCCCGCGAGATACGCGAGCTATGAAATACACTCTTAAGCAAAGTTACACCCTTTGGAGTGCCCCCTTCTGCCACGCAACGATAATCGTCATCGGCCTTGATGTATTTCCTTTCTTTATCACTGCGAGCCCGGTACTTTCCAGTAACGAACGGCATGCGCGTTATCAGCTGATAGCGTTCCCGACAGGAAAGTAGCGGGCGCGGCGTTTTCAAGAAAGGAAATGCATCAAGGCAGATGACGATTATTGTTGTGTGGTAGAAGGGGCCCTCCAAAGGGTGTAACTTTGCCTAAGAGTGTAGGCAAATTTTCTAAGTGTAGGCAATTTTTCTAAGAGTGCACTCTTCGAAAAATTTACACCCTTTGGGGCGTATCTTGTCCCACAACAATAATCGTCATATGTCTTGCCCGCGTTTCCTTTCTTTAACGCTGCGATCCCGGTACTTCCCAGTCACGAACAGCATGCGCGTTATCAGTGTGACGCAGCATTCTGGACAGGAAAGTAGCCAGAGCCGAGTTTTCAAGAAAGGAAATGCCAGCAAGGAAGATGACGATAATTGTTGTGGGACAAATACACACCCCAAAGGGTGCAACCGTTTTAAGAGTGTATGAGTGTAAGAAATGTTTATACTGTTTGGGGTGTACATTTGTCACACAACAATAATCGTCATCTGTCTTGCCCGCATTTCGTTTCTTGAAAACGCTGCGCTAGTTACTTTCCTGTCAAGAATGCCCTGTCATGCTGATAACGCGCATGCCGTTCGTGACTTGGCAGTACCGGCCTCGCAGCGTTAAAGTAAAGAAATGCGGGCAAGACTGATGACGACTATAATTGTGTGGCAAATATACACCCCCAAGGGTGCAACTGTTGTAGAGTGCACACTCTAAAGAAGTTTAAACTCTTCTGGGTTGTATTTTGTCCCCAAACGTTAATCGTCATCTGTCTTGCCCGCATTTCCTTTCTTTAACGCTGCGAGTCCGGTACATCCTAATCACGAACGGCTTGCGCTTTATCAGTTTAACACAGCATTCTCGACAGGAAGGTAGCAAGCGCTGAGTTGGCTCAGTTTTGCCTCGCCGGAAACTTGCAGCGCGGCCGAGTGTGAAGGCGAAGTCAACTTGGTATCGGGCGCTTGCAATAGAACAGCCGGTCCCCAGTGAACGGATGTTGTGTCTGTTCTCTCTCCTTTACAGTATATGCGTACATACTACAATATATGTATATATATATATATATATGCGCTACAAAGATCATGCTAAGCAAACACCAACTCACCGAAGAAGTTACTCTGATTATGTCTTTAATTGACTGAAAATGGCCAATAAATGTCATTACAAGAGGCAAGAAGTTGTGGTTAGGCAAGTGCAGCCGGGGAAGGCTCAGGGTAACACTATAGCAGAAATCCGGAGACTTACCATTTCTTACACGTTCAAAGAAGCGTCCAAAACGAATGCCTTCAATTTTATTATTTTGTCAGAAAATTTCCTTTGCACTCTGCGCGACGAAGCCATGTGGAATGACTATGTGTCTTACAGGAGTTTTAGGCGAAGAGTGTCTCTGAACTGTATAGCCTCGGTATTATTTATAAGTCGACGCACCTTAGGATACTGTCAGGCCTCTTTCCGGAAATTGCAACATGTACCTTGAGATATTTGATTACTATGTTAGAGAGTAAAGTCGAATTATTTAGAAAGTTTATTAGTAAATATCGCACAGTTTTCAGGTTCCGCTAGTAGAAGTGATGCAGAAAATTATTCGGTAGAGATAACCACTGCGTTGTGCGTGCTAAACCTTCGATGACAACAGGTATGCAGAAGAGGCACCTTCCAGAGTTTCTCAAGCAAACCTATTGTGGAAACTTGTCGATGAAGAGAATGTCTTTGTTTTTTTCGGTGTTATCAGCTTAGTGCCACATTCAAGATGAGTTTGATGATTTGGAATTACTGCGCAATTTCTTCCACACTCATAACGGTTACATGGCCGTGTTGTGGCACGTCGAGTACACAGCCGGCGATGCTTTAGGAGTCTCGACAGTTGCGTGTTTTTTTCGCAAGGTTAGCAGGTTGCCTAACAAATGTAAATGAACTTGAAACAATAAGCAAGTGGCACGAGTTTACTATTTCCACGTTATCCAGCAGGGTGGCAAAATGTATTCTGCGTGGAACAGCGCATGCGCGAACGAATTCTTAGAGCACGTGGCGACAACGTGAAGCCACCTTTTGCTCCGTCACGGTTAAGACTGCGTTGCTTTGACGACGAGGGAATAATTCGCTGGCTGGCGCATTCATTACCATGCCACGTTGCCGCGAAGCAGTTCCTTACACGTCACGGACGCTGCGTGCGCATCCTGTCATTAATCATTTGTCGTGTCGTGTGACATTGGAATTGTTCGAGCCTCACATGGAAGTCATTCTCTTGAGCATTATGCGAAGGTCATTATACCGATGTCAGTAATTGGCGCCTGAGGAAGTTGGCGATTTGGCAAGCATAGACAGCTAATAAAAATAACGAATAAGTGAATAAACATTTCCTTGATATCAGAAGCACGCGAGCACGCGTATTATCACAAGCACGCGTAAGTTAACGCGAGAAGATGCGAGGGGAGATTGCATCAAGCGTTTTCCCTTTGGGTAAATGTGAAGAAGAAGTATTTTAATGATTGGAAAATGTAGAGAGGTCGGCCGGATAATGGAGCATCTGGCCTGCTACTCTACGTAAGGGAAGGGGAAGAGGGGAAGGAAAAGGGTCGCAATGGGGGATGATAATGGGAGGAACGAGGTGAAGGACACATTACATAACTGGTATCACAGGCGTGAGTCCAGGCCCGTGTCACCTAGGAAACGTGAAAGTGCACGCATTGTCTCCGTCGTCTGCCAACTCTGTGGCCATGCGCCTACCAAGAGGTCCTCCGACAGTGTTCCATTGTGTAAATGTCTCAATGCATCTGCCATTGTCAGTCTTTCGCGCACATACTTGGGGCGCACCACGAGCACGTGTTCTATAGTCTCTACAGCGCCACACACTGAACAGTCCGGGGAGTCTGTCCGTCCAATAATGTGCAAATATTTGGTAAATGTGTAAATCGGCAAAAGACTGCGCGAAAGCGACACAAGTTTGCCGCGCTATTCACTATCGAGTGACACA
Organism: Dermacentor albipictus; assembly: GCF_038994185.2. Taxonomy (NCBI): domain Eukaryota; kingdom Metazoa; phylum Arthropoda; class Arachnida; order Ixodida; family Ixodidae; genus Dermacentor; species Dermacentor albipictus. Next base: position 117,706,414 of record NC_091821.1, read on the forward strand.
GGCGTGGTGTTTGCACGCCCCTTTTTAACCTTTGTCACAACCTATTGGGTGATAATCTACTGCCTTTAGCGTGAATTTCGCGTCCTGGGCTAACTTTAATTCAAACGTGTGATTTAACGTCTGGAAACAGCACATTGGCTCATGAGGTATGCCGATATATATAAAGGCTTCGGGTTAACTTGGACCATCTGCAGTTCTCTAACGTGCACGTAACTTTATTCCTTGGGTAAAGTGCTTTATGCAAACAGTCCTATGGCGTTTTATTTGGCTTTTGAACATTAACTGCAGTTCTGCAATAGCAGGACTGGTGTGTATAGAATACTTTTTTGTCACAAGCCCCCACATAATAGATATGTGGCCATTGCTAACTTCTTTATTCTCCTCTTCCCCTCAGCCCTCTTACTGCGGATTCTGTCTTGTCTTCTTCTTCAACTTCCCCCCGACCTTACTTCCATCACTCCTCGAATGGTATATACAATGCTAAAGAGGCTGATTTGACGGTGCCTACATACCAGACAGTGTTTAAGTGTGCCTGCTGGTAGGCTGTTTTCACAACAGGGAATGACCCTCTGTAATGTGACCCTGAGTTCAAAAATCCTTTTCTCACTAGCACCAAGCCTCCAGCCTCTATTGAATCGCTGTCTTTTTTTATCGAATCCCTTTTCATCCTCTCACGTTACTTATCTTCACCCTCTTCGTTTCTTTTCTCTTCTGCCAGGTGGATCATTGCTTTAACTGCTAAAACCGTGTCGGCTAGTAAATAGGTTGGATTACCAGTAGCAGTAAAGAGCAAGGTGCATAACAGAGCTGTTTTTTAAAAGTTAAATCTGTCGCTAGGAGATCCCAGGGATGCTGTACAGTAGCGGTTATGATGCGCTGCCATCGCCTATTTATTTATTGACCTGACATTTGTGCATAACTTCACATATATTTACGTATTTTACCTACCGTGGTTGCTCAGTGGTTATGGTGTTAGGCTGCTAAGCATGAGATCGCGGGATCGAATTCCGGTCACAGCGTCCGCATATCGATGGGGGCGAAATGCGGAAACACCCGTGGTACTTAGATGTAGATGCACGTTAAAGAAGCACAGGTGGTCCGAATTTCCGGAGTCCACTACGGCGTGCGTTATAATCAGATTGTGATTTTGGCACGTGAAACTCATTAATTTAATTGTTTTTAATTTTTGTATCTTTCATGAGCGACTATGCGAAGCGTTTCGTCCGTTTCTTGTAGGTCCATCAAGAACCATCGTGACCCCCTGAGTGAAGACTTTTCTCGTAAAGGTGCAAAATTTTTAGAACCAGTGTAGGAGGCACTGAAATCTTACCTGTCTGTGTCTGTTATATAGGTTCAGTTCCTTCCCGAAGTTCGGGGGTACCTATTGTTTTGTGTTTCAAAACAAGTATGACCCTCAATCTATAATTTGCGTTGGCATCTCTCATAGAACCTCCTGAGTCGTGAGTCACTCAAAGTCGAACTGTTGAAGCTCGCTGGCCCACCGTGTACAAGTTGATGTAAAACTCGATGTAGAACTTGAATTTGGTATCGTCCTGGTAGGAATGAAAGTACGTAATAGCCTTTAGAACAGCTAGAGCTTTCTTCTCTGTCGTCGTGCAGCTCACCTCCTCTTTGTTAAACGTGTAGCTATGGTATCGAATTACGTTGAGTTGGCGATTATTTGACTTGCTTGCGCATCGCTGGTATAAATATCAGCGAGACGTTCGCTCCCGCTCTGTGGTGTGAGGCACCAGTATTCAGCTCAAATGGTGCAGCGAGGTCCCGAAGTCTGAGGACTGTATCAGACGAGATGCCTCGTACCAGTTCTTCGTAGGCCACATCGCAGTGATCCGTCCAACATAATAGTACGTCTTTCTGTATTAGTCTAGGTAAACACCTAATTTTGAGAGCATAGTCTTGTATAAATTATCTAAAATGGCCTGCTAACACCAACAACACACCTAGTAAGTGGACGTCAAAAGGTTTCACGAATTTTGCAATGCGTGCCATCGATTTTTTTTTATGTTCGTCGTAGTGGCATCCAGTAGCCTGTTAAAGAAAGTTACGCTGTTCTTGAAGAGTTGACTCTTCTTAAAATTGACCTTTACATTAAATTCTAACAAAGCCGCGAGGATATGTGTCAGGTGTTGTTCATGGAGACTCTCCCCTTTTGGAATATACTATAATATTCTCTACGTAGACATTGCTGTAGCAGACAATGGAAGCATCCAGAATCATAGTAATTATTTTCTGAAACCAGGTGGGTCAGTTCTTCAATCCGAAGAATATACGTTATATTCGTATATATCAAATAGAGCTACAAAAGCAGTCTACTGCTTTGTATCCTCTTGAAGTGGCACTTGCCAAAAGTCTTTACAAAGGTCTATCCTAGAAAACCAAGTACATTCGCCTGTGCCGTCAATAATTCCGTGTATTCTAGGCATAGAAAATGGAATTAGCTGTGTCTGGTTGTTATTTGATTTGTAGCACGTGCAGAGACGGATGATTTCATCTTCCTTGCCCGCTATGGTTATTGGCAATGGGCATGGTGATATGCATGGACAGATAATACCTGCATCCAATATCTTTGCAAACTCTTCTTTCAGCCAGGCTTTCTTTTCTCTGGTGCGGCTGTAAGGTTTCTTCCGTACTGCAGCTGTATCATGTAGTTTAAGAAGAACTTCAAAGTTCATAGTATCTGCAGGATAACCTGCACGGCAGTATAATTCAATATATATTATAAGAATGTGATCTTTCTTCATTATGCGAATTTTTTTCCTCTTTTACAGAGGTTGCTGCTCATGCAAATCTGGTCTCATGTCATGGGCGGTGCCAAATTATGTAGCAAGCCAGCGCAAAATAAAGAAACAGAGTGCTCTTTATGCGGCCATTGTTGTCATTTGTATCATCTTCTTTATTCTGTTGTTGCTCCCAGACCCCTTACTGCGGTTTCTGCCTTGTCTTCTTCAAATGCCTCAGCCAGCTTCAATATTACGTGTATACAGGGTGTTTCAGCGAACACTTTCCAAACTTTTTAAAGGTTTCCTGTGGCAGATAGCTCAGTTCTAGTTTATGAGCCAGTCTACTCGAAGCGGCGGACACTACTAGCACAAAAAATTGAAATGCACAATCGACTAATTAACAAGAATTCACTAAATAACCTTTAGATAATTATCTTATGACCCATATTTAATTTACAAATTCTAGCAGTGGACTTCGCAGACGGATCCACTTGAAACGAATTCTCAGGACGCCAGTTTCGAGATAAAAACTCTCGAACTTTGCGGAAAAACGCATTGGCGTTCCAGTTACTTGTGTGTTTCAGTGCATGAAACGATGCTTTGTTAGGAGATTAACTGCAACGCCAATGCATTTCTCTGCAAAGTTCGGGACTTTATATCTCGAAACAGGTGTCATCTTGAAAATTCGTTCCAAGTGGATCCGCCTTGCGAACTCCACGGCTATAATTTGTATATTGCAATATGGGCCATACTGTAATTAGTTATAAACTTAATTAGTGAATTTTTATTATTTAGTTGATTTTGCATCTGAGTTTTTTGTGCATGCATTGTCCGCCGCTTCGAGTAGACCAGCTTATAAACTAAAATTGTGATATCTGCCACAGGCAACTTTAAAAATTTTTTGAATATTTTCGCTGAAACACCCAGTCTACTCAATTCATGTCCTCGTCCACCATTAGTTGACTTACAAATGAGTGTAACAGTTTGTCCTACGTGTTCGTGTGCTTGTTATGGAACGGTATCTGAGCTCTAGAGCTGGGTAGTATTTGCGACGTTGTGAGCTATATCATATTGCACTAGCAATTTGCTTTTGGTATGACGGAAACACCCGCCTCAGCATTGTGCAACGAAGTTTCTGAAAACTCTCTGCAGATTGAAAGGTATACTAGAGGAGCGGCTGCTATACGTATGGCATTATATACAGACTGTAACGTCTGTGCGGTGTTGCGATTATTGTTTGGGCAAAATAAACAGAAGTCGCTTATGTTTATTCATAAAATGTACAAAGTCTCCCTGCTGACACAGATCAAGTTAAAAAGAAAGCGAAGTTTTCTTTTCAGACGAAAGCACCTATATTTTAGCAACCTTCTAGTATAGTTTGGGTTCTTGTTAAGTAATGCGTGGCAGACCATGTCGGTTCTCAATGTTCCTTGGTTTTCTTTTAAAACTAAAACAACAACAACAACCACACCACATAGCTACGCAAAAGTAGTGCGTTACAGTCAACTGAAAATGATGGTTTCAAGTTTGCTTGATAAACTTTGTGGATATGAAGTGAAAATTAAATAATTAATTCATCCGTACAAATGACCTAATATTAGGAATGAAAAAATTCTGGAGGCTTCTTCAGGAGGTTGCTAACAAACTTCAGTTGGTTTCATCCGCAAAGAAGGCTTGAGATTTCATTTAAAATAGTGATCCATGTTTAGTGGGCATGCAATATATTTATCCTAGGCCTCACTTAGACTACGACTCGCCTAAATCAGACTTATCATTGTTCACTGGGGATCAGACTGGCCAAGGTAAGACTCATTCTGGTTCACTTGGCCTCACGTTCACGAGAAATCAGAGCCCGCTCATCAAACTCGAACTCAGGGTCACGTGGGCTCACTCAGATTCACAGAATGACCGACTCACTCAGACTCACAGAATCATGTGCTCAGATTCAATGTCCCTCATATAATCGCAGATTCACGCAGATTCACGGAATCAGACGATCAGACTCCATCAAATTTCAGAGCTTAAACTCCCTCAACTCATGTTCGCTGACTTATTTCTCATTTGGACTGAGAATTGCCGACTCACGACATGCGCCATTCAGGTCAATATGTAACTTCATCAAAATCGGTGCGTTGCGTTGGCCGATTGCAGTTGCAGCATACGTTGTGTCTTCGAAAGAGGGTGATAGGGTTTAAGGTCCGAAAGTAAGACCCCGTGTAGTGTAAAGTTCAAAATTAGTTTTTACCAGCTGGAGTTTCTTTAACGTGAACTCAAAGCCCGACATACAGGCGGTACTACATTCCGGTTTCATCGGAATGCGACCACCACGGCTGGATACGAAACCCTTGAATCTGTGTTAAGCTGCATAACGGGATGTATTCACTGCGTCACACTGGTGGGTGAGCGTGTACGCGTGCTGGGTCGAGCAGTAGTGCATGATTAGAGGGCCCTGCCATGGGAAGCGCTTGAGCAATCTGCGACCTCGGGTGATCTTTGCGGGAGGTTACGCAAGCATCCCATATGCACTATCTGACTCGAAACTGCCTGCACGGAAGCGAGGTACTCCGGTGACACACTGTTACTTGGCGTGTTGAAAGCAGAAGCGATAAACACTTTCCGCTAACAGCGGCAGGTTGCTTTTCTTTGTCATTCGTTTCGTTGCAAAGGCTACATTCACATTCTTTCACGCACTCGCACATCTCTTTATGGAGCTAGAGATCAGAAATTTGGAGCAAGAACAAGAACGAGGAGTAAAGCAAACAGGACGACACTAACAACAAGCAGCGGCATTCATGACCGCGACCGCCCATCTTCGCGCATGAACGTGCAGGGCTGAGGCCAGCATGTTTACGTGTTAATGTGTCGCCCGGAACTGAGTGGGCCGACGCTGTGCGGGTCCTTTCGAGACTAAGTGGATGCAATGAGCCTGCTGTTTCATTCGCGCACCGCATGTATGCACGCTCGTCCCACATCTACGTGTCGCGGGAGGCGAACCGGGGCGGACGCAAGGCACCACGAGGAAGCCAGCATCGGTCGGGCGGGTCTGTGCCCCGTAACGCCGCATAAACGAAATCGCCGATGGGGCCCTTCCAGAAAGCCAGGCGGAACAATTACCCGCCCTCTGCTTTTCTTCGGCGAGTCCCGTAGCCGCCACTGATGCGAGCGCGCTCGCCTTGCAGGCATGGGGCGACCTGACGTAACATGGCGATGCAAGCTGCCAGTAGTTTTCCTTGTTTCACGACCGTATCTTTCAAAAACTCGTTTGGATCATTGGGGCCTATCGTAGGTGAAAGCACAATGGAAGAAGCCTCGCAGCTAAAAACTTCATTGATAATTTCTCACCCTGAGGCCGCGGAAGGATGCCAGGTTGCAAGAAAGGTTTCAGTCCTTAAGTTTCTTCCCCCTGCACAGGGCATATCTTAAACGTTACCTTTGCTGCCTATTTCGATGGGGGCGAAATGCGAAAACACCCGTGTACATAGATTTAGGTGCACGTTAAAAAACCCCAGGTGGTCAAAATTTCCGGAGTCCCCCACTACGGCGTGCCTCATAATCAGAAAGTGGTTTTGGCACGTAAAACCCCATATATTATTATTATTATTATTACCTTTGCTGCCTTTCCACACGTGTGTTCTCTCACTCTTCTCCCCTTATCGGTTTCCTCAAAATTCTTCTGTCTCTATAAAAAGCCGTTAAAAAGTGTGCAGTTTATGTCCATTACCTGGGCAAAGAAAAAAGAAATATATGGCACGCGCAGGTTCACTCTCTTGTGCTGCCTTATCATTACAGTTTGTTTTTTGACAGCAATATCTAACGATGTCAGAAGCATCATTATTGCGATGCTTCTCGTTGCATTCAATTGATATGTTCAGGGATTATCACTAGTGATGTGCAGTGCTCAGCGACTGAAACGCTTTACTAGGAGCGCGTGGCTTCCGGCACTTTTTTCGCCACCGGTGGTAGCTGGGGTCACCGAGCTGACGCATTTCATGTATCACATGAAAGCGAGAGCCTTTGTGAGGTATTGTGACCACATTCTGTCCCTTAGCGATCACCTAGTGATCGCCGGTGGCGCAAAAAGGCGCTCACCACGCGGTCGCAGTATTGCGTTTCAGTCGCGGAGCGCTGTCCCTCTATAGCAAGCAAACGCTTTTCGAGCTGCTCTTCCAAAACTTCCAGTAGCCCAATATTACACCATTCTATCTCTTAGTTAGTTTATCCCCGCACTTTAAGACGCCCGGACAAAGCTATTTCCGGCATGTCCTTGCAAGGCCAGGTGAGTTCGCGTCATCGTAATTCTCCTCCATCCTATCGCTTGTAATGCTTTTCCATCACTCGCTGCTGCATCATTGACGGCTCATGCTTACGAAGGGTACGGCCTGTAGGTCGCCTTTATTCGATGTCTGTCTAGTTAGTGCAACCGTACTCTGTGTGGGACGCGACGAACCATAAATGTTGAATAGCAGTGCGCTGCACCCAATTAATTGAACGCGATACTCCAAGAGCGTGAACCCCTACGTTTCATTGCATCTCGCAGTAAAGGCTAACGTCCTTTCATATTCAGAAAAGCGTGCACTAGGACATTTCCCAAGTCAAGACTGGCGAACTTTATGAGGCCGGCACGTATCTGAAGTTGCAAGGGAAAAGCAGAATGATCTCTTCAGAGCGCAGCTTTTAGGCGCCCGTTCCGGGATTGAGCGTCGGCATCCCTCGACGTAACCGCGCGAACGCGCTTGCGGTATTGCTCGCGCATTTGTCGTCGTCTTCTTCCGCAGTTGGCTCCGATGCCGCTCATCATGCCGGCGTTCCCATACTGCCCCTCCCTCTATGAAGGCGCTGATGGCACTGGCCTACTGCCAGTCGGCTTGGTGATATCGGTCTCAAATTCTTTGCCTCAGTATATCGCGAAACGAACGACAACTAGGAAGGGATAGTCTATGCGCTGTTGACAATGCAATCAAATTTGCAACCTCCCAGTGCCGGCTAGCTGTGAGATTATGAGTGCCGCACGAGGGGTGCATGCGATTAAATTAGGTGAGCTCAGTGCAAAGCAATAAAAGAGGGAAAGTAACTACTGCAGAAAGGTAGCGTCGTGCTCTACTTCCATTTCACGGAAAGGTGCACTTTTGTCCTGCCACGAGAAATATCACTGGCACAAAAAGAAAAAAAAGTTGGAAGGCGATGCAACCTCTAGTTGAAGTCAATAAACGATAATTTTTTTCCTGAGAGGCTGGGGACGAGTATGGGGCGTAGTCACTGCGCACAGCACTCTATCGCATTACCATTCGTGTGAGGGAAGTAGAAGGAGCGTCAGACTGCACAAGATTTTTTTACTTCGCTATCTTCGGGATCGGTACAGATTTTTGGACTACACAGCCTTCGTGATCAACCCCACACTTTTAGATTTCACTGCCTCCGGGATCGGCTCCCACGTACACACAAAAAAAGGCTACAAGCCAATATACCCATTACTGAAAATTGAGGGTGACTTGCTAATAAAGAATGCCTTTAAGATGCCATTATCATTACAAGTGGGTAGTCACAACTTCAAAAGAAACGTGCAGTTGCGCCATCCTCGGTGATGACACGAGCCACGATCAGTTCACACGTCACGGCGTAGGAAAAGTTCACGAGTGGCTTGTTTAGTAGCTCCTATGCGCACACTCGTTGAGTCTTTCAGTCACCTCTTTCAGCTGGAAGCCCACTACCAGCAAGTTTTTTTTTTCGTTTTGGGACGTGCGGTCCCGGCGATGCCCTCTCCCCTCACGAAACCCCCGGCGCGCCAGCCGCACTGTCCCCACTCTCCCACTCTGCTCCGTGAAGGCGCGCACGGGACGTGGCTTCGCAGCAAATGGGAATTTAGGCGCCGTTTCCCTGCTACAGACGCCGGATTTTTCGCTCAATGGCCCATTTGATGCTTTCGCATCAAAGTTCCAGCCTTATGCCAGTGCTGAGAGAAAACGGCGACATTCCCGTTATCAAGCCACACGCATGCACGCTGTCGCAAGATGGAGAGAGAAAAGACGAGCACAAGAGTGGAGAGCATGCAATGCCTGTGGCAACACTTGTGAAGACTCGTACAACGCGCATGAGGACTCGTACAGTGGCAGTTTTTCGGCCGCCTGCCTTCACAATCCTGAGCACCACTCTAGCAATAGCTGAAATTTTACCGTACCGCAGCCTACTCCCCAAATTTAAATAACTTGGACTTAAAGTTTGTGTTCCATTTGTTTCGCCTCCTTACAGAACACTCTTTTTTATCAGTCTAGGCCGTAGCACAAAATATCGGCAAAACCACTGGGTCACAAAAAGGTGCTAAGCCTTGAGCATCCGATCATAGAAGCCGACTGGCCATTTTGGTATATGTTTCTTGCTACCGCGAGCACCTTTCTTCACGTGTAGGAATCAAAATGAATTGAGGCGTAATGACTGTGCACTGGGCAAAAATTTTCGTGCCGCATAACTTATACACTGAGTTCATTGTCTGCCCCACCGGCTCAAGCATCCTGCCATTCTAAAGCGTGGAATTCAGTATTGAACCTGTGGTCCTAAATGCCTTTTTCTTTTTTCACTATGGCCAGCAAATATGTTTCGTGCAATAAAGAGGTTACGTTTTAGCTTCTCAATTATTTAACGCATTAATGTAAGTTAACCGCATTTCTATTGCTGCAAACGTCCCTCGTGAGTATCTCAGAATAAGGCGCTTGTTTATGCTTTCATTGCAGCTAGTATGCAGGGTGTATAGACAAAACGCTTGCGGTGCACTTTTCCTCTTGCGTATATGTAACACTCCCAAAAATGTAACATTACTACCGAGAAACAGCAATGAGCTAAGACATTTTGGTAGTACATGGTTTGGGTTTATTGCTACACACATTACACATTGTTCCAAATGCATACCAGAACATCGTTTGCCAATCAGATATAATGGTATACAGAGGGATTATTTAAGTTGTCCAGAATTTTTTTAAAATCGCCTGTTGCAGGTAACATAATTCTTGTCCTTGAACTGCAATTATTCGAAGAGGTGGGAATTACTAGCACGAGAAATCGAAAGACATCTTCAACTAATTGACGCTAAATCACTAATTAACTCCTTAAGTATTACTTTACGGCACCTATTATAACTTACGAATGTATCCGCAGAGCTCGCAAGACGTATTCAATTGAAATGAATTTCGAGAATGACACCAGTCTTTAGATATTATTTTCCAAAGTGGGGCGAAATACATGGGCCTTCAAGTTACTTTTGATGTTAAATGCATAAACGAGCGTTTTCTTAAGAAAAGTAAGTGCAACAACGGTGAATATTTACGGAGACTTTGATGTCGCCTATCTCTAAACTGGTGTCCTTCTGTAAATTTATTCTAAGAAGGTAGGCCTTGTAAGCTTACTGGCTACAATTCGTAAGTTCCCATATGTGCCATAAAGTAAATAATTCGTAAGATAATTAGCGAATTGTTGTTAATTATTTGGGTATGTGTTTCGATTTCACGAGCACCTAATGTTCGCCTGTATGAATAATCCAGCTCAAGGACTAGATTTATGTTATCGGCAACACGCGATTTTTAAAGATTCCGTGAAACTTAAGAATGATCACCCTGTATGTTAGTGCACTTGACCTAACACCAGACAATTACACTCGTTCGTTAACCTTTTTCTATCAATTTGCCTTCTTTATTTGCTTAGACTGCTCTTCATCTTCTTTCTTGAGTACCGGGACTACTAATGTACTTCAAATAAGAGCTAACATACTTTTATGCTGGCATCTGCTGTTGCTTTAGTTTAATTGCGAGTCACCTCTTTAAGAGTGTCTTATTTTGAATTTGACTTCTTATAGGCGATGTATATCTATAGCAACTATGTAACTTGTGCTTGGTAACGCAGGAAGAGTGTTCAGCTAGGGTAATAAAGGGCACTTTTACAGTAAATGGGATATTCTAATGATGATGAATAATAAATGTAGCAGATTCGTTTTTTTAAAGCACAGTTCTATAATTTACAGAAGAAGTGTTAAAATTGTTGTTCATATGATGGCATGTCATTGTGGTACCATGCAATGAAAGAGAAGCCAGTATTTTTTTTATGGACAATTGCTATAAATATGACGGCCTTTTATAGGGTTGCCATGGAATGAAACTACAGACGTCTGTATTTTTGACGGGAAATTCCTGTAAATCTGACGTGGTGATCTTTCGACATCGTGGAATGCAATACATACGTCCGTAGTTTTAACACGAAAAATTGGTCTAAATATGACGGCGCGTTATTACAGTGCTGTGGAATGAAATTACGGACGCCTGTACATTTTACGGGAAATACGTCGTTGACAGCTGATGCTGCCGGCAAAAGTCCAGCAAAGGCAACAGCGCATTTTTTACAGGGCACAATCTTGGCATTTCTGACAATGTACTCACTGCGAGGAAAACTTCTGGAGTGGAGAACGACAGAGCCTATAATAAAAATTGGAGGACGCTTAAGCTTCGCCTTCAAGAGTGGAACGCGACAGCATTCCCGTAGACCCGCCCAGGGGTATAAGGCTATGCGCTCCGGCGCAGCGATCACTTACGAGGTGCCCCGCATCGGACTTTGCGCCCACCTATCACGCGGTGAGCGTCGAGCAACGCAGCGTTCGGCGCGGCAACGAAACGTGCGCCTGAGCAAACGGAACGAACCAAAGAACTCGCTGTCTCGGACGGGGAAATGATCTACGCCAGCCAAACGTCGTGATCCGCACGGGCAGAGAGATATATAGATAGTAATCTAAAGAAAGGAACAGCGGTTGATTCTGCAACCTGTGTGGGAGCACGGCGAAGCGTCGTCAGGGGAGAGGGAGTCGGAGCCACGACGCGCCTGGCACCGGTCCCAATGCGCGCGTGGCACGCCTGCTGTCGGGGCAGCGCCGTACATTGAGAGGAGGGGGTCTTCTGTGTTTGCCGCAAGATGGCTCTGCGTGTGCGGTAAGCGCAGAAGAAATGTAGCGGAAACGTACTTCGCTACTCGTGTAACTGCGACTCCTGTAAGTTACATGCTCATAATTACCGATATAGACCGCAGTACAACTTTCTACGGCTCGTTTCTAAGACAACACCGCATTCACTAGAGGCGCTTTTGTACCACTTTCAAGCATCGAACTCGTGGCTGAGTGGTAACGTCTGCGTCTCACACTCCGGAGACCCGGGTTCGATTCCCACCCAGCCCATCTTGGAAGTTGCTTTTTATTTATGAAGTACCTGCCGTGATTTATCGCTCACGGCCAACGCCGCGGACGCCGACACCGACACCAACGTAGACGACACCGGCTTTTCTGCGACACGAGCTCCTTAACGCTATCGCGTTAATAGGCACCAGCATGTTACAAATTTGATTGCGTCAACACAGTAGATAGAGACTCCCTTCCCAGTGGTCTCTCGCGATGCGCGCTTCAATGCGGTGCGCAAGTTCTGCAGTGCGCTCCCTCATTGATCAAGTTACTAATCTGCGTTCGGCTGACAAAACTGTTCCTTCATCCTCTATACTCTGTTTCTAATTAACTGCACGCAGGACATGCACTCAAAGACTCTATATCAAGAGCAAGCGCCCCGAAGCACGTGGCAATGCCCCACCATTCGGTCGCTGCTACAACCATGTATAGATTTCTCAATTACTGCCCGAGAACGCGCCGAATGTTGTCGCCTTTCTGTGTTTCGTCAGTACTCGTTTTCCGAACCATTGTGCAGCGTTTTGGTGTCGTAAAAGAAAGGAGCATGCAAGCACGAGCACGGGTGGACACCGTATGTCGCAGCGGCGATACCTTTTATTTGGTCACATTTCTCGCTTTGTATTTCCAAAACAAAAGAAATGATGTAACATGTTTTGGCAATGACTTTGAGTCCCAAGTCCTAATTCGGGAAGTTTTAAAGGAAACCGCGAATGGTTTTCGTTCTTTAAAAAAGAAAACGTTTTTAAGTACTGCTAATTTACTAACATGAAGGGGGCCTAAAGTTGAGCACTTCTCGTGAATATTTAGTGCCGACTAGAGTAAAGATATGTGCCTCAAATTTCAGCGACATTCCTAACCACAGCTTGAAATTTGTGCTCTTCGCAGATGCCGAGAAAAACAATCTGGACGTTGTGTAATATTGTGCAATATGCCGTTTTCCCTTTTTTCTCTCTCCGCATTATAGCAGTGATACTCCATGACAATATGTTAGAATCAATGTTATTGCCCTGCAGTCAACCAATAAATATTTTTAAAGCCGTAGCCACAATACTTTCATTTTTCCGGGGGGGGGGTGTGGAGGGCTAACCAAAATTCGGATTTGGCTAAATTCGCTGAAAGCGCTTCTGACGGACCGGGCGTTTACATATTGTTTTCGTGAGGAAATTTCTTTCTCAGCAAATGAACATTGATGTTGTTCTTGACGCTCAAGCAAAATACAAGAAATATGTAACTTTTCTCAAAATTAAAAATGGTCACCGCACATGCCCGGCCGAGCTCATCGGAACACACCCTGCACTATCCCATGCAGTCTTCTTGTAGAGCAGATCTTCACGACCAGTGTGTTCTACAAAAGCTTGTGGACAACCTTAGTATTTTGTGACTTTACGTTCCCGTTCTCATCCTATTTAAAACATCATGATGTTGTTCCGTCAAGTTTTAGTCTTCCAAGCCTGCTAGTGTCTTTTCTAAGCACTGCATATCCGAGAATGAAATTTTATTCTCGGATGAAATTATTACGCATGCAGAATCTCTGGCATGCTATAGGTCAAATTTTGCCACGTCTGGTCGTCCCTGTAGGCCTCTGGCATTTCCTTCTCGCCGTCAGGTATAGCTTACACTAAATGTTACGTAGTAGACCCGAAATAAGGCTGCGCGACCTTGTGGAGCATAATCACAGACGCAGACGGAAGAAAATATCAAGGGAAGTGTTTTGACGCTCCCACATGGAAGAAAAGGAGAAAAAGAAGAAAAGACGACGAAGAAGAGTAACCTCGTTGATCACCAACCTGTGCAAATAATAGCGATTGTTTTCCCACGACGCTTCTCGGAGGCTAGTCGACGTGCCTAGCTGTAGTGAACGCTCCATCCACGGTTCTGAACCGGAACTCTCTTTGGCTTGCGGTTCAGAGAATTTGGTTTGATTCGTTTCAGCTATGCGGAACGAAAAAGAACACCGTTCAAACGATGTAAAGTCGTTCATTTGGTTCATAATGGTTCAGTAAATGCTGTTATGTTAAAGTGTGCTAAATAAATGTTAGATGCGGCAAAAATCAGAACATTTTGTCCCAGATTATATTTCACAGTAGCTTCGCGCAAAGCTTATACCTCTTTTTACTTCTAACATATCTTTAGCTGCCTGTCTCAAACACACCGAGCGTACATATTATACTTGTTCAGACAATGACGAGCGTAAAAATTTCACAGAAAGTTACAGCTTTCCACCTCCGTGACGAAATTTGATCAATCATCATTTCAGTTACCGTGTGCAATAAATGTGACTCAAGAAAGTCGTTCTTCAATGCTACTGGGTTTTGTAAAGCGTTATGGAACTCGAGCTCGCTCCACTAGAGGTGGTGGCGCTGCCGTCGGGGTGACGGTATCTGTAGAATCACGTGAGAATTCATCGCTGCATCTGGCCCAAAGAAAGGAGGCTGCAATGTAGACTGTACCAGACTATGGTCGAGTGGGCCGAAGGGCGCTCTCTCACTGAGGCGCCGCGTGTGGAAAGATTTTGCGAGGGCGCTGCCAGCGAACTGGACTGGGGTGGAGTCGCGCTTCGCGGCATATTAATCGTAACTTCGCTGCGGGGCCCTGAGACAGATGGCGCGCGTACGGTCTTATAATAGTGAGATCAGCGCTTGTCTGTGGTATTTGTTTCCTTGTGTCCTCGTCTTTTTCGCGCTGTTTCACCTCAGTTCTAATTATAATAGTGCTTTGTTTTCACTGGAAATTTTTATTAACACGTTTTTGCTACGTTAATATATTGCAGGCATGTGTTATGCAACACAACGTCTTCAATTTTGCTGTCGTCGTCTGCTAGCGAGCGCGCGTTCGTTGCGCGGACGCTGGCGGATGCCCAGCTTTTCTTGCAAAAAGTCTGCACAGTAAATTTTTTTTATGGTTTTACTTGCATTGGCGCGCGCGCGACTCTTGTCGGTCGGTACCAGCTGTTGTTTTGGCCAGGTGAACTGCTGTTTTCAACATTGTTTTCTAAGTGTAACACGAAAATTTTGCCATGGGGGTCGCCTATTTGAAAGATGAAGCTACGTAAGAAAATGATATTGTGTCATTTGACGCACGTTTCTTGTTGGTGGAATATTGATCAGGGACAGGGATCAAAGGAAACAATATTATAGTTAAATAAACCAGATTCATTAACTGCGTGACGCGAGGAAAGGCAGATGACCAATTACTTCTAGGTAAATCTAAGGGCACATAGACGTATATCTCCACGACATATATGCAAGAGAAAAATTATAAAACATTCTGAATGCACTGATTGAAAAAGTGAGAAGTCCCGTCCGGAATAGACGTGTACGTTTCTAATGAAAGCTGCAACAGCCCCAGGTGAAGCAGTAGACTTTCTGAGAAAAGGAATCACGGCAATTATTGGACACAATTTGAACAACAGCGTTAGGGAAAACGTATTGTCTATGTACTCAGGCTCAATCGGGGAGACCGGGAAGTCTTTACCAAAGTAATCTCAGTGGCTTGTCTGGCGATCTCCTTCAACGTGCTAGCAGGTGAAATGAAGTAGAAACATGTCATCTAATCGAATGGTATTTGCTATTCAGGTCGTATTCCACTTCAGAAATCACAATTAAAAATTATGGAATAGCCGTTTGCGTTCGAATGTAAGGACTAACAGCAGTTGTGAAGCCTCGAAGTTGAGGGGCCGGTGCAAGTGAGGACTCTTATTCCGAATGATTGCGCTGCTGGAGAGTCGTGGCTGTTGCGCAGAGGCACACCAGTTCCTGAGAGAATTAACGCACGCGTGCTTATCGGTTCTGCTGAACAATTTCGCAGCTGTCATTCAATATAAACGCACCGTTTTGGAGCAGCCTGTATATCTGCTAACTTGATTCAGGCAAGGAAAGCATTTTTTTTTACAGTCTCACTATGTCCGTAAGACTGTAACCCATTAAAACTAGGTGCCCAATGTAGTACCAGACTTATCTTCTTCAACTAATACGGCATATCTACAAATATTTCTACGTGTATGTGAGGCATGCGGTTTCTTTAAGTGCTTTCTTATTGTTCTTATGATAGTGCCACCGATAACTGAAAACAGCCGTTTCTATTGTAGAAGCTGCTTAGTTGAGCCAACGTACAGTCGGGAACGGCATCACATTGAAGGCATGAAATATAAGATAAGCGTAACATGGTTTTTCTCAGAAATCAGACTCGGGAATAATTTCTTTCGTGTACAGCCCTAGAAAAAAGCCAAGAAACGCAGCTACCTTCTCTTTTTTTTTAATTGAACAAATTCTAGCGTTTTACATCTGTTGATGTGCTTATGAGGCACCCTGTTCAGTTCTCACTACCTGAGGTTCTTTAACGTGCACCTAAGCAGAATTGCACAAGTGTTTTTCTATTTCGTTCCCATCGAATTCCGCGACCTGGTTTGGACCCGTGAGCTCGAGTTTAGCAGCGCAACGCTATATCCACTTATCAGCGAAGGTGTTAAGGGCTACTTTCCAGACTATCGCGTACGCATGCAGCAAAAATCCCGAAGATAGTGCAATGTCAGGCCGACCCGTGGCGGAGGTGACGCAGGCGTTAGGCACTCCCCATACGTGGGCCGACCCGCGGCAGAGGGGCAGTTCGCCATTAAGGGGCCCACATACACAGCTTCGCTGGTCATCCTTCTTCACAGAGTGGAAGGGCACTGAGTTTGTTGTTGTTGTTAAGCATGGACTGGACAACAAATTTCACACGGCTTACGGGCCAAAGATTAGCATATATAATCGCTTCCTAAAACTGTTTTCGGCGCCCGAGTGCCGTCCGCTATAAAAAAAACCAGTGCCAGTTATTCCGCGTTCTGTTAGGCGAGGAAGACGGAAACATGAATGTCATATTACACTACAGCTTTTTTTTTTCTATCGGAGTACTTCCCGTAAATCTGAGTACAGGGTGCCGTATGGGGTCGATATGTTTTATTTGTTTGAAGTGGCCAGCAGAACGTTTACATGTTTTTTCTGTCTGCACTTCGCAAGGCCTACTGATGAAAAACTATATGCTCAAAAATACACACCAGGGATACACACTGCTTGAAGAACAAGAAAACTATATGTTAAAAAAAATTAAATTATGGGGTTTTACGTGCCAAAACCACTTTCTGATTATGAGGCACGCCGTAGTGGAGGACTACGGAAATTTTGACCACCTGGGGTTCTTTAACGTGCACCTAAATCTATGTACACGGGTGTTCTCGCATTTCGCCCCCATCGAAATGCGGCCGCCGTGGCCGGGATTCGACCCCGCGACCTCGTGCTCAGCATCCTGACACCATAGCCACTTAGCAACCCCGGCGGGTAAAACTATTTGTTCTCCAAAGGGAACTGTACAATAATATCGCAGAATGAAAGCCGACACTGCGGCCACAATGCACGCGCAGTCACCGAGCGGCATTCAAAATAAATAAAATGAAATAAAGAAGAGAAATAAAGGCATCTATTCCTAAGGCATAAATACATGTCATATCCAATTATAAAGACCATTTGGGCGGTCTGATCACCCAAAGTAGCGCGCGAAGCAGTGCGAATGACCCCGCCGAGCAGAATCGCCAGCAGTTTCCAACGGCGCGACCTTGGTACGGGCCAATACAGTTCGATCGCAGCGCCGCCACAGTATTTTTCGTCGTCGCACGCCTCCGCCGCCCCAGCCGCTCGTTCTGCCCTACCGTATTCTAGTACACTCTACTGCAAGGAAAAATCTGCCGTAAAACTGCAATGTCCACTTTCTCCTTGACGTCATTAATTGCCGCTAAATCGATTGTTATACATGTTTATACATACATGATTGTTTATACATAATCACTAGCCCAGGAAGTCCTCTACGACTCCTTCAGCATTATATTACTTTTGGATGCTACGGTGTCGATCGTAAAGATTACATACGTACCCAGACCGGCGTAAGGTTTCCAGCTCAATAAAGGAAAGGACATCATTGGCTATTTCAGGAAGTAGAAAACATAGACAGAAGCAAAATGCAGACGCCTTGATACCATATGAGCAGCTTAGCTTTTCCACGAGGATCAATCATGCGATTGAACTAATCTCGAAGATGTACAGTCGACGTCATCCTTGTGTAGAGCGCGGGAACGGCGGCTGCCAGGGCGCTCTGGCGACAGCCAATGACGTCTAACGGTAGTTTTTGGGCCCGAACTTGCCCAGCTGCTACCGTTGGACGATAGACCCAGCAGTTAGCGTTAGACGCCGCTGGCAGCCTCCAGAGCACCCTGGAGGCCCTCGTTCCCGCGCTCTACACAAGTGTGGCGCCGACTGTATGTGCAACAGATGACGTCAAGTGTAATACAAGTACCTGAGCTTTAGCACGCATTCTGTGGTGAACTAAAAGTTAGCCGCAAAAGAGCTGAAAAGCGGTCGTGTTTCGCAGACGTCATCCGGCGCTGGCAGGAATGGCTCGAATAAAGCGGGTGTTTCTGCGAAGACTTGCAGTAATTTTTAAAGATCATCTGCGGCAGATAGCACAATTATAGTGCGATGCAGGCCGACGCAGGCCCAGTCAGCGTATTCTTTTAGATATATGTGTCACCGTCCCATTAAATAAACGTAGACATTAGCTATAACGAAAGCAGTTAAAAAAATAGCTACTAGGCAGAATAAAAATTTTAGATAATACACAAAACACATATTGAAACTTTGGTCCTGTTAATATTTGCTACATAATATTTGAAAACCACAACGACGATGCTCTTTAGCACGTAAGCTTCACATTCGAGTGCAAAACATGGTTATTGAATTTCTCATGCTTAGAACAATATTGTAGAAATATTCCGCAAACTTCCGAGAAGGTTGTAGGTTGTTTTTAGAGGAATGTTCTTGAACTCACGTTCACGAATAGTAGTATGCTTGGCAGAGTAAGCCTTTTGGTATTTTACGTCTCTTAAATTTTTAGCTCAACACCAGTTAATTGCTCGAAATTGGGTTTCGCTTGTCCGTCCGTCCCGCTACGCTGACGCCGATGGTCGTCGTATTCGACGATACCTGACGACGTTTCTGTCGCACATCAGGCAGCCTCGTGAGCCCCAGCTTCGCTATCGTCATAGAGTGAGAAAATATAATTCTTTGCCCACCAACCACTGGGTTTCGAGCCCATGTCACTTCGGCAGTGTGTATTAGGGAGCTGCGTGCGCCATTCACTGAGCTATCGTGCAACAGCGCAGTTGCTGTAAGGTTTTCTGTTCCACACAAACTGAAACCGGTAGCGCCTGTGCACGTGTTTCGGAGGCCAAAACAAACAATATATATACTGTACCGTACCGAACGAGGAGGACAATCTGTGTATCGCATAGAAATTGTTCTTGTCAAGATGGTGGTTTCATGGCGTATAATTCTTCGTTCTCATGCTTGTGAATACAGCCTAGACGGTACAAAGAGGCGTATGTGGCAATGATGACGATGGCATATACATGGCACATACTCAGAATAGAGCATGAACACAGAACCAGGTGATGGGTATAAAACAACAAAAGAAGCTCTAGACGACGTTACTGCCAACAGCAATGTCGCAGCGATTACGTCCCATAGCTCGCAGGATTGACAACCATCAAGCGCCCGATATAGCGGCACGGCAAATGTACCAAAAAAAGAAATATACCTACGCTGAAATCTCGTAGGCACCACTGCGTCATTTCGCCCTGAATGTCACTGTCCAGGAAGGTTTGGCCTCAGTCTTGAATAATCTCCAGTCGGAGCCTTTAATATGTCTCATCGAGACTCGAAAACAAGAAGCCTTTAATACAGAAACTGCATCATGACTTTCGCGTTAAAGATACATTTACAGAAATACTGAATTTCAAGAATGGTGTAATTTCAAATTTAGAGGTCTCCACAGATGTCACACTGTAGACACGTTGGGCTGTTAGACGCTTGGACGTTGTCCTCCTGCATGATAGAACAGAAAAGATGTGTTTAGAGAACTTCGCGAAACTCATTACGCTGACCACAACGCAACTTCACCATAATAACACTCAAAATAACCAGCAGAAACATGATGTAACAAAACTGCCTCAATCAAATATATTGAAACAGTAAAATGCTGAACCGCTTTGAACAAAGAGAGAGAGAGAGAGAGAGAGAGAGAGAGAGAGAGAGCAAGGACAGGGAAGGCAGGAAGGTCAACCAGGCGAGCACCCGGTTTGCTACCATACAAGGGGGGAAGGGGAATGGAAAGAGGAAAGGAAGGAGAGACGGAGCACTGAGTGCGTGTGGGGCGATACACAGAGACACTATAAACGGTCTCTGAAGCCGGTGCACTTCAAGTAGTGTATTAGTGCACGAATCGCTTTTCGTGCCAGTGACGGGTGTGCCCATGGTTCGAGTATCTTCCACTCGCAGAACGGTCTGGAGTAAAATCTGTTTAAAGTTGTCCTCAGAGAGAGGCGTTGTATGTCGTAGCGAGGGCAGGTACACAATAGATGCTCGATGGTTTCCTCGCACCTACAATAGCCGCACATCGTGCTCTCGGCCATTCCGATACGATAGGAGTAGGCGTTCGTGAGCGCCACTCACAGCCATAAGCGGCATAGCAAAGTTGTTTCGCCGCGGGAAAGGCTAGATGGCAGTTATAGCCGTAGCATGGGGTGCAGTTTATATAATCGGCAAATGAAGGCACTTGAACTCCAGAAATCTTGCGACTTTTTGCGTGCAAGCAGGCGAAGTTCCCTGGAAGCATCCGACCTCGCCAAAGGTATTGGACGTGTCTGGGTGTCTTCGTGGGCAGACCTGGCAGCCCTGTCAGCAAAGTTCTTGCCGACGATACCACAGTGAGCAGGAATCCATTGAAAATAACCTTGTGCCCTGTTTCCGAAAAAAATATTACCATAAGCCTTCGGCTAAACAGCTGCAATTAACTAACGAGTTCCAAATAACAAAATTTTGCCTTAAACATGAGAAATCTGAATATCCATCCCTCTGTGTTCATGTACGCATTTCGAACTCCACAACATGAAAAGCCTGCTGCTATGCTATGCTATGTGTAGCCTGCTATGCCATAAAGAGAGCAAATAGCCCACAGCACAAGGAAGATAAAGTCACAACTTTTCTTATGTAATATCGCAGGATTTATATTTATGCGTTAAATAATAAACATAATGTAAACTTCTATTGCGATAGCAATTATATGGAAACCACAGCCGCATTTATGTCGTTGCCATCACCGTCGCCGTGATGTCCCGTATAAAGTTCAAAGGCGATAACATCGTCGCCGCACTTCGTATGCTGTATGTGTTAGTGAAACCTTGAGAGGGTGAGCCGAACATGGCGGCTTAATCTCTCGCGCGCAAGGAGGGAAAGCGGGGAGGAAGAACGCGGTCTTCCGTCATGCGCAAGGTTCCGGGGGCATTCTACTCCGGCGGCTGCTGCGTATTGCGCGGCCGCGTGGGCCCTATCTTGAAAGCGATCTTGAAAGAGTGCGCCGAGTGCTGATAGTTAGTGTGCGCTGTGTTTTCGCCGCATAGTTCGCGTTGAAAAGAGAGGCCGCACGAATATTGATTCACTCGCTGCTGCTGCCACGGTTCCTCTCTCCAGCGTCTTGACAGCGAGTTTCAGCGGTCATTGAGTGAGAGATGTTCATACCTGCTTGTACGTTCGTGACACCATGCTTAATTTAGTTAGTAAGCGGATGTTTACAGGTTTAGATAGAGAGAGAGAGAAACTAATGCAGAGAAAGGCAGGGAGGTTAACCAGAGGTAGTTCCGGTTGGCTACCCTGGGCAGGGGGATAAAAAGAGAAACATAGTGCAAGGGGGAGATAGAAAGAAAGGGAGACAAGCACGAACAAAGCGCGTACACTACAGAGCCGTAGGGGGCGGCATTATTAGAGTCTGTCGTGAAGCCCCGTAGACTGCAAGAACCTTAATAGCGGGAGTAAGGCCTTCAACGCGGATGTTCTTTCGGAGCATTGGCCTAAAGCTTTTAGTTCTGAAAGTGGAGGATTGTCCAACTGGTCCAGTACTCTGCACATCACTGGTCTCTAAGCACTGTATCGCGGGCAGACACAGATGATATGTGCAAGCGTCTCATCGATGTTACATGTGTCGCACGGGGGCTGTTGGCCGTTCCTATGAGGAGAGCATATGAGTTTGTCAAGGCAACGCCTAGCCACATACGGTAGAGCATGGTCTGTTCACATCGGGGTAACCCAGGTGGGAGGTGCATCCGTATGTCCGGAGACAACGAACGCAACCGACACATGGTGAAAACATTTGAGTCCCACAGGGGCAAAGTACACTCACGGGACATCAATCGCAGCTCAGCCGCAGCGTCTGTTCGCGAAAGCGGAATGAAGACTCGTTGACCACTTTCATGTGCAGATCGGGCGGCTTCGTCGGCGTGGTCATGCCCGCTGATGTTACAATGTCCTGTAAGCCAGTGCAAGATTAGGTTGTGTCCCTTGTCATAGCTTTGATGATATATGTGCCGAATTTCAGAGGCCAGTTCTTCATTGGGTCCGTGGCGCATTGGGCTTCGTATGCACTGAAGGTCTACCTTGGAGTCACTAAAGACTGTCCATTGTTGCGGTGGCTTCCGCTTAATGAAATGAAGTGCAGCATGGAGGGCCGCGAGTTCTGCACCCGTCGGTGTGGTCACACATGTAGTTCTTAATTTGATTTCCTCAGATTGTGCCGGGATGATGAGTGCAGCAGCAAAGCTGTTGAGTTTTACTGAAGCATCTGTGTATACATATTGCCGGAATCTGTGCACGTTGTGAATGGGCTCCAAAGTTGCTTGTTTCAAAGCTTGCAATGGCGCTCCAGCTTTCTTTCTGATTGCTGGAATTCTCAGTTGCACTTGCGTGCAGACACCAAAATGGATCCGACAATCGTGTAGCGGGCGTAAATTCTGATGGCAAGTAGGACTGATGTCTTACAATAGTTTTAGGAAAAGTTGAAAGTGGCCTTTTTGCTGGCAAGCAAGCAAGATGAGGGAATCCTAGCCAGATGTCGGATGTGTGCTCTCAGGTCATCTGTATCAATGTAGACTGTCAAAGGAGAGTCTCTGGCTATGGCCACTGTCGCAATCGATGACGTAGTTTTTGGAAGACCGAGACAAGTTCTGAGTGCTTGGGCTTGCACGCTCTGGAGTTTGCGAATAGTCGTAGTGCAAGTATTTCCTAGTACAGGTAAGCTGTACCGCAGGAAGCCCCAAAACAATGCTTTATATAGTTGCAACATTGACGGTACTGTTGCGCCCCAGGACTTCCCGCCGAGAAACGGAAGAAGGTCCACAATGGCCGCCAAACGCTTGGTCATGTACGAGATGTGAGGGCTCCAAGACAAGTCTCTATCAATGATAACGCCAAGAAATCGGTGCGTTCGTCTATGTCGTATAATTTGGTCATTAATCCGCAAAGCATACTGGGCCATCGCTTTGCGAGTAAAAGCAACGAGGGCACATTTCTCAGCGGAAAGCTCCAGGCCTTCTCTTCTTAGGCATGTTGACACAGCCGTTGAGGCTTTCTGAAGTCATGCGCGGACTTGTACACGTGTCACGCCTGAAGCTCATATGCAAATGTCGTCTGCATATATGGAGAGCTGAACGGTTTGCGGTAACGAATCAGCGAGACCAACGAGCACCAGGTTGAAAAGGGGTATTGCTGAGTACTCCGCCTTGTCGTACACCATGACTGGTACAGCTAGATGGCGTTGGTCCGTCTTCAGTCAAAATAAAGAAAGCTCTTCCATTCAAATAGTTGCGTATCCAGCGAAAGGCGCGTCCACCAACCTCTACAGCTTCTAAGGCGTCCAGAATTGCATGATGATCTACATTGTCGCACGCACCTTTAACATCAAGGAATAGGGTCGCAGTGATTCGTTTCAGATGTTTCTGGTGTTGTACGTACGTTACCAGGTCGATAACGCTATCTATTGACGAGCGGCCGCGTCAAAAACCAGACGTTGTAAGGTTCCAAGTACCATCCTAACCATGTAAGGATCATTCTCTCCATTACCTTGCCGACACAGCTGGCCAGTGCTATTGGATGGTAAGATGACAATTCCAACGGGGATTTGCCAGACTTGAGGAGTGGAACAAGCCGACTGGATTTCCACGTTGTAGGGACCAGGCCGTCACGCCATGATGCGTTGTATAGGCCAAGAAAGGCATCTCTGGTCTCTTGACCAAGGTTGTAAGTGATGCCATCGTGTCCTGGGGACGAATATCACCTGCACACAGCAAGTGCGGCCTCCAGTTTTTCGATGGAGAAAGCAGCGCACATACGAGGATCTCGGGAGCAAGGGGGCACAATGGGAATAGGTGCGCAAGGTGAATACGTGAGCGCCGGACCTGCGATCCTTGTGCAGTAATCTTCGGCTATATCGACTTCTCGGCGTCCTTGATGTAGGGCTAGAGACTTAAATGGACGACGCTGTTGAGGAGCTGTTCGAAGTCCACGGACTGTTCTCCAGACAGCCGACAGAGGTTTACGCGGGTCGAGAGACTCACAAAACGATTTCCAGCGTTGATTTTGCAGTACAGCAAAGCGACGCTGAACTTTCTTTTGAATGCGTCTGGCTTCTCTAAGGTCGTAGAATAATTTAGTCCGTCTGTACCGTCGCTCCGCTAGCCGGAGGAGGCTCTGTATTTCCGAATTAAAATCTGTGTATTTCTCTAATGGCCGAAATGAGCGCATAGCATCCTGCATAGCCTTGGCGATCACAAATTCTAGTGTGGACGAAGTGCCTTCGTGGCATGCGTCTTCCATAAGTGATTTAAACACGGGCCAATCTATTGTTTGTTTAAAATTTGATGGAACGGATTTGGTGAGGCCATTTATCTTCAGGTAGGTAGGAATGTGGTCGCTTCCGTGGGTTTGTATATCTGCGAACCAATGGACGCAGCGAGTGAGGCATCGTGAAACAAATGCGCAGTCTAAACAACTACTGTACGTCCGGCCGTGCAGAAACGTGGAACTGCCATCATTTAACAAAACAGTTCATGGTCGCAAGCAAAGGGCACGAGGTTTCTTCCTTAGGAATTTATATTGTTGCTTCCCCAAAGTGAATGATGCGCGTTGAAGTCCCCAACTACAATCCATGGACCAGGTGTCGCATCTATTATGTCACTCAGTCTCTACCTATCGAAACGACTTGGTGGAGAAAGGTAAGCGCCCACTAAAGTAAACGCAAGTTTTTGTTTTTTCACGGTCGAACACACACACTGATTAGTGTCATGTGGCCGCACTGGATGAAAAACGGAAGTCAGTTCACACCGTATGTAGATGATCACTTTGCTAATGTCAGTACAAGTCAATGACACATGAGGTTTATAGACTGAGACCCGGACGGGTTTCTGTAGCTTCGGTTCACAGACGACAACAATGGGGAATCGATTGGTGAAAACGTAATGGCTAAAATCACTGCGGGATTTCAGGTCACGGGCATTCCATTGCATAATAGATGCTTCATTGACTTGTCTGAAGAACGGCTGACGCGGTAGAGCCATTGTGCTTGCTACTCGAGGCTCGCAAGAACCGGATCCAGGTCGTCCAGCACTTGTAGTGCACCTCGAGCAGATGGCGTTTGCATGTCATTTATCAACACGCGAATGACTTTCATTAGAGATTTTATTATGGCGATTACTTGCTTGTCCTGAGACATCGCACGTGATCTGTGCCCTCATTGGTTCGTCGGTAGTCCACCGTCGACCTTTGTTGGGCTGAAGGACTTAATGTCGGAAGTGCAGGCCAGTCATTTGCAGTAGAGGTTTTTACTGCGTCATCAGACACCGTGTTGTTAGCATGGGTGAGCGCCTTGGGAGCACCAGCCTCAGGAAGTAGCGTCTGTCTAGCGACGGTATCAGTATTTCTAGTAGACGAGGATCGTCTACAGTGACGGCGGACACTACGCCGTCGCACTGTGGCGGCGGCCTCTCTGCGAGTTGAGTTGTCTCTCATCATTTGTTTTAGGACTTTCCGCTTTGTCTAGTGTCTCGGGTAGTCTTTCGACGATGCTTCATGGGGACCGGAGCAATTGTCACACTATAAGTGAGTCGCACGGCAAGCATCAGTGCTGTGCCGCATCAGAACATCTTGCGCACACGGCCGAATTTTTGCATATGCCACTGACATGCCCGACCTTCAAACGATTACGGCACTGAAGTGGTCTTGGAACGAACGTTCGCACTAGATTAAGAAAAAATCAAACTTTCACGCGGGACGGCAAGCTACCTCCCTTGAAGGTTATCCTGACACAGCGTGAATCTCCTAGGCGACGGATTTCAATAATACTTACATCTGCTGTGGCGGGTTCGACCAAAATAGGCAGATCGTTGACGTCGATTGACTCATCGACATCATAAATCACAGCTGATATAGTATTGCTCTCCAGTGGTATTATGGCGCGAACATTTATCTTGCCCAGCATTTTCACTGTACTCAAGATATCCAATATTACTCTGTTCTTGACATCAACCGCGAGAATGTTCTTACGGGTGTTAATTCTCATATCCGTGATCTCATTTGGAACACGAGCCTCTAGTGTTACAGATATGGCTTGCATGTTTAGCCGATTCAGGTTGTCGGTCGGCGTCACGGGCAAGAAGAGGATGGTATGAGCCGTGTCATTGGCCTTTGCTGCCACCGTCGTCCTTGTTGAAGATGAGGAAGCAGTGAAGATTCTCCTCTTTCCTTTTTGCCGCACAACTGTCAAGTAGTCGCCGTCATCTGACAGATCTTCTTCTGAAGCAGAGTAGTACAGCAAGGTGTCCTCGCTGCCTGTGTCACTCATCAGGTGATTACGCTTCCTCGGAGCGCTCGACGCTGTGACGTCGGTCTCCTCCGGACGTCTAGCTGACTCCGCTTCCATCGCCGAAGGTCTCGGAAGCGGCGCCTCCGGAAAACACGCAAAAATACTCGCAAAATGAGGGCAGTAGAAAACGGGGTTCCACACAAGAGCCACTTCTATCCTTACTTACTACTTACTATCCTTACTTCTATCCGTACTTAAAGCTTACTATCCTTATTTCGCATAACTGTCTACTAATTTGCTCACGCAATCGATGCCTCGCCTTTTGGGAGAAACTGCGACTTTTTTCACATCCTTACTTTAAATTATTACATTTTCATATGACAGCATTCCTCCCCCCAACAAACCTACCAATAACCGCTGGCCTCTTGTCCATCACATGGTACGATGCCCGATCCGGTTTGGGGCAGTTGCATGCTTTCGTTTCGCTTTAGGTTCAACTCCAAAATTACAACACAAACTTTGGTTCGGGTTCACTTCTGGCACCCGCAGTTGGAACTCACTGGTTATGGCACTGCGCGCGTGAGCTCGAGGTCACGGGTTCGATAGCGGTCGCGGAAGCCGCATTCCGATTGGGGCGAAATGCGAAAACGTTTGTACAAAGTGCATTGGTTGCACTTTATGGAATTCCAGGTGGTCAAAGTTAATCCAGAGCTCCTCCACTACAGTGTGCCTCACGATCAGATTGCAGTTTTGGAACGTAAAACCCCAGAATTCAATTCAGTCTTTGTACTTCTGGTTCAGCGAGAGTAAGAGGTAAAGTTAGGGTCACGTTTGGCTGTAGGTTATGGCTTAACACGCTAGCTCCATCCCGCGGCATTATTGGAATTAGTACACACCAATGTTCTAATCCGCATTTAACGCGGACGGTAGACGCAGATACGGTCAAAATTGTTAATGTGGTGGTGCGTGTGCCGTACTTGCAATCCGCACCAAGAGAGAGACTTTCGCGAAAAATGACGATGGTTTTCTCGTGACAATGCTCAGATAAGAACTAATGTCCCCATTGACTGAGTGACCCATTTTGGCGATAAGGGAAGTGTGAGTTACTGCTGTCGCTCTGTCAGCCAGATGTGCAAAGAGAAGTTTGTCCACCCACAGCGTGGCTGGTATTCACACATTCGTCCTACAAAGTAAAGCTTGGGTTGGAAGCTTTACTAGTACATCATTTATTTCAAGAAATTATGAGAGACGTCTTTGATCTGCCACAACGCTTTTCTTGTCTCCGTTCTGGGTCGCCACACATGAGATAAGCGTATACTAAATGTACCACTGTGTGCGTAGTTCGCAGACACGGCAATGCAGGACGCCCAATACTACATGATGGCGAAAGACAGATGATGTAAAATGGTCGGCCCCTATATGTTCTAAAAGTAAAAAAAAAACTCAATCATAGCGCATGAACCGCAGCCATGTGTCACCAACGAAAATTGCAAGCCTTCGAAAAGCACAAAATAGGTTTGGTCTTCTAGCGGCTGTACCTCCTTGTCCGTTTCGTTTCCTTTAAAAACCATACACGCTGAATGCAATTGACGTTTGTAATAGAATGAACGAAAGCCAGGGGAAACATTTCTTATTGACAGAGACGACTTGTTCCTTCGCGAGTTGTGAGTCATCAAGAAGTGCGCTAGAGCGGCCTTCCAAAGCGGTGCAATGGAGACATGAGCTGTTCGGCTGCCCACCCAGCCCGCCTGATGTTCCGTCAAAGGCCGACACGGCCATAGTCGGCGGAAGGTGGACGAGGCGCACTTTCCGCGCACGCCGCCCTCGTTCGCGCGTTGGTCCTAAAATTAGGCCTTTACCCTTAACCATAGGCCACTGCCATAGGCGGGAGAAAATGAAAACGCCAGCATAGCGGCGGCGGCGGCGGCGCGACTTATATTTATCCGGCGTCATAAACACGTCCGTCCCGTAAAGCAGGCGACGGCCGAGATGACTTCCGCGTCCGCTCTCTATAAGCCTAATCTCGCACTCGTCTTCCTTGGGTGTGTGTTTGGAGACGCCAAGAAAGGACGGCTCTGCACAAAGCCGTGACTGACAGCGAAACATAAACCCAATAAAGAAAAGGCAGCCCTGTCCGCCAGGACTGCAACGTTGCAGCGGTAGCGGCGGACGCTCTGAAATCCTCGTGAAACTCTTACCACTCTTCGAACAATACGCGTTATACGATCATGCGCGTAGTCACAGCGCGGCTGCTTGCTGGCGTGGCCCGCTCTTACTCGTTCCATGCGCCCCTGTCATCTTCGGCCGGGCGCGTGCAAGAACAGCGGCGCCATTCTCGTTCGCAGAGCGTCTCAGCCACACACTATAGTGTTATTTTCAGTTTTTTTTGTAGTTGTTGTGTTGTTGTTGCAGTTATATATTCTTTTGCTATTGGCATTCTGTAATCGCCTTCCTCTTGGTGTGGCTCGCGCTTTGTTGCCGAGATCGTTTGCGCTTGCTGTTTTTCCCGTCCTGTCTCCGGGTGGAAGGCTGTCCTGCCTTTCGCAGGGCGTTGTCTCTCCGCTCCGTTGTTTACCAACTAGGTCAATGGCTGCATCTAACGAAGTCACGCTGACGGCTACCTCCCTCGCCCTTTGTATTTTCGTTTGCTTTCGGTATGCTTTCTTTTACACTTCCTGTGTTGTGGTTTCACTGCTCCCTCTGCTTCGTTCGAGTCTGATAGAATTGCCCGCCAAAGCGTGCTTTTCCTTATGGTTTCAACCCTTTTGTGTTTTGACTCTGCAGCGGTAACCGACTCTGCACGGGACGACGTAACAATTCTCCATTCGCCACTGCGATGACCTAACCCTCTCGGATAATCGTGCTAGAAAGGACAGAAATACAAACGACCCATGGCACGTGCCAGGAATTCCGCTTCCTTTTTCGCCGCCCCTCTTTATGCAGAGTGCGCCAGCGATTTCGACAGACGCGTAGCAAACAACGTTCACTGCAAACGGCGAACTGCTCTTTAGCATCAATAACGGTGACGTGAAGCAAGATAGTACGTGATTATTTTTTTACTAGCACGTTTCATAATGCGGAAGAGGGCAGTGAAGAAATTCCTGGCGTGTAGGCTCCCGGCCGTACAAGGCAGCCAATTCATAGGCTATATGTAACCGGCAGCCCCTTCAACTGGCAGCCGAAAATTGACGGGCTGTTTAAAAGCTGCCGATGGGTACAGATGATTTTCAGATTAGTACTTCAAATTGCCTTTCGAGACGGTTGACCTAATTCGGTACAGCCAAAAAAAAGTTAGAATGGTCGTTGTTAGGCACATTATTTTTTGCCTAATACCTACAGACGAAAGTTGCCGCAGGCATGGCACCTTGAGAGAGAAATAGATAGGAGGAGGGAGGGAAGAGAAAAGTAGAAGGCAGGGAGGTTAACCAGAATAACGTCCGGTTGGCTCCCCTGCACCGGGGCAATGGGAAAGGGGAAAACAAAGATAACAGGGAAAGAGAGGAGGGAAGGAAAGTAGGAAATTGCGGCGAGTTCGCTGACGCGTGTGGTCTTACAGAAATTGCATTAGAAGTCACAGATGGTCGCACAAACCCGTCGTCCTTAAGAAACACAAAAGCGCCTTCATCGCTTTATGGGCCGACGGGCGATGGGGGCGGTGTTCCAGCAGCACCTGCACAGAAAGTGGCCGATTGTCCAGTTTTTGGAAAGCTTTGACAAGTTCTTGTCTCTGTGGGGCATATCTTGGACAGTGGCACAGTAGGTGGTCGATGTTTTCTTCGGTGCCACAGACCTCGCATGCTGCGCTGTCAGTCATTCCAATGAATGTAGAGTATGTCTTTGTGAAGGCCACTCCTAACCTAAGGCGGCAGAGAAGCGCAGCTTCACGTCGAGGAAGTCCGAGTGGAGGTCGGAGTTGCAGGGAGGGGTTTAGTCGATGCAGTCGCGTAAGTCGTAAGTTTGGCGAGTTCCACTCGGTCACTGTGAGACTGCGTGCCAGGTGTCTAAGCTGCCTTGCAGCGTCAGTCCTCGAAAGCGGAATTGGAGCGCTGTGCTCTTCTTTATGTGCTGTGCGAACAGCGTTATCGGCAGAATCATTGTCATTGATGCCACAGTGACCAGATACCCATTGAAAAACGACCTCGTGACCTTTTTGTTGGAGATCATGGTAAAGTTTCACGACTTCGTATGTCAATTGGTCATGACACCCGTGTCGGAGAACTGACTGCGTGCACTGTAATGCCGGTTTTGAATCGCAGAACACAGCCCATTTTCTAGGTCTTTCAGAATCAATGAATTCCAGTGCTCGACGCAGGGCCGTTAGTTCTGCCGCCGTTGAGGTCGTGACATGCGATGTCTTGAACCGCAGTGTCATTCCTCGCGTTGGTATAAGCACGGCACCAGAAGAACTGCACGATGTAGTCGATCCATCGGCATAGATGTGCACGTGGTGGCTGTACTTTTCATGCAGAAGAGGTAAGCTCAGCTGTTTTAGAGCAGGGGCCGGTAGATCTGTCTTCTTCTGTAGTCCCGGAATCATGATATGTACTTCTGGAAGGCTCAAACACCACGGAGGAAAAGCTGGCTTGGCCGCAGGTGCGTACCCTGAAGTGAACGACGCACGATGTGCACTGACAATACCGCTAAATGTCGAGCAGGGCCTTGTAGCAGTGAGGCTCGCCAAGTGGTGGGAAGGGGTCCTAGCATAATGCCTGAGAGGCATACGCATTGTCTCAACGTTAATGTGTGTCGTGATTGTGTAATCCTGCGCAAGGGCAATGGTTTCAGCCGTTGATGCACTGCGTGGTAAGCCAAGACATATCTTAAGGGCTTGGGCTTGAATACTCTGAATCGTACGCAGGTTACTCTTGCAGGTGGTGGATATTGCAGGCAGGCTGTATCGCAGGAATCCAACGAACAACGCCATGTACAGCTGTAACATAGCGTGTTTAGGTACTCCCCAACTTTTTCCTGCAAGGAACCTGAACAAGCGACAGATAGCAGTCAGCCGCTTTTTCACGTAATTGACGTGCGGAGTCCAAGACAGCTCTCTGTCAATTACGACTCCCAAGAATCTGTGACTTCTGCTGTATGGTATAAGTTGTCCGTTCATAGATACGCCGTAACCAGACATTGGCTTCCTCGTGAATGCCACCATTGCGCACTTTCCGCATGAAATTTTAAGTCCTTGTTCACGAAGGTAGCAAGATGTCATTGAGGCTGCCTTCTGAAGCCGAGCACGAAGCTGAAGTCGTGTCACACCTGATGCCCAAATGCAGATGTCGTCTGCATAGATGGAAAGTCGTGCGGTGCTTGGCAGGTTGTAAACTAATCCACTAAGGGTGACATTGAAAAGAGTCGGGCTAAGCACTGCTCCTTGAGGGACTCCTCGGCTACCGTAATGCTCGGACGTCGGGCCATTTTCTGTGTGCACGTAGAATGGTCTCCTCTGTAAGTAGTTGCGCACCCACATATACACCTTACCACCCAGTCCGACCGCTTCTAACGTACTAAGGATGGCTTCATGGGTGACAGAGATCGATAGGAAAATAAAAAGGAAGGTAGGGACGTAAAAGGCATTAGCATATAGTTTGCGAGTTCGCACCACGGGAAAGTGATATAAAGAGAAAAAAGGGATAGGGAGGAATAAAAAAATGCAGTTTCACCCGAAAGCTGAAACATCAATTGCAATAGCAAATTAGTGGACAGCTATACGAAGTAAGGATAGTAGATTTATCGGCCGTATAAACTTGTAAACATAGGCACACTAACTAAATTACCAAGTATGGTGTCACGC
Organism: Dermacentor albipictus; assembly: GCF_038994185.2. Taxonomy (NCBI): domain Eukaryota; kingdom Metazoa; phylum Arthropoda; class Arachnida; order Ixodida; family Ixodidae; genus Dermacentor; species Dermacentor albipictus. The sequence goes on from NC_091821.1 coordinate 117,738,863, forward strand.
GCGCACAAGCAAATATGGACACATCTCACTCGATAACCGCGGGAGCTCGCTGTCAAGACACTGGAATGAAGAAGCGCGGCAACCCGCCGTAGTTACTCAGTGACTATGGTGTTAGGCTGCTGAGCACGAGGTCGCGGGATCGAATCTCGGCCACGGCGGCAGCATTTCGATGGGGGCGAAAAGCGAAAACACCCGTGTACTTCGATTTAGGTGCACGTTAACGAACCCCAGGTGGCCGAAATTTCCGGAGTCTCCCACTACGGCGTGCCTCATAATCATAAAGTGGTTTTAGCACGTAAAACCCCATAATTAAAAAAAAAGAAGAAGCCCAGCAGCCACAGCGAGCGAATTGACCTTCGTGCCGACTCTCGCATCAACGCGAACTATATAAGCCGTGAAAACAACCCGTCGCACTTGGCTTTCAAGATACTGCGGCCCGGGCGGGCGCGCAGTCGCCTGGGCCCCCCGCAGTCTTGCGCGCAACGGTAGACGGCGCGCCTCCTCCCCGTTTTCCTCCGTTGCGTGCGCGAGATTGAGCCGTGATCGCCGGCTCACCTTTGCACGCTTTCACTCGCACATACAGTATATGGTACGGCGACGATTTTATCGCCTTTTACTTCATACGGCATCTCACGGCGACTGCGACCGCAGAAATGCGCCTGGAGTGTGCATGTAATTGCTATCACAATAAAACAAATAAATGAATAAAGTAGAGAAGGCGCATGCGCTCCGAGTAAACCGCATAGCACTGACGGAGGGCGCTCATGCAGACCCTTGCTCGAGAAGCGTGAGCTATGGGGTTAAGGGCTCCACAGCTAACTATACACTTCACGCGGGCGTACTCTAGATCTTAGACAGTTTTAGTTTCACATACGCAGAAGTCTTGCGCATGTAAAGGTAAGAGTTCTACGTGCACTACGCGCCGCATTCGTGGGGCGCTTATAGTTTCGCGTACGCAAGAGTCTGCTGGTGTAGGTGTGGCAAACGTTTAGATCGTTGCTTCCGCGTGTAGCACCTTCTGCCGGCATACGGGAACGCTACTCCCGCGGAGGTCGTTGAAGACGAGCCGTAATCGGAGCCATTGCATGTTTCTCGCAGAAGAGAAAAATGAAATAATAATAATAATAATAATAATAATAATAATAATAATAATAATAATAATAATAATAATAATAATAATATAACAACAACAATAATAATAATAATAATAATAATAATAATAATAATAATAATAATAATAATAATAATAATAATAATAATAATAATAATAATAATAATTGGAATCAGCCTGGTTACCCCCTCTGCAGGGCAGGGGCCTCTCCCATACTTCTCTAACTACCCTGGTCATGAAATAATTGTGGCCATATTGTCCGGGCAAACTTCTAAATTTTATCCGCCCACCTAACTTCCTGCCGCCCCCTGTTACGCTTCCTTTCCCTTGGAATCCAGTCCGTAACCCTTAATGACCATCGGTTATCTTCCCTCCTAGATCATTACATGTCCTGCCCATGCCCATTTCTTTTTCTTGATTTCAACTAAGATGTCATTAACTCGCGTTTGTTCCCTCGCCCAACCTGCTCTTTTCTTATCCCTTAAAGTTACACCCATCATTCTTCTTTCCATAGCTCGTTGCGTCGTTCTCAATTTAAGTAAAACCCTTTTCGTAAGCCACCAGGTTTCTGCCCCGTAGGTGAGTACTAGTAAGACACAGCCGTTATACACTTTTCTCTTGAGGGATAATGACAACCTGCTGTTCATGATTTGAGAATGCCTGCCAAACACACCCCAGCCCATTCTTATTCTTCTGGTTATTTCAGTCTCATGATCCGGATCAGCTGTCAGTACCTGTCCTAAATATATGTATTCCCTTACCACTTCCAGTGCCTCGCTACCTATCGTATACTGCTGTTCTCTTCCTAGACAGTTAAACATTACTTTAGTTTTCTGCAGATTAATTTTTTGACCCACCCTTCTACTTTGCCTCTCCAGGTGAGTGAGCATGCATTGCGATTGGTCCCCTGAGTTACTAAGCAAGGCAATATCATCAGCGAATCGCAAGTTACTAAGGTATTCTCCATTAACACTTATCCCCAATTCTTCCCAATCCAGGTCTCTGAATACCTCCTGTAAACACACTGTGAATAGCATTGGAGAGATCGCATCTCCCTGCCTGACGCCTTCCTTAATTGTGATTTTGTTGCTTTCTTTGTGGAGGACTACGGTGGCTGTGGAGCCGCTATAGATATCTTTCAGTATTATTACATACGGCTCGTCTACACCTTGATTCCGTAATGCCTCCATGACTGCTGAGGTTTCGACTGAATCAAACGCTTTCTCGTAATCAATGAAAGCTATATATACGGGTTGGTTATATTCCGCGCCTTTCTCTATCACCTGATTGATACTGTGAATATGGTCAATTGTTGAGTAGCCTTTACGGAATCCTGCCTGGTCCTTTGGTTGACCAATGTCTGAGGTGTTCCTGATTCTATTTGCGATTACCTTAGTAAATACTTTGTAGGCAACGGACTTCGGTACGCTCAAGATCATGAGGCATTGCGTATACAGGATGGCCAGTTTTTCTAGAACAATCTACTCACCACCCTTCAATAAATTTGCTGTTACCTGGTCTTCCCCAGCTGCCTTCCCCATGGGCAGGTTGCAAGTGCTAGGCGGCGCCCCGTCTTTCCGACCCCTAGCGCCATCTGACGAATAGTTGCGCGAATGTGGTAGGATTACTCACGGCGTCAGCAACACGCGCTGCGTGTTTGGCGTCCTGTCAAACGGTAGCGATGGCGCGAAATAGCGTGCCGATATTAATTTTAACCGGGTTTCAGGAATTACAAGATTTTCATAGTTTTTTTCGTGAAAGAATTTAGAGAAAGGAAGTCGTCTATTTGAAGTGGGGCACGTCTACCACGTGAGGGAAGTGTTGAACTCGCACTGATCGGAAGTGACTGCTGGGTTTATTCCACAAACGAAAAATAATGCACCAGCGAGATGCGTGAAGCTCAGCGTAATTTACTTCGTTATCTACGGTGTGGACGCATGAAATTGTAGGCGAAATTGATTCTTGAAGATCGGCGACAGCAGACAAATCCTAGCGGGGAGCTGCGATTGCCGTGCTGGCATCGCAGGGAAGTGCAAGGACGCCGCGGTAGTTTCCCTGTACATACATGACGGCAAATACGAATCCAAAACATCTCATCCAAGAACGTGGGGCGTATGAACGACTCGGTAAGACCTACCAGAGGTATTCTAACGTTGCTCTCCCCAAACACACAGACAAAAAAAATGGGATGAACTTACCAGTTGTGTAAGACTACGCTGGGAAAATATTTTCGCCCAAGTTACTGGAAGTGCGATACCTTTATGTTGCAATTTTTCAGTGCGTGAAAAGGAGGTTCCAATAAATGACCTTGTCAAAAATTTTGGTGATCTCATCTGCACCTTCGTTGATATGCTGCCATGGGCGCAGAAGAGTGTATGCCAGCTCAGCCAGCTGCAACCCCTCCTCAAATCTCTCAGCAAGCCCTAGCGCTGTTTGAATGGGAGAGGATTGGGAAAGAGTTCCACGGCTTTACTGCGGTACAGTGTAGGAACAAACTACTTGTTTGATGCATATCCTGGTACGCACTGCAGGCAGTGGCGTAGCAAGAGGGGGGGGGGGGGGCGTGGGCTCCGGGTGCAAGGAGCCAGTGGGGGGGCGGGGGCGGGTCATATACGTCTGGAGACACGCAGAAATTGTTAATATGCTCGCCTTCCTCCAATAAACCCGGGAAAGGGGGGGGGTGACAGAAGACCTATGGGCCCCGGGTGCCAGACGACCTAGCTACGCCACTTACTGTAGGTGTCCGATTGCTGCCATCATTGCTGTAAAAGCAAAGAATTCAGCGTTATAACGCACTTGGCATAACGCCGGAACATAAAACAGCTTATGCCGTCGGACGAGCGCTATCCAGTGTTGACGCCGTTCTGCTTCATACGGTCGGCTTGGAAACCTGTAAAACTTTGTTCCCCGTGAGTTGGTGTACGTGCTGTTGCAGCCCACTACTCAACAGCTCGGGTTGCACTTCGGCATTGCTCAGACAAGGCAACAGGTACGCGCGAAGCAGTGCACATACAGGCTTTCCGAACGCAAGCGGGCCGGTCGTATCCTGCCGGTTCTGCGCTCGCCGCCGCGAGGGGCGCCCTAGTAGGCGCGGGAACTACGTTCGCAACCTGCCTATTTGCAAGCTCCCAAAGCACAAGTCCATCAAGAAGTGTTTTCACGTGCGAGACACGATAGCAAATCCTGTTGGCGTAAAGAAGTCGCAGCAAATTAGCCCCCGGCGGCACGGCGTCAGTGTTAGAGAGATAGAAGTTTTTCATGTCGCTCTACAATGTTCTCATTGACACTTTTCATCTGATGATAATATTTGAGAAGCTGATTAATTAATTAAGACTAGCTATGCAATTAGGCGAAATGCGAAAAGTTACCTGAGCATCTCCAAGCGACAGCAGCCAATATTACTTTGTTTCTTTCCAGCCACGTGGCACTTGCATACTTTTAAATCTTGGTGCATGATAGTTGGGACATTCTGAATACAGTTCTGGCACAGAAGGCTAGGCTGCTATGACATAAATAAATTTAAATAGCCAAACGAGCGAGTGAGGCGCATTGGCAGTATACTAAAATGCTTGTCTCTCATTTTTATTCTCGTGATTCGAGTGTAATCTCTTACTGCAAACACTGCTTGCGCTTAGTTGCCAGTTTAGTTAAGCAACCAGCTTAGTTAAGGTGGCTTAGCTTTCACCAGTGCCAGAGATTATTATGGGCGGATCAGACACGTCCTAGTTTGCATATATGCCACCTGCGGCAGTACTACAGGCAAGAAGAGGCAAAATTTCTTCCTTGAAACGGCGCATTTTTTGGCCTTCTAAACATAGTAACAAAACTAAAAGCAACAGATAACTACACAAGACACTTACTACATGACAGTGTCGTGCTTCAGTGTAGCCTAGGGAAAGTAAAATTACAGGCTGGAATGTCGCTTTCGTTGAGCCGTTGGAGAACTTTAGTACAGCTTTACAGGCCCTCTGCCCCCGAGATTCGCGGCCCCGAGAGGGATTCGCGCGCTTCTTCCAGGGCATCCAAATGGTCCTGTGCATAACGTTTCTTGTTAATATTGCCACAGAGGGAAACCATGGGAGTAATCGTTAGCAGGTAATTTTTTTGACTATTTGGGATCAATATCTTCAGGAAGACTAACGGATTTTAAAAAAATTGTTCTTATGGAACAATTTGTTTAAAAATTTTAAATTGTACTTTATGGAACTCAACAAATAATAAATTTTACATACGACATGCATGTTTCACACGTCATGTGCCGCAGGCCACTTTCGAATAAAAAATCATAGTGGGCGCTAACCCCACTATGTTTCTTCAAAGTAGTTACCTGAATGTTATATATAAATGTTAAGAACAAAACCATTTTGCGGCGTCATTCTCTTCCCTTAAATAAATCGCAACGCTTTTGAGGATGCATGCCGCTAAATATAATGTTGATTAATATTTAATGGTAAGGATTCTTCCCATTAAAAACAATTATTTATGCTTGTAGACACTTAGAGAACGCGCAGAAAGAGAGAGAGAGAGAGAGATAAAGAAGGAAAGGCAAGCAGGTTAACCATTGTGGCACCCGGTTGGCTACCATACACGTGGGAAAAGGCATGGAGAGAAAGGTAAAAAAAAAGGAGAGCCAGAGTGTTAGCCCATGCAGTTAGTTGCCTTCAAGAGGCACATTAGTGCTTTGTTGAGTTTGCGCATACTAGTGTCCTTCAGCCAAGGTCCCGCGCTCCTTCACTTCTGAAAGCGGTCTGCCGTGTAAGCGGCTAACACTGATAGGCAGAGCATATCGCTGACAGCCGGAATGGCGAACAACACAGAAGGTGCTCTCATAGTATAGCTGCGTCCGCTAGAATGGTGTGAGTCACTGACGACCATTCGTTCGTAAAAGCAACGCCAAACAACATGCGACACACTAGAGTTGTTTCACGGCGGGAGAATCCGGGTGGCTGCCGAAGTACGTCGTGAATCAAGATTTAGTGACTATCACTGAGAGTTGGCGAAATCTGATGAAATACATCGTCGAAGTGTGATGCAACGTAATAGACGACACCTTGAAGAGTCGCAAGTTGAAGGTAAGGACATCAATCGGGCAAGCGAGTGAATGACTACCCTTCATAAGAGAAGGTGTAGTAGAGAATGTAGAGGTTTTAAATATAAGGCCCTTCGAACGTATGCACGCGCAAAAAAATGTCAAGTGGTCAGCGGCGATCACACTGGTCAGTCTAACGCATGAGTGCCTGCGGGGCCTATAGGCCGGTGACCAACGACGTTCGTGTTTCTGAATTGGAGCGACTCGTCTTTAAACAACGTTTTCAAAAACATCGAAGAGTGGCGTATACACGAGAAATAAGACTAATTACTGCAGTGCATCTATTTCACAAACATGAGTTTCAGACAGGTTGACATATATATAGCGTGTCCCACGTAACTTCAGCCAAACCTTAAAAATATGTGAAGGCCATATAGCTAGACAGAATGAAGGTGATGTTGTTTGCCGTCGCTTGGAGATACTAAAATTATTTTCTGCATTACACCCTATTACATAGTTAGCTTTACTTAATTAATCAACTTCTCAAATATTTTAATTAGATGAACAGTGTCAACGAGAAAATTGAAGAGCAACATGAAAGATTCCCTATACTACTTTCTGGTGCTCAATATGTGCTACATAATAGTGTTTTTCTAAGCATGAGAAAAGCTGGTGAATACACGCAGTATTGCTGCGCGGCTGGCCACTCGAGGCACTTTGCATCTATGTAATCGCGGGTTTCTTTCCCGCTTGGAAGAACTCTTTTTTGTGTTTGAGCATCAGAAAGCTGTATCGGGAGTTTTTCATGTTGCGCTATAGTTTTCTCATCGATATATTTAATCTAATTACAATGTTTGAGATGTTGATTAAACATTAAGACTAATTATATAACTATGCGCAATGCAAAAACTAATCTGAGTATCTCCAAGTGATCGCAAACAACAATAACTTAATTCTGCTCATCTACGTGACGTTTGAATATTTTTGACGTTTGGCTCAATTTACGTGGGACAGCCGGTATAAGCACACATAAGGTAGTTCCGGCTAAGGCTCCGGCTAAGGCATAAGGCTCCGGACAGGCCGCCATTGGAATATGAACCTGGCAACGTTTAACGCTAGAACGTTATCTAGTGAGGCGAGTCTAGCAGTGCTATTGGAGGAATTAGAGGGCAGTAAATGGGATATAATAGGGCTCAGTGAAGTTAGGAGGCCAACAGAAGCATATACAGTGCTAAAAAGCGGGCACGTCCTGTGCTACCGGGGCTTAGCAGAGAGAAGGGAACTGATTCCTGATTAATAATCACTGAACTGAACCGTCGGATTCCTGATTAATAAGAATATAGCTGGTAACATACAGGAATTCTATAGCATTAACGAGAGGGTGGCAGGTCTTGTTGTGAAACCTAATAAGAGGTACAAAATGAAGATTGTACAGGTCTACGCCCCTACATCCAGTCATGATGACCAGGAAGTCGAAAGCTTCTATGAAGACGTGGAATCGGCGATGGGTAGAGTGAAAACTAAATACACTGTACTAATGGGTGACTTTAATGCCAAGGTAGGCAAAAAGCAGGCTGGAGACAAGGCAGTGGGGGAATATGGCATAGGCACTAGGAATATCAGGGGGGAGTTATTAGTAGAGTTTGCGGAACAGAATAATATGAGGATAATGAATACCTTCTTCCGCAAGCGGGATAGCCGAAAGTGGACGTGGAGGGGCCCGAACGGCGAGACTAGAAATGAAATAGACTTGATACTCTGCGCTAACCCTGGCATCATACAAGATGTGGACGTGCTCGGCAAGGTGCGCTGCAGTGACCACAGGATGGTAAGAGCTAGAATTAGCCTAGACCTGAGAAGGGAACGGAAGAAACTGGTACATAAGAAGCCGATCAATGAGTTAGCGGTAAGAGGGAAAATAGAGGAATTCCAGATAAAGCTTCAGAACAGGTATTCGGCTTTAACCCAGGAAGAGGACCATAGTGTAGAAGCAATGAACGACAATCTTGTGGACATCATTAAGGAGTGTGCAATGGAAGTCGGTGGTAACTCCGTTAGGCAGGATACCAGTAAACTATCGCAGGAGACGAAAGATCTGATCAAGAAACGCCAGTGTATGAAAGCCTCTAACCCTACAGCTAGAATAGAAGTGGCAGAACTTTCGAAGTTAATCAACAAGCGTAAGACAGCTGACATAAGGAAGTATAATATGGATAGAATTGAACATGCTCTCAGGAACGGAGGAAGCCTAAAAACAGTGAAGAAGAAACTAGGAATTGGCAAGAATCAGATGTATGCGTTAAGAGACAAAGCCGGCAATATCATTACTAATATGGATGAGATAGTACAAGTGGCTGAGGAGTTCTGTAGAGATTTATACAGTACCAGTGCCACCCACGACAATAATGAAAGAGAAAATAGCCTAGAGGAATTCGAAATCCTACAGGTAACGCCGGAAGAAGTAAAGAAAGCCTTGGGAGATACGCAAAGGGGGAAGGCAGCTGGGGAGGATCAGGTAACAGCAGATTTACTGAAGGATGGTGGGCAGATTGTTCTAGAGAAACTGGCCACCCTGTATACGCAATGCCTCATAACGTCGAGCGTACCGGAATCTTGGAAAAACGCTAATATAATCCTAATCCATAAGAAAGGGGACGCCAAAGACTTGAAAAATTATAGACCGATCAGCTTACTGTCCGTTGCTTACAAACTATTCACTAAGGTAATCGCAAATAGAATCAGGAACACCTTAGACTTCTGTCAAGCAAAGGACCAGGCAGGATTCCGTAAAGGCTACTCAACAATAGATCATATTCACACTATCAATCAGGTGATAGAGAAATGTGCGGAATACAACCAACCCTTATATATAGCTTTCATTGATTACGAGAAAGCATTTGATTCTGTCGAAACCTCAGCAGTCATGGAGGCATTACGGAATCAGGGTGTAGACGAGCCATATGTAAAAATACTGAAAAATATCTATAGCGGCTCCACAGCCACCGTAGTCCTCCATAAAGAAAGCAACAAAATCCCAATAAAGAAAGGCGTCAGGCAGGGAGATACGATCTTTCCAATGCTATTCACAGCGTGTTTACAGGAGGTATTCAGAGACCAGGATTGGGAAGAAATGGGGATAAAAGTTAATGGAGAATACCTTAGTAGCTTGCGATTCGCTGATGATATTGCCTTGCTTAGTAACTCAGGGGACCAACTGCAATGCATGCTCACTGACCTGGAGAGGCAAAGCAGAAGAGTGGGTCTAAAAATTAATCTGCAGAAAACTAAAGTATTGTTTAACAGTCTCGGAAGAGAACAGCAGTTTACAATAGGCAGCGATGCACTGGAAGTCGTAACGGAATACATCTACTTAGGGCAGGTAGTGACTGCGGATCCGGATCATGAGACAGAAATAATCAGAAGAATAAGAATGGGCTGGGGTGGGTTTGGCAGGCATTCTCAGATCATGAACAGCAGGTTGCCATTATCCCTCAAAAGAAAAGTGTATAATAGCTGTGTCTTACCAGTACTCACCTACGGGGCAGAAACCTGGAGGCTTACGAAAAGGGTTCCACTCAAATTGAGGACGACGCAACGAGCTATGGAAAGAAGAATGATAGGTGTAACGTTAAGGGATAAGAAAAGAGCAGATTGGGTGAGGGAACAAACGCGAGTTAATGACATCTTAGTTGAAATCAAGAAAAAGAAATGGGCATGGGCAGGACATGTAATGAGGAGGGAAGATAACCGATGGTCATTAAGGGTTACGGACTGGATTCCAAGGGAAGGGAAGCGTAGCAGGGGACGGCAGAAAGTTAGGTGGGCGGATGAGATTAAGAAATTTGCAGGGACGGTATGGCCACAATTAGTACATGACCGGGGTTGTTGGAGAAATATGGGAGAGGCCTTTGCCCTGCAGTGGGCGTAACCAGGCTGATGATGATGATGATGATGATGATGAAGGTAGTTGAAGTCATAAGGACAAATGTTAGTTAAATCTCTGAACTGCAGTAATCCCCATGCTTAATGGCTGCTGTATTGGCAGCACACGCGGACAATAGCTACTGATTTTCCTCTAGCGTTCTTCGCACGAAACACTACTACGATGCAGGGTAGCACTATAGCCGATCGCGTTACCCCGCATCTTATGCTTAAAGGGATACGGACACAAAAATTGGTGGGTGGTTTTCTGCGTCCGAACAAAAGTTGAACTGCCAAAAATGACGAATACAACAAGCTGCTTAGAAAAAAAGAACGAGAAACACCTTTCTTTTGCGATTTTCTGTTGCGCTTTGCCTCCAAGCGGCCGCCGGGAGAAGCTGAAACTTGACGTCATGACACCCCCGCGTGCCCGCGCACGCGCCGCCAAGGTCAGCCACAGCCGGCGCAGTCTTTCCGGAGTGTCGGTCCCTTGCCGCGTTTGTTTATCGCCGTCGGCTATGTTCGCACGTGGTCTGTCTGAAACGTTATCCCCGTCAGCGCTCCATGCAGGTGGTGCATCTTACACGCGTGTTCGCACGGTCGTCGATCGGTATTGAAGCATTCATCGTGGCGGAAGAAAATGCCCAGACATTACTGCGCCCACGGCTGTTATAACAGCATTATCGGTCGTGACACGCCGTCGCGCACGTTTCCCAGAGACAAGAAGGTGCGTGAACTTTGCATACGTGCCTGTCAGCCACCACACCCAGCATGGAGACTTCTAAAAAATGGCTTCATTTGCGCGGACCACTTCATCGACGATGCTTATGCGACCAGCCCGGCTGTGCTCAAAAGCCTTGGCATGCCGCTCAAAAGGCTCCTGTTGAGGCAATACAATTCAAAGAGCGGGTGCTTAGTGATGCATTCGTAACTGTTAGCTGTGTTCGCCAACTTTTGTTGTTCTGGCAACAGACCCTCTCTCTTTCTGTATGCATGTAGCCGCAGTGGTGACCGCAGGAGTGCCTGTTGAAAGAAGGGAAATTACCCTTTCATTGGCTGTGCAAGAATATATATTCTCGGCTTGTGACAGAAATTGTTTACCCTGCGGATGCCTGTGTTTATCACAAAACAAAATAGTCATGTTGTGTACACTCTCGCTGCGTCTAATATTGAACGACAGCACATGAGCGCTCTTTTAATTGATCAAATATACAAAACACAGCCAGGAAATGAACGCCAGACAACAGCATACATGTGTAGTAATCTAAAATGCGCAGCACATTTATCTACATTGCCGTTTCACAATTGCTTTTCAACCTCAAGCAAAAAATTACGTATTTTCATAGGTCTCTGCATAATCATGCGTCGGGTTTCATGACTTGGTTGTTCGCGCAGCATTTCCATATTAAATGTCACAGCCAAAGACTTTCCTTTGTTTATGGACACAGAATCGATGTAGCTAAGTGATCTGGTTGACGGGTCCCTAGCGCAGCCACCCATCTCAGCGAGTTCAACCAGTAAATGGCTTCTAATGGCGTGAATGTGAAAGTAGCCGTAAACACAGGGCTATGAAACGGCTCGAAAATTCTACACATGCCGTGCCTCGTCGCATAAAAACGAAGTGTGCAGCGATCGAAAGCCGACAGCGTAGGTAAGCACAAAGCGACGAGCTACGCTACCTACGATTCAGCCGTAATAGCTCCCTTTCTGCCTCAACGCGGGTCATGAAAGTAGGCATTTTGCATCCTACGTAACATAACTTTACGAACTGCTGCTGCTGCACTTCAAGTTTACTAGAAAAATAAATTACCATGTTGCTGGCCCGGACTGCCTGCCCGGCACGTTCAAGGCCGCCTGCTCGTCTTCGCCGCTTGACGCGGAAGGCTCGTAAATTTCTTGCTAACTTGAAACGGTCCTCGTCTGCAGACGTGTTCTCATCGCTGGTAGAGGCACCAGAACCCCAATCCGTGCTCGCGAATGCGGCGGCGGCGCGCCTCGAATGACCGTGGCCGGCCGGCTGGCTATCCGACGGGGGTGTCGTGACGTCACGCCTTCCAACTCGCTTGGGCCGGGCGGCGTTGGGCGCGCTCACAAAAACGCCAAAAATAAAGCCATCCGCTGAAATATGAGCGAAGTGACTACTTGTTTTCGGTGTACTCGCACGCTGAGGACTCATTTTCTGTATTATCGTAAAATGTTCAGATTTTGTGTCCGTATCCCTTTAAACGCTTTATTCTGTTTCTAGAGTGGCAAGTACAAACGATGCCCACGGACGTCGCATTCGTGTTTAGTGGTCATATTTTAAGGTTCACGCGAGGTGAAGAATGGGAAAGCTTATAGTTCTATCCCTTTGTTGTAGGTGTATTGCACGGAATAGAATCCCGCGCAGGTACTAAACTGAAATTAAGCACTGCCGTCATTCAGCCACAGTTGAAATCGTTAATGATACAGCATTTCCTTTTTCTCACTTTTTTTACTATTTGCCAGGAATTATGGAGAAAACACATTGCAATTGTTTTATAGTTCTCTCAGGCTTCTATGTGTTGTATGTGCTTGGGAGCTTGGCAAAATTTTCCAGGCACAGTGAAGTGTTTTTGCCCAGCACGTAGCATAGTCACATTTGCGCATGATTACTGCTGAACCTGCCGTGGTGGTTCAGTAGGCGTTGCCCTGCTGAGTACAGCCATCAGCACGCTTAACACGAACGCTCCGCAGTGTGGCCTGGACCGGCTTGGACTGATGCCAGCGCCGCGAAGTGTTGTGCTCTGTTATCTCGGTATGTTTGCAGCGGCTTACGATAGCTGGAGCGCAGATCGATTTGACTGCTCGTCTTGTCTTTCGCTTGTGCCTGACCGGCGGCGAGAGCGCGCTCACTTGACATGTCCGTTCCGCCACGTTTCACCCGTGGCTGCGGTCTCACGCGCGTCCAGAAAACACGTTGCGGTTTGCTTATTTCGGCAAAGCGAAATGGCAGGCGACAGCTGGCGCGCCTTTCGGGCTTGGCCTCAAAGCTGGCGCTTTAAGGAAATGATAAATAGGAAAAGGAGAGCAAATGCAGGTTTGTGGCGTCTGTAAATGTTGGACAATAAGTAAATCTGCAAATCGGTGGCATAGTTGTTCATGTTCTTCATTTCTTATATTCTCTGACAGCGCGCATCGGAGTGCTCTCGCAGGTTAGTGTCTGGCTTCCTGTTTGGTCCACGATGCACTGAAGATCCACGGTCGGGGGGCGTAAGAGTAAGAAAGACGCGTGGATGCGATTCAAACTAAACTTTTAATGTCTCGTTATTTGCGAAATGCGCTTAGTGGCATCTTGTCGGACAAGAAACTGGCTTTTTAGGTAACTGGAAAGACTCTGGTTATAGATGCAATGTATCGAAAGGCAGCGTCTTATAGCTTAAAGTGCACATAACGTAACTCAACGCCCCCGTCGCATCTTGGTGATTTACACAGCGGGTTCCCGATCTTCTTCACAGTGTCACGCTTGACACTTTGCAATGCGTGTTTCCTTTTTCACTATTTTTCAAAAAGGCAAAGTGCAGTTAATGTTTTATATGGCTGTGTGTTACTATGGAAAAATATTCGGCAGAGACACTCAAGACTGCTTACGTATGGGAACGCGAAAACATGTCATTTAGGGAAGACATAGAGGTTTGGTTGCGGTTGGCGAATTGAGTTTATTAAGTGCGATACATTTCTTCGCGAACATTTGCCACTTTGACATCTAGCCGCCTACGTCTTGGTGCTCTCATGGTCGTTTCGTTAACTCGGTAGGCTCCCCGCGCACTGCTTCGCATAGCATCGATTCCCACAGGGCATGGGATCTGCCTGCATTTTCAGGTGGTCAGTCTTTACTTTTTTGAATTTTAATCGCTACGCACACACACAGACAGGCATGTATGACATCACCTGGAACGTTGTACGATGAATGGTTGCGTCACAATTTTGGTGCGAATGGCACCTGCGAGAGCACTCTGCGAGAGCACTCCGATGCGCGCTGTCAGAGAATATAAGAAATGAAGAACATGAACAACTATGCCACCAGATTTCTGCATTTATTTATTATCCTAACCTTACAAACGCCATAAACCTGCATTTTGCTCTCCTTTTCCTATTTATCATTTCCTTAAAGCGCCAGCTTTGAGGCCAAACCCAAAAGGTGCGCGAGCTGTCGCCCGCCATGCCGCTTTGCTGAGATAAGTAAACCGCAAAGTGTTTTCTGGACGCGCGTGAGACCGCAGCCAGGAGCGAAACGTGGCGGAACGGACACGTGAAGTGAGTGCACTCTCGCCGCCGGTCAGGCACAAGCGAAAGACAAGACGAGCAGTCAAATTGAGCGGCGCTCCAGCTATCGTCAGGCGCTGCAAACATACCGAGATAACAGAGCACAACACTTCGCGGCGCTGGTGTCAGTCCAAGCCGGTCTAGGCCACGCTGCGGAGCGTTCGTGTTAAGCGTGCTGATGGCTGTACATTTCTTATAGTCAACTGGGGGCTCCACAGGAGACTACCAGCGAACATAGACCCTTTCACATTCCTGCCTCTTTCAGTAGACACTCTCGCCTCCTCCACAGAATACAAAGGCTGTGCAGCAGTAGTTTTCTCCATCTTTATATATCTCGAAACGAGTTGTCTTCTTTCTGTTCGGAGCTTCGCACTTTCTTTTGAGTCATCTTTCTAGCTGCACTCCTCTCCTGACTTCGCATAGTTTCTCTCCTCCTTTTGTACATGCTCCCCGTCTTTCAATTATGTGTTATTGCTGTACTGTTGTCACCAAAGTACCTGTTTATCCAGTTCTGTTTAACAGCACTCAGTTCTGTTTTGTTTCTGTTTTTAAATCTCATTTTTTTCGCGTCTTTTATTCGCAGTTTTACATTTTTGGCTTTTTGGCTTTTGTTTTTCTGTGCAGCAGCACCCAGACCTCAGTGTTGTTCTTGGGTACACTAAATAAATTATTGTTTATTGATGCATTGACTATTATTAGCGGAGATAGGATGGGGGAGGCGCGGAAGGGAAATACGTATATCGAAGGGAATGCTTGGGAGGGCGACCAGCTCTCGCGACCACGGTGGCCACCCACCACGGTTTTTGTAGTCCTGCGCCATTGGTAACTGAATCGCCCGCCTTCTCGGCTCGTTCCCTACCGCACCGCACTTTCTTTCGGAGGTGCCGCACCACATCTTGGCGCTGCAGCGCAAGATACAAAACCCTGATCTGGTCGCTCTTTCTCCACCGCAGACGCGCAACGTTGGCTACCGACGCAAAGCGAAGATGCGCTTTCCGAGCTCCATGCCTTCCAAGATAACCGTGAGTTGCGGGTAAGGACAGGCTATTGCTGCGGCAACCTTCACGCTTGGCCAGAGCGCGTGAAATGGTTCGTCACGGAACGGCAACTCCGCGATGCCGCCAAGGCATGGACCATTTCGAAGGGTGTACGTTAGAGCAATGCACAGGTCGCTTTTCAGACCCGGGCCCGGCCGAGCCCTGAAGTGCTATGTGGCGGCCCGCCCAAGCCCGACTCGGTAGTTTCAAACCTGATCCGCATCCGGCGCGGGCCCGAAAGATTTGGGCCCGGCCCGACCCGGCTCGGCCCGTTAGCCCTTGATCGTAAGTGAAGCATTGTCCGATTCTAGGTAACTGTGAAGGTACCATCCGGCACACAGGACATTTTCTAGGGATAGTGTTGACTGTGTCAGGACTTGGTCTGGCGTTTTTGCTGACAAATGAACACGTAAAATGGAAAGAAAGATTACATATTCAACTGATTACACTCGTGCGTTAACGTGCGATATGAAATCCTGTGCAACATTTGCCAAATAGTTGCGCCGTTATCTAGCGTACCCGATGTGGGAGGTGACGTGATCAAAAGATAGCTAGAGTGGGAGGGGGGAGGGAGGCAAAAGGAGCGCGTGCTAGGGGGGGAAGAAGAGGCAAGCGCGCCTCTCGTTCTCTGTCGTAGCACAAGCTGTGCATCGCTGTCCCCGCGGGTGAGCCCACTCTGTAGATGCTGTGGGGAATTAGCAACAGTGAATCACATATTATGGGAATGTGAGGAGGACAAGCCTCCTCCTAACCTGATGGTCTCTCCCTCCCCTGATTCATGGGAGGTGGTGCTGCACAGCTCTAGCCTGGACACCCAACTCCAAGCCAGAGAACGAGCTGAAGAGGTCGCCATCAAGCATCGACTCATCGACATCAAGCATCGAATCATCTGCCACGCCCGAAGAAACCACGCTTAATAACCCCACCTAACGCTGACGAAATAGTTTCGCCTAGCTATAGTAGGCAGTTTTCAAGTCACCAACAGCATATCCGGCCTATTACGGGCCTGATGGAGACCATGGCTTATTACGGGCCTGACCGAGGCCCGGGGCTCGACCTGAGCCTGAAGGTCCTTCGCCCAAGCACGGCCCGGGCTCGCAATAAGGGCAGCTTACCTGACCCGAGCCCGCCCCATGGGCTGGGCCGGGTCTGGCCCGGGGCTTTCGGGCGGGCCCGGGCCCGTGCAGTGCTCTAGTACGCCGATACCACTCTTAGGTCATATGGTGTGCCGCTTTGGTCGCTACTTGCGGCGAGCTCCTTGACAGATACATCTTTACATGAAATTTTCAGGCTGCTCAACAATAGGCCATAGATGGAATGCTGGACTCCAGTCAGACCACACGTACAGCCTCCCAAATCAATGCAACCTGATTCGAACCGCAAGAAAGCCCACATTCACAGGAGTGTAAAAGCAAGCGCGTCAATTCTGTTCCACGTAAAGTAACAAGCCCTCAGTCTAGCAGGGCTAACTCCCCAACTCCCCCCCCCCCCTTCAGCTTTCCCTAAACGCTTTTTATAGCCCACTGTGCAATCATGGACACAGACCCCGCTGCGTGATCAAGAAGGTAGCGCCGTGCGAGCAGGTACGTTCGACCTACGCAATCGGAACCATGTAAGGAGTAAACACCTCCGGGTGGTTCTGGTATTTGATTCCTGCGGGCTTTATTTCGGGGGCGGGTAACTTGTGGCCGGGTGACCTGCATCTTATCGTTGACTGTGTTCACCGTTACAGTGTTTAAGTTGACTGTGTTTGCTGTGGTTTTGCGCAGCTTCATATTTTTACCGTCAACACTGAAACTTAAGCTAATACTGTTAACTCCCCCTGTGTGCAAAGAATCAGGAAGGTGAGCTTCCGGTTTAGAATACAGGGTCACTGGTCGTTAACTACCCCACTGCAAGACTTCGCGGTACAAGATTACTGGCACAGTGATAACCCACAGATGACCACTATATTTGTGCCGTGGGGCAGGTACAAGGGGACCGTGTGGAAATAGTCGAACAAGTAGAATGTATTCTCGCCGCAGGAATTATCAGCCCATACCTTAGCCCATGGCCGGTACCTGCTGTCCTTCTTTGTGGAAAGAATGGCTCGGCGGGTGATTCCGTGGACTACAGGCAGTGTACAATTCCGACTCCTACCACTTACCTCGCATTGATTGGCATGACTCGAAAGTCTAAATTCTCGTCACTTCATCTGCAGGAAGTTTACTGGCAGATAAACGTTGCCGAAGAAGGTAAGTGCTAAAGAGATTTACATGATTCGCCAGAACCGCACTAATTATGCCGTATGTCTTTCTGGTTGGACACTACTTGTAACACTTCCCAAAGGAGCATGAACTTAGTGTTTGGATCTCTGCCACACCATATTGTATGTTGTATATTCGGGCTACATCTTTGTTGTTGGCGCTACCAAGCGATATCAGTAGCACAATATAGTAGACGAGGTTGTTACAGCCTATACATCGTTGATTGTAGTTGAAGCCCGAAGATTGATTGTTTCGGCTGCCAGAAGTTTCCTATCTGGGTCACATGACCTCTGCGTACGGCGTTTAGGAGATACTTGAGCGAGTCGTCACAATGGTGGGATGCTAGACTCGAAGAGCCTCAGGGGGACAAAGGAACTAAATACACCGGATGTTTTTTTCCAGCTGCACCAGATCTAAAAAAAAGTAGAGCAGTACAAATCACGGTGGCGTTATTGTCACTATTCTAGGAGTCTAAGAGTCCAGATTGACGGCCATTAGATAAGGGGTAATTTGGGCAGTTACCGGCATAATTGACAAAGTTACATGAATAAATTTTGTAATGATTGATCTGAAGTTGTTACAGGGGAGGGGCACTAAAGTAAAATAATATTTAGCTAAATTGAAAGATTAGGCTTCTGTGGCAATGAATCCGTCATTCGTAGAGAGAACACAGCTTTCGTAAGCGAGCAAATAACGAAAATGAAAAATCAGAGTGGTACCACTTGTTGTGGGCTGTGACACCTCTTCTCATGTGACGTCAGCGCCTCGAGCTGCTAGCACCGCGGGCAAGTTGTAAGACGGAGACGAGATGTTGTACAAGCGAATAGCTAGCAGCAGAAGATGAGAGCACCCAAATTGCGCGCAGCGTAATAGGGCGTCCCCCGCTGGATACTGCCCGTGGCGCAGCTAGAGCGCGAGTGGGGAGGCCGAGTGCTAGCCGACGAGGGCGGTACGCCACGGATAATTATAGTGATCTAAAGAAAGGAAGGACGCTTGATTCTGCATGCCACGGATGCGACTTGAGAGATCAGTGGCTGATTCAAAAAAAGCAGCAAGGGAGAAGGTGACGCGGAGAGGACGTCATATCCTCTCAGTTCTGTCGCGGGCGGTTCAAGTTGAGGAGCGGCAGATGGAATTTCAGTAGAATTTTGTACACAATAATTTCGTTTGCTGGCGCGCAGAATGTGATGATAGACTTCAAGACAAATAAGCTATCGATCGAACTTTATATTTACCTTTAGTGGCCCTCTAAAGCAAATGAGCAGTTTCGAGCAGGGTGTCAAACCGAACCAGAAACAATCGAAAAGCGGAGCTGAACCGTTCCGAACCCATTAGACCAACGAATACCTTGCTAATGCTCAAATTACGTCAAAAAACCTCAACTGAGTTCTTACAATCATCATCATCATCATCATCATCATCATCATCAGTCTATTTTATTTCTACTGCAGGACGAAGGCCTCTCCCTGCGATCTCCAATTACCCCTGTCCTGCACCAACCGATTCCAACTAGCGCCCGCGAATTTCCTAATTTCATTGCCCCATCTAGTCTTCTGCCGTCCTCGACTGCACTTCCCTTGTCGTGGTAGCCATGCTGTAACCCTAATGGTCCAGCGGTTATTTAACCCACGCATTACATTACCTCCCCAGCTCCATTTTTTTGCTCTTAATGTCAGTTAGAATATCGGCTATACCCGTTTCCTCTCTGATCCAAACCGCTCTCTTTCTGTCTCTTAACGTTATGCCTAGAATTCTTCGTTCCATCGCTCTTTGCGCGGTCCTTAACTTGTCCTCAAGCTTCTTTGTCGGTCTCCAAGTCTCTGCCCCATATGTCAGCAACGGTTAAATTCACTGACTGTACACCTTCCTTTTCAATGATAATGCTAAGCTTCCAGTCGGGAGCTGACAATATCTGCCGCATGCGCTCCAACCCATCTTTATTCTTCTGTGGATTTCCTTTTCATGATCAAGGTTCCCTGTGATTAATTGACCTAGGTGAACGTATTCCTTCACAGACTCTAGAGGCTGACTGGCGATCCTGAACTCTTGCCCGGCTATTGATCATTATCTTTGTATTCTGCATATTAATCTTTAACCCCACTCCTCACTCTCTCTGTTAAGGTCCTAAATAATTTTGGTAACTGGTCTGCAGTGTTGCTGAATAGAACCTTGTCATCTGCAAACTAAAGGTTGCTGAGATATTCGCTGTCGATCCTTACTCCTAAGCTCTCCCAGTTTAATAGCTTGAATACTTCTTTCACACACGCAGTGAATAGCATTGGAGATATTGTGTCTTCCTGTATGACCCTTTTCTTTATATGTATCTTCCTATTTTTCTTGTGTAGAGTTAAGGTAGCTGTGCAGTCTCTGTAGATATTCTCAAAGATATTTACGTGAGCGGTCTGTACTCCTTGATTACGTAATGCGCCTATGACCGCTGGCATTTCTACTGAATCCAATGCCTTTTCGTGATCTATGAAAGCCATATAGAGAGGCTGATTGTACTCTGTGGATTTCTCGATTACCTGAATAATGACATGGATGTCATCCATTGTAGAGTATCCCTTCCTGAAGCCAGCCTGTTCCTTTAATTGAGTAAAGTACAGTGTTGCCCTTATGCTATTGCAAATTGTCTTGGTAAATATTTTATATAACATTCGGAGTAAGCTAATGGGCCTATTTTTTCAATTCTTTAACCTTTTACGCTTGATGCTTTTAACTTTGTTGCGGATTAGTATATTGCTTGCATTATTACAGTTTTCTGGAACCTTTGAAGTCGATAGACACTTCCTATAGAGACCCGTCAGTTTTTCAAGCATTATGTCTCCTCCATCTTTGATTAAATGGACTTTTATTCCATGTTCTCCTGCCGCTTTTTCCCGTTTGATATTTTGTGTGGCCGCTCTGACTTCATTGCTAGTTATGGGTGCAGTCTCTGCAACCTGTTCATTACTGCTTCGAATGGAGGTACCGTGGCCCCTATGGGTACTGTACAGGTCAGTATAGAATTCTTTCGCTGCTTTTACTATAGCTTCCAGATTGCTGATGATATTACCCCAATATCTTTCAGTGCATAAATCTTGGCTTGTCCTATGCCAAGTTTCCTTCTCATTGATTTTAGGCTGCGTCCATTTTTTACGGCTTCTTCAGTCTTTCACCAGCCAGCCGTGAATGGCGGATGAAATCCGTGGCACACAATTGAGCGAAAGACACTTGCTTTAGCCACCTACAACCAATAAATAAGTAGGTAATTAACGCAACGTAAATAATTACGTACCTAATGACACAAAATACGTCCTGTCTAAAGGCTGCCAACCTGTAAACACGAATGGCGAATATAGCGTCAATATAATTCGCACTGCTATAACTAAAATAACTTGGGGCAATAAAAAATGAAAAACAAAGAACTCTTTTATCATATCAAGCCAAAACTGAAGTCAAGGAAAGTATCTTGCAGGGGAACTCATTCAATTTTGACTACCTGAACATATAAAATTTGTGATAATTTGATAATCTGCAATAAAGGAAAAGGGAAGTAAAAGTAGAAGAAGAGGCATGAGTGCCACCGGTGGAAGTCGAAGCCACAGACGTCACGTACTAGGTAACACCTGTGCTTACAGGCGTTCCATGTCAACCGCAATGACCACGGGTGGCGTTGAGCACCGCTCCTAGGATGGTGTGCCATGCCACGTGCCTATTATCGAGGTGACGGGAGCTCCCACTTCTCCGCGACGAATCAAGAATTCTACGAGGGGAACTTAAGAAGCACCAGCCATCTCCGCGACAAATCAAGGATTCGATGCGAGTGACGTCAGCACTGGCCCCGACTGGTTCCTCGACAGTCATCGTCCGCATTGGTTGGCATTACGCGCAAACAAGGGAGAACCGGCTTATTGTGAAGGAAGAGAGTCGCCTCATGCCACCCAATCTGTCTGATGCACTCTTACAGCTACATGTACAGTCATCCGCAAAGGTTTACGGGACGAGGGATTTGTGAAAGAACCAAATTTCCGTGAAGCCAGTGCACGTAGCCTCTAATTAAAAGCTTTGATCAGTAGCAGTTCTTGCGAACTACGCTGTGATCCATTAAATTAGAAGCGCTACGCCTTAATAGAACAAAAATCCGCATTTGTCGTGAAAGCCGTGCCCCGTAAACTTTTGTGGGTGACTGTACGCTTGATCCCCATTCTGAAACCTGGAAAGTCTCAGCTTGAGCTCTCATCATATCGTTCGATTGCGCTTTCGTGCTGCGTCGGTAAAGTGATGGAAATAATGATTCTTGCTCGCTTGGAATGGTACCTAGAGCAATGAACATCTATCTGGACGCCATGACGGGCTTCCGTCGAGATCACTCGTCCATTGCCAACGTCATTAACATCGTAACCCTGGTCCAAAATAAAAAAAGCCTCAAGCGCCTATCAGTGGCACTTTTTCTAGATATAAAAGGAGCATACGACAACGTCGCCCATGAGGCCATACTGAACTCACTTGAGGCTGTTGGAGTTGGTGGCCGGATGTATCAATGGATTCCGGACTATTTGACTGAGAGGTGCATTGTCTTACAGACTGAAGACGGCCCAACTTCGGAACATTGCATCTGCTGTGGTGTGCCGCAGGGTGGATTGTTGAGCCCCATTCTGTTCAACCTCGTCTTCGTAGGACTAGCGGACTACCTGCCGCGGTCAGCTCACGTCTCAATATACGCCGACGACATATGCATCTGGGCTTCTGCAGTAACTCGCCCTCAGGTACGAGCCAGGCTTCAGCGGGCGGCAACCATGACGGTGTCTTATCTCCGAGAACAAGGCATCAGCGTGTCTACTGAAAAGTGCGCATTGGTTGGCTTTACGCGCAAACAAATGTCATCGTATCCTGTTTCAATCAATGGTCAAGCTGTATCCTATGCTAAGACACATCGCTTTCTGGGTGTAATCATTGACCACAACCTCTCGTGGAGCCCTCATTGCATCTATCTAAAGAATAAATTAGTTGCCATTGCTCAGGTCTTAAAATTTCTCTGCGGGAAAAACTGGGGTACACCAGCCTGTTCTATGACGCAGCTCTACAGGGTATTGTTTCTCGGACTCCTACGTTACAGTCTACCAGTGTTGTCAAATGCATGCAAGACGAACTTTCGCGCTTTGGAGAGCATACAAGGTCAAGCCCTGCGCACGTGTTTAGGGCTGCCTCGGTGCACGTCAACAGCAGTAACTATTGCCATCGCTGGGGACCATATGATCCAGACACACGTAGCTGTCGACTCTATCAGAGCGCACATTCGACATCTGTCAAGGATCCCCGACCACCATTTGGCCTTCCTACCAGCCGAGAGACCTCAAGCGACCTTTTCAAGAGTGATTAACGCTCAAAAGAGTGCATACCGTCATATTTTACACCGGCGACGAAGCCTTAATCTCCCCTGTGGTGCCTGTGATAGCCTCAAGTGAATTTTGCTATTCCTGGAATTGCAAAAAAGTCCGATCATCCATCGCCGGCTCTGAAGCAACTTACGCTCCTATTACTGCACCAGATGTATCATGACCACATACAAATATATACCGATGGTTCGACCTCCTGTACCAGCTCAACTGCTGCATTCGTCGTTCCAGCCAAGAAGGTTACAGTTAAAAAAATAATTATGGGGTTTTACGTGCCAAAACCACTTTCTGATTATGAGGCACGCCGTAGTGGAGGACTCCAGAAATTTCGACCACCTGGGGTTCTTTAACGTGCACCTAAATCTAAGTACACGGGTGTTTTCGCATTTCGCCCCCATCGAAATGCGGCCGTCGTGGCCAGGATTCGATCCCACGACCTCGTGCTCAGCAGCCTAACACCATAGCCACTGAGCAACCACGGCGGGTAAGGTTGCAGTTAAATTCAAATTGTCGCATACGACTACATCTACATCAGGAGAGCTTGCAACTCTTTATGCCGCTATGATGTACGTCAGCGAAGAGCCAACAGAGAAATGGGTCGTATTTTGTGACTCTAAGGCAGCCCTTCACAGCATCAAGTCTGCATTACGTCACAGAACTTACGTGCAGATGACATCTGACATCAGGGAAGTGCACCACTATGCTCTGGAAAGAGGGCACACCATCATATTTCAATGGATTTCTGCTCACTGTGGCATCGTCGGCAACAACCTAGCTGACAAGGCTGACCGGTCTGCCTACGAAGATACCCAGACGCGTTCAGTACCTTTGGCGAGGTCGGACGCTGCCAAGGAACTTCGCCTATATGCACGCAAGAAGTCGCAAGATCTTTGGAGTTCAAGTGCCTTCAATTGTCGATTATATAAACTGGACCCCATGCTACGGCTACAACTGCCATCTAGCCTTTCTCGCGGCGAAGCAACCTTGCTGTACCGCTTGTGGCTGGGAGTAGCGTTCACGAACTCATACTCCTATCATTTGGGAATGGTCGAGAGCCAGATGTGCGATTCCTGTGGGTGCGAGGAGACCATCGAGCACCTATTGTGTACCTGCCCGCGCTATGATGTACAACGCCTCTCTCTGCGGGCAACTTTACGCAGACTGGACTCGAGACCATTCACCGAGTCAAAGATACTCGGACCGTGGCCAGACCCGTCACTGGTACGAAAAGCGAATCGTGCACTAGTGCGCTACTTGAAGTGCACGAGCTTAACAGACCGTTTATAGTGTCCGTTTAAGTGTCCTTGTGTATGGTGTACCTCCCACACGTACTCAGTGCTTAATCTCTCCCTTTCTTCCTCTTTTTACTCCCCTTTCCCACACCCACAGTGTAGGGTAGCAAAACGGATGCTCTTCTGGTTGACCTCCCTGCCTTTCCTGACCTCGCTCTCTCTCTCTCTCTCTCTGCATGCTGTCATCCACTATATGTAAATATTGTATAAAGTTTTTCGTTTATTCTTCGTCTGCGGAAAGAGTCCGTCTCTCGTCCTCCACCCCGAAGTCCCAACATAGGGATACGTTAAAGGCACATGTGTAGCGGTATCTCAGTGAGTGGACGAGGGGACAGTCGTCGGCGTAAGTTAGTTTCTAGAGCCAGGAGAGTGCTGCATGATTCATGCGGACGTCATTGGTTCCGCTCCTGCAAAGCGCACTATATATGAAACTATACAGGGTGTTCCAGCTAATTCTTTGCAGAGTTTAAAAATATGCGAAAGCTGGACAGAACCAAGGTAATGTTGCTTGCCTCCGCCTGTACATACTCAGAATATTTTTTTTCATTCTACCTAAATGCATAACTGGTCCTAATTAATTAATCAACTTCTCAAATATTATAATGGGATGAAAGGTGTCATCGAGAAAACCATAGAGCAACATAAAAAACTCCCGATACAGCTTTCTCTTGTTCAATACGTGCTACATAAAAGTGTTTTACCGAGCGTGAAGGAAGCCCACAAATGCACTCAAAATTGCCGCGCGACTGACCGCTCGCGGCCCCTTCCGTGTATTCGCGGGCTTCTTTCACGCTTGGAAAAACACTTTTATGTAGCCCGTATTGAGCAACAGAAAGCTGCATCGGGAGCTTTTTAATGTTGCTCTACGATTTTCTCAATGACACCTTTCATCCAATTATAATACTTGAGAAGTTGATTAAATAATTACGACTAATTTTTCTAATTAGGTGGAATGAAAAAAAATTGAGGATCTCCAAGCGACGGGGCAAACAACAGTATCTTGGCTCTGCCCAGCTACATGGCATTCGCAAATCTTTAAACTCTGGTTAAATTTAGCAAGGAAACCCTGCATATATATATATGAAGATGACCAGTAATCACCATTACAAAGTGAGTAAATGTAATTCTTTTATGTTCAATTCTGTACATAATAATAATAATAATAATAATAATAATAATAATAATAATAATAATAATAATAATAATAATTTTTAATTTTTTATCCTGCCCAGGTAAAATGAGGTCTGAGTACTGGCCCAGGCAAAATTTAACCAATAAAAAAGAGAGTAGGGGAAAATATTTAAAACAACAATGAATAAAACGAACAATTTTGAAAAGCAGGGTTACATACAGCAAGGCGCAAGGTGAATATAAAAGAAAATGGGGGAGAAGGGCAGCTGGACATTATGTGAAGCTATGATACAACAACGCAAAGCTCGGAAAAGCACAATGACAGTGAGTTATGAAAAATATCAAGGTCGTGAAAAGAAGCGTACGTCATAAAGACTGTATTCTGTGGACGGTTGAGCGTTGGTGATGGCAGGCAGGAACATGGAAAGGTCTATTTTCCCTGGTGATCTTGTAAGGTTGCATTAAAAGAGCGCACCAAAATAATTGATTTCACAGACTTTGCACAGTGGTACTGAAACTGCAGCATAAGAAATAGAAATGCTTGCTGTTTGCGCGTGAAGGTCATGACTTTGGCCTTAGCAGCATTCAAGGTTAAGTTATCTTTCCACAATTTAGAAAAAGAAAACAGGTCAGATTGCAGAATGCGGCAGTCCCCAACACTATAAATTTCCTTTAAAATCTTTATGTCATCGGCATGTAGAATGATTGAATTTCATATAGCGGAAATAACGTCATTAATGAATATTAAAAACAGAAGTGGTCCTAACACTGATGCTTGAGGAACGCCACTAGTTGCCATGGAAAAAGATGTTTGACCATTAACGTTAACATAACATGATCTATCAAGATAACTGCGGAAGTGATTGACAGTTGACGTGTCAACACTAAAGTTGGTAAGCTTAATCAGGAGCAGTGAGTGGCTGACTACATCAAAAGGTTTTCTCAGGACACAGTAAATATTGCCAACTTGCCCCCATGAAGTACCAGCTCGGACACCTGCATCGTGAAACTGCCGAGATTTGTGATAATGGAGGGGTGGTTTAGAAATCTATGCTGATTCGGAATCAGCGAGTTCTTCACAGTAAAAGAGAATAAGTTGTGAAGAGCTCGCTCAAAAATCTTAGACGTAGCTCAAACAAGAGAAATGGGGCGGTAATTCGAGACATTGGTTTTACAGTCAGAGTGAAATGCAGGATACACATGAGTAATTTTTCACGTGCGAGAGAAAGTGGACCTGTTAAAAAGGTTAATAAATATAGATGTCAAAACTGGGGCCAATATACAGCCGTAAGCTTTTAGGATTGCGGTGGGTATGCCGTCAGGGCCGCACGATAGAGAAGGCTTCAAGCCCTTAAGGCATTCGCTGAAGAGCTTTTCATCAAACAACACAACACTACAGGTAGGAACCATTGTGTGCTGCTGACACCAGCGTTGAAACCTGAAGCTTCATATAAGAATGAGAAATGGGCTGCAAAACAATCCGTGGATTCTTGGACTTCTACCCCTCTGCTGTCGAGCAGGCGAAGGCACTCTCCACGTTTACTAGAGTGCTTGCGGATATACTTCCGAAATTCCGCCGACCGGTCGGGGGCACTCTTTTAAAAGAATGCAAAATATAAGCCGTGATTAGGCTTATACAGGTGTTTGCAGAGAGTTCGAAAAAAGCGGAATTCTTCTCCACATTCATTAGGCACGGCACTTCTTCATGTATGATGCACGCGATTTTTATAGGTTAGGGCAGTTATAAGTTCAAACGAGAACCAGTGGGGATATTTAAAACGTTTAGGACTGTACTGGTGAATATATGTGCTCATACTGCTGAGGAAACAGTGCGCGAGTTGGCATCGCTATGCCTGATAGCTGGAATGTCGACGTTCTAGCACAGGTTGCGCGTGAAAGCACCCTTACTTGACTTCAGAAGCTCGAGGTACTTATCTGGCCACGCAATAAACTTGAAGTGGGCACGTTTTATTGCCATAGCAATTAAATGGACACGCCAGGCGCATTTCTGGTGTCACCGTGGTGTGCCTTATAAGGTGCAAGGGCGATAACATGGTCTGCGCGTGGCGTGTGCTGTATGTGTGAGTGAAAGCCTGTGAGGGTAAGCTGACGATGGCGGCTCAACCTCGCGCGCGCATGGGAGGAAAGCGGGGAGGAAACGCGCCGTCTTCCGTCGTGCGCAAGGCACCGGGTGGAGGGTGGAAGGGGGAGGGGGTGCTCCACTCTGGCGGCTGCTGCGCGTGGCGCGCCCGCGCGGGCCCTATCTTGAAAGCGATGTGCGGTCGCGACAGAGGGTGCGCCGAGTGCTGATAGCGTCGTATGCGCTGTGTTTTCGTCGCATAGTTCGCGTTGAAGCGAGAGGCAGCACGATGGTCAATTAGCTCGCTGCTGCTGCCGCGCTTCCTCTCTCCCAAGCGTTTTGACAGCGAGTTTCCGCGGTCATCGAATGAGATGTGGTCATGTTTTCTTGCACGCGGGTGACACCATGCTTGTTAATTTAGTTGGTAAGGAAATGTTTACAAGATTATACGGCTGATAAGAATACTATGCTTACATTGTATATAGGTCTAAAAATTTGCTATGGTAATCGATGCTTCGCCTTTCCGGTGAAAGGCGACTTGTTTCGCAAGAAATACAGCGATGAAATCGCTGTTTGCAGTAAAAAGACTGGGAGCACAGAATACAAACGTCCGTAATAACCACCGCCTTTCAAAGAAAGAAAGAAAGAAAGAAAATAATAATAATAATAATAATAATAATAATAATAATAATAATAATAATAATAATAATAATAATAATAGTTCATGCTGCATACCCCCCGTAGCGGCGAGGTTTTTATGGGAGCAGAATGCAACTAACACATATATAAATAGCTTTAGATGCAAGGTAATTATAGACTGGTTGGCTGTTCGTGAATTAGTTTATTCAGGTTGAGTACAAGTTGCGTGCTCACAGACCCATTACGGCGATTCCGGCACTGGCCTTGCCGATACCTCTCCCTCTAATGGAGGGAATGCAGTGAACTTGTGCATGGAGCCTGCACACAGCGAAACGCATTGCGATGTGCAAACGACGCCATGTGGTACTGGTGCCAGAAATAGCGTGGTGCAGCATTTTCTGATGTAGTGCAGGAGGTGCAGGTGAATGTAACAGACCTATGGCCTGCAACGTAACAGACGTATGGTCTACAATGCGACTATGGAACTTAAAACCACCTGAATATTTATTGATGCAAAAGCGTCAAATGACCCATTAAGAGGAAGCTTTAGCTCGGGCTCAACTCCGACGCGGCCTATTCGAATACATGTAAAACGTAAAAACGTTTTTCTGACATAACCCCTGCACCAATTTTAATGAAATTTATTGCATTTGAGAGAAGAAGTTAAATTCTAGAGACTGTTTGAAGCGGAATTTCGATTTAGGACCTCAATCTTGTTAAAGAGATTTTCAAAAATTCCAAAGTTTCAAAACAATAGAAGCAGGAATTTTATAAACTAATAGCTCTGCATCAAGAAAGGATATCGCGGTTCTGTAAACGGCATCCACTAGATCATTGAAAGCGGTCAAATTTGATTTGTCATTTTATATCTTACACGAATTTCTCACGTTGTGTACAAGGGTTCCGCAAAAGCTGTATTTAAATATTACTGAACTTCTTGACATTCATGTGTAACATATAAATTTTGTCCCCTTTAGATGTACCATTAGATGCAATTCACATATTTGTTACATCATAGTTCTTTGCTGAGTTACAGCGTTGCAAACGTGATAGTTTCGTTTTCTGAAAATTTTCGATTTTTGCCACATTTTAATAAAAAATTGCCGACCTAAATCGAAAATTGGAAACCAACAGTCACTATATTTTAAATCTTTGTTTTTTTAATGCAACAAACTGCGCCAAATTTGGTGCAGTGGTTGTCCAGAAAAACCAATTCTAATTTTACTTTTTAATTTAAGCTTCCTCTTAAGCGAAAAAGCGGGCGTCCGTAGCAGCGAAACGGCCCCTAATTTCCCGCTGGCCACGACGCCACGACACGTGCGCGCCTCGACGGAGCAGAGTGGGTGAAAGGGTTCACCTGCTGGCCACGCTGGCGCACCAGGTGTTGCGTGAGGGGAGACGGCATCGCCATGACACCACGTTACCCCTGCTCGTGGAAGCCTGCGTTATCCGCACGTTCCTGGTCCGCGCAAGCTCTCGCCTGCGTTCTAACTTCGCCTCGGTAATCGCGAGAGAGAAATAAATGTATAAAATAACAGAGCAAATTCCAAAGGAAAAACGTAGGCGGCAGTGAATTTCGAGCCTACGACCCCACGCTCAGAAGCCGAGTGTCTTACCCACTAGAATAAACCAGAACCTCCTAAATAGTAGGCCTGCGGACTCTGTTTTGTGATGCCATGCTACTTGGACCGAAATTTCCATTGCCAAGCCCGGCTCGACGAAAGAGGTGTGGTCGAAATCACCGCACCTTACACTTGGGAGCGTGCGCATCAGATTTTATGATAGTTGGGCAAGGTAGTATGGCGTCACGGATGTAAGCGCACATGCCTTGTGCTATCTCGGAGGCGTTGGGCAACCGTCTCAACGAGTTCGCTTGCCCGCGAGTAGTTCATAACTCGAAGGACTGCTCAGTGGCGTTCAATATGAGAATAATGCTTTCGCATTAACAACTCATAAGAAGTGCTCAGGTGTCCTCGGATTTTTTAAATGTTAGTGTAGAGCGAGAACAGCGGCGAAATCGTGCTGAAGAGAGCAGTACGAGCACGGTTGCTTTCACTGACGCTATCGGTTTTGGCTGATCTATTTCTGAACTGCTCCATGAGGGACGCTTGAAAGCGCAACTTCTGTAAATTGTGGTTTAGATTCGGTACATAAAGCGATCGGAAGGCGTTGTTACGTTACGTTTCCTCGGCGGTTGTAGTCCCTTTTTCTCACCTCTCTGTAAGTTGGCTATCTGTATAAGTTGGCTCTTCTAGCGTCAGTAAACCAAACATAAAAAAGTGGAATCAGACAAGATATTAATTCCTTCATGGCCTCGTGTTTGGAGAAGTACTGATTTCCCGCCGATGCTCGAAGTACGCGTCCGCCCTACTCTTGCAGAGCTGACAAGCCGCGTGAGGCCTCTAACAATGTATTTGTCTTTATTTTTTTTGCTTTTGCTCCACCCATGGGAAATACTCTGCCGGGGGGCGCACGCTTGCGTGCACGGGAAAAGTACGTCGTCGTTGCGGTGGTTCGGTGTTGTGCTGCTTTGCGCACCACGGCTCGGTGCTGCCGGAAAGCGCCACTTAGCCGGGCGGGATCAATTGCGTGTTCCGCTATATCGTACGGCGCTCGCATGAAAATATAAACGACATTAGGCCCCTTCTGGCCAACCGATACCAATTGCAGGGTCCAAACGGTGCGTCCAATTTTAGAACTCCTTTGCAGAACGCCCTATAGACGCACACAACAATGTTAGAGCATTGTATACACAAAACGGCGATCAATCACCTCTGACAGCGCGACCAGGAAACTTCCACACAGTGGCGAGGAGCCGGTTCATTCTACCACCCGAGGCGATGCTGGACGATTGGTTTCAAAGTCGCAGCTGAGCGGGAAGGACCGGTCGTGAAAGCCAAAACGTTCAACAAGTTGGCAGAAGCACGCTCGTCAATTATTAGGTGAAGCTATCGATACGAATTCGATGTTTCTTTTTAGGATCTTTTTGCCCCGAGGTTTGGAAGGGAGGCCCTGTTCCGAAAAGATAATGTCCCATGTGGAATTTTCCCAGCGTTCACCGCACCCTCACCATTTCCTGCGATCTTGGAAAGCTTCCTTTGTCGTTCCAACATGCTTAGAAACTATACACATGGAGCACTTGGTGCCACTGTATATATTTGCTGCTAGCATCGTCATAATAGTACTTAAACTTTACAGTTTAAGCAGTTTAATTATTTCGCAATATCTAAACTGCGTTTCAAAGTTCAGCTCGCACCTCTTGTGAACGGCATACTGCAAAATACGTTTTGAACCTTTCGGTTTTCAGCCAGCAGGTAACAAACATAAAAAAGAAAGGGTATTTTTGCTACCGCCTAAATATCTTTCTATTGCGAAAAAGATTAAGAAAGCTGCTTCTTGATGAGAATGTCTACGTTGGCAAGTTACTGCCACCTTACCATGTCGGGTATGTTTGTTTTTAACATGTTTCTAGTTTATTTCGTGGGCTGATCCCGAAGACAGTACAGTTTGAATATAAACGTCACTGTGGTCACTAGGTATGCGATGACACTGGGTGTGAGCCACTGGGGCCACTGGGTATGTGATGGGCAAAATGACTATTTTTCCTTCCCTTCTTATCGTGCCTATTTAACATAAAAGTGCGAATTATTGGCCCAGAAGCATTTACTGTGCCTATAAAAGCCTACTTTGATGTTATGTCTATATCTAATTTTAACAGCCTACGTCTATCGTGTTTCGCCAGAGACTTATTTTACTTGCAATGTTGTTACCCACCAGGGAACTTGGTTGAAGGCAGCCGATTATTACTACCACCACTCTGTCGGTGTAAAGGTCGTTATTACCAGTTTTGCGGCAAACGAGAGCTTCGCTGCGAGAATGGCTTGAAGGTGACTTATCGTTCTTATGCACTCACTTCTCCATTTTAGCCGACATTATCGAGATACTTGAATGCTTGGGCGCAACTCTGACGCGGAATGTGAGCCTCATTTTGGACGTTCAGGAAAGGTACCATCTTTAATGGACTGATTGCTGATAGAGTTAGTTAGAAACTGCGGTCTGCCTCGGACAATAATTCAAAGTATTTGATTGTAAAAGAACTGTCAAAGGTTCATACCGGTGGACATTCTGCAGCGCAAGATGACCTTGTATCATCGAACGCTCCGAAGTACATAAATGTGCCGCTAATTTCACTGGATGTTGAAGGTCACTTTTCTGCATACAAAACAATACTCAATGAAAAAAGGCGCACCGTTATACCCGAAAATCTTGAGATGGTGCATATTTATTTGACACTGGGTTTGACACTCCTGGAAGCCATTGAAAGATTATGTTGTGTCGCTTGTCATGGCTGCGATGATACATGTGTCGAATTTCTGAAGCCAGTTGTTCATTGGGTCCGTGGCGCATTGGGATTTGTATGAACTGAAGGGCTGCCTTGGAGTCACTAAAGACTGTTCATTGTTGTAGTGGTTTCTGATTAATGAAATCAAGTGCAGCACGGAGTGCCGCAAGTTCTGCAGCCGTCGATGTGGTCACACATGAAGTTTTTAATTAGATTTTTTTCAGATTTCGCCGGGATGATGACTGCAGCTACTGAGCTGCTGAGTTTTACCGAACCCTCCATGTTCGGTAACTTTTCTCGTGGGGTCTATTTAGACTACATTTCACATAAATCTGATAATTAACCGACGCAACTTACCTGATTACATTTTCTTGACAAAATAAAATGAATTTTAC
This sequence comes from Dermacentor albipictus, assembly GCF_038994185.2. NCBI lineage: Eukaryota > Metazoa > Arthropoda > Arachnida > Ixodida > Ixodidae > Dermacentor > Dermacentor albipictus. Next base: position 117,771,748 of record NC_091821.1, read on the forward strand.
GATATAGGAGTTTAGTGTGCTGTGTTGTTAATACAATCGTAATTTATCCTCAGATGTACAGTGCAAGTTCTTATTACTTGAACCTATACATTTCTAAATGACGGTACGTGGCGCCTATATTTGCCTTGTCCTTTCAACGATAGCGTTAAGCTAGCTCACAGTCAGGATTTGGTAATGCCTGCCGTATGCACTACAACCCATATTTATTTTTATGTAAATTGCCTTCTCATGATTGGGGTCCCCAGTAAATAACTCATCTAGATAAACGTACTCCTGTACAGACGCTACAGCCTGACTGGCGATCATGAATTTTTGTTCCCTTGCCAGGCTATTGAACATACTTTGTCCTTCCGCCTATTAATCTTCAACCTAACTCTCACATTTTCTCCGTTAACATCCTCAATCATTTGTTGCAATTCATTCCAAATATTGCTGAACAGGACAATGTTATCTGCAAACCGAAAGGTGCTGAGATATTCGCCGTTGATCCTCACTTCTAAGCCTTCCCAGTCTAATAGCTTTAATATTTCTTCTAAGGTTGCAGTGAATAGCAATGGAGCGATTGCGTGTTCTTGCCTAATCCATTTCTTGATATGTAGTTTTCTACTTTTTTTTGTGGAGAACCAAGGTAGCTGTGGAACTATAGATATTTCCTGAGATATTCACGTATGCCTCTTGTACTCTTCGATTACATAATACCTCTGTGACTGCTGATATATCTACTGAATGAAATGCCTTTTCATAAGCTGTGAACGTGACATAGGTTGATTGTACTCCACAGATTTCTCAGTTACCTGATTGACATGGATGTGATCCATTGTAGAATATCCCTTTCTGGAGCCAGCCTGTTCTCTTGGTTCACTGAAGTCAAGTGTTGCCTCGATTCTTTTGGAAATTACCTTCGTTAATATTTTCTGCAAAGGTGAAAGCAGGCTAATGGGCCTATAATTCTTGAATTATTTACCATCTCCCTTTTTATGGATTAGCATAACGTTGGCATTCTTCCAACTCACTGGTACAAGTCGTGATGCATTGCACACAAAGGGCCGCAAGCTTTTTAAGCATGATATCTCTCCCAGCTACGAATAAACCGACAGTTATTTCATGTTCTTCATGCCACTTTTCTCCAGGACATGTCATGCAAGGACCTTGTAACTTCATCGCTCGTTATAGACGGAGCCTCTGTATCTAGTGGCGTAGCAGCGGGGGGGGGGGGGGGGAGGGGGGCAGGCGTGGGTTCCGGATGCAAGGGGCCAGTGGCGGGTGGGGGGTGTCGTCATATACGTCTGAAGACACCCGGAAATTGTTGATATCCTCGACTCCCTTGACTACACCTGGGGGGGGGGGTGACAGAAGACCTATGGGCCTTGGGTACCAGACGACCTAGCTACGCCACTGTCTGTATTCTGTTCATCACTACTTGCAATGCAGGTAACGTGGCCGCTCTGTGTAATGTCTGCTAGGGTAATCAGCTAGCGCAAGACAGGGGTAATTGGAAACCGCTGGGACAGGCCTTCAACCAGCAATGGATATTAAAGAATGCGCTTCGGTTGATGATGCTATCAGCCTTAAATGATTGCTTTAGTCATGTTATAGGCGCCCAGAACAGCATTCTTTAGTGCCTGAAGATCGGGTCTCTTGTGATGGCTATGAAGACTATGATGCCGACGATGGCGATGATGATGATGATTGTGAAGGGTACGGCGATGGAGACAATGATGATGATGATGATAACTGATTACAAAAAAATGGAAGGCGATTTAGCCTCTAATTGACGCCGATCAAACGCTGTCGCTCCAGCGCGGCTCTCACAATAAATCTTATAGTTCATATCCCAACTCGCGCAGGATGACGTTGTCCTTCATTGACTTGGAGTAGACGGCTAATGGACTTCCAACTTTTTTTTAGCGCTGTATTAGTGTCATGCATTAGGGTTCGGAAGCTCTATTTTAAATTCACTGTGCAGGATAGCTTCTTTGCGCGTTATACGCCTCAAGTATCTGGCGGTTTAACATTATTGCTGTTTCGTTCAATGAATTCTTTCAACTAGGTCACTTGACCTAAGGAAATTGAATAGCGTCTTTGTCACCCTGTTGTGGGAAGAATGTGTAAGCTGTCACTCCAAGATCTTCTGGGCAGAAAGTGGCCAGTCGTCGAAGCGTGCCAACGCTGTCGCATGCGACTGTCTCTGGAAGCTGTAGCGAGGTCAGGCCAATGACAAATGACACAGGTGATGGTTTCCTCGATGCCGCAATCATCACAGGTAGCACTATCAGTCATTTCAATGCACAAGCAAAAAAATAAAATTATTTGTGATAAATACACCAAGCCAAAGTCGGCAGAGAACAGTTGTCTCAGTTTGAGGTGGTCGAGCTGGAATGCGGAGTCGGAAGCAGGCTCCAAGCGGTGCAGACGGGTATGCCGGAAGTCTGGCGCTTCGGTTCATACGATCCACATGGATCGTATAAACTCAGTGCAGGTATGTGAAGCTCTGTCACTGCATCTGCTCTTTGCAGAAGAATTGGCTCTTGCACGCCATCTTCGTGAACGCTCGTAGTAGCTTCATTGGCATGTTCGTTAATTGGCCATGATTTCACAGTGGTCTAGAAGCCACTTAAACTTGGCGTCATGCCCTTTCTCTGCTAGATTATGATGTGTATGTTTTATTGCCAGCACTAGTTGGACTTGAAGACCACGCCTGATAACGGACAGCAGACATTGCAGGGCTGCCTTGGAATCGGCAAAGGCGCTTCATTTTAGGGGTAGTTGTTCATGAATCAAACGAAATGCGCTTCGAAGTGCAGCAAGCTCCGCGACAGAGAGACAGAGTGTGAGAGGGGTTAAGTGTACCCCACCTGCACCACTAAAGTATCGCAGGTTAGAGCTAGGAAATGAGAGGAGTGGGTTGGAAGATGTAGGGTGGTTGGGGTTAGGGTAGAGGGTAGGGGTGAAGTAAAGGAAAGGGGAGAAGGGTAGGGAATGGGTGGAAGTAAAGTAAGTTTATAGTAAAGGTGTGGGAAGCTCCGCGACAGTCGATGTTCTCCGTTGGGAGGCTTTAAACTTTATGGTGACGAATTTTGGCATTTGCGAGAAGATCGCAGCTCCTGCAGAACCGCCGACAATTATCAATGTAAATCTGAAGATGGTCGTAGTATGCCTCATGCAGCATGAGTAGGGAAAGCTGCTTGAGATCTGGCTATGCGAATCCTGTTTTCGTTCAAATTGTGGTGATTAAAATGCCAAGGAGGAGCCAGCACTCTTTCGGCAGGCGTATAGTATGTAGTGAGGCAGTTGCGATAAGCCGATATTTTCTAACAAAAGGTGGCACGGGGCCGGCCTTCTGGCAGCGAGGCGAGTTGAGGCGATGGGGCGTATGCAATGCATCTGATGTGTGCTCTGAGCACTTCCAAGGTAATGCGAGTCACACGGGATATATCTGATCGATTGCCCCGGCTTCTGTAAATTACGGAAACTATTACAGTTACGCAAATTTAGCGCCAGGAAATTGGAATAAAATCAGAATGGATTAATTTATTGTTATGGGCCCCACAGATTCCTTTCTCAGGTTTGTTAATTTGTCTATAAATAATTTGTAGACTCTCTGTAAACTGACTATAGACTATATATACACAGAAATCATTACGATATATGTTGTAGTATATTCCGGGTTGAGAGAGTGTCTAAAGAAAAGGTAATCGAAAAGTCAATTTCTTCCAACACATTCTTTAGCCAATAGATGTTTATTGAGAAAACTCGTTAAGGTGCCGATATATTTTCGACTATTTCTGGTCTACAGAGTGTCTTATAAAAGATTTATAAAACCATGAACCTCTATAATGACTCTACAAACGTTTATTGAATATTTGTTAATTAATTATACCCTTGTGTAGAATATAAAAAGCCGCGAACGTCTATATGAGCTCTGCGTACGTTTATTGGAAATCGGTAATAAGGTATGTCCTTTGGTATCTCACCAGAAAATCGTTTCAGGGAGGCTTAACAAGTGCCTTATAGGTTTCACCTTATATGTCTACTCTCATATATATATGCAGGTGACGATTTCTTCAATACAGCTAATGCAGCACCCAAAGGCGCTTCCATGGACCCTTGCGACTTTGTCAATTGATAATGGCCTCAGCATTCTATCAGATATTTTTTGAGGGTCTCACTGTCTACGCTCGGTCTGTAGCGCTGCAATGTTTCCACCTTGATATAGTGTTCCTACTGCTGGGGAGGATTCTTAGGGAATACATTTGCCAGCATGAAATCTGGTGGCACTCGGAGGGGGACGTCGTTGAAGTAAATGATCACCTGGGCGAACCACAGGGATGCTGGTTGTAGCAAAGTGCGAATGATCTATCAGCCAACTCTGTAAATGTTGTGTTGCTTCAAGTATACTTGTGTTGCATGGATTGTCTACAAGCCAAAGTTCTTAATCTGCCTATTTCCTTTTGCCTATATGGCAATACAGGGCCATACAGTCGAACCCTCGCATGATGAGAAAATTCGCGGTACAGTACCACGCTGCACGTACTCACTGTGTCAAGCATGACAGCCGTTTCGCGGTACGGTGAAGCGGTGGTACGGAACTATGCCGACCATGGCGCTGGGACCAAAAAAAAAAGCATGTCGCTTAAAACAAAAGCCAAGGCGAGATAATGACGCAATTCGAGCGCCAACAAACAGGTTTAACTAATGCAATTTGCGTTATGTTTTTACGTGGACCACCTCTTTGCGAAAATCTGGACTGAAAGCGGACAAAAACCGACATTTTGGTGTTTATCCTGTTTTACAGAGAATGTGTATGATGTATTGGCACAAGAAATGTTTTTTCACGTAAAGCACCGCTGTAAGACCGCCATGTGAAATAATTACAATGAAAGAATGAACAGTAGTGTTGGTGCTAAAGATGGTAAATTTCGCAGTTTTTCATAAGCACCAATGCGCATTGAAGACAAGTTTTCGTCCTTTAAGCAGGCGATGTTTGCAGCGTTGCATAATAAAACAACTCTGCACTATAATTTTCGCGCTGAACCCCATTTCACGTACTTGAGCAATCTTTGAAAGCACGTCACGTCCCAGGATAATTTTTTTCTCAGTAAACATTTATTTGCGAGTTACTGTGAGCAAGGTAGTAAATAGCCTTAATCGTTAACTAGAATATCTGAGATAGAGGGAGCACACGTCTGGGAAACTTGGCGTGGAATGGCTCGTTTTTTATTGTCTTGTAAGTCCACTTGTTTGGTCTCTAGAAAGAAAGCATTATGCACTAAATAAAACAAAATACATAAACGTAACCTGCGCAGAAATTCCCGTAAGCGTGTTACTTCAACACCGTAGTAGCCCTCGCGACCCCCTTGCATGTGTAACCTACGTAGTTGATCGGAGCAACGCCCACTGACACTCCCAGCGTTCGCTGAAACTTTGCCAATTAGTTATGGCCTTACGGAAATTACTGGGCAATCATCGTTAATGGCGCAGTGCGCAAGTTGCAAACTGAACATACATCAAGGCTGCAGTCTAACTTCTCTGATCGAAAGTTGATCAACCTATTTATTAGGCTTCATGATTTACATAAATATTAAAAAAATCTTCACCCGATATGGGAAAAAAACAAGTGGCACAAAAACGGCACCGCGACCCTGAATGTACCCTAACGTAGAATACAGTGAACTGTTCTTATGGTAAGAGCTTGAAAAGTTTTGCAATGATCACTGCTGTGTTTTTGCTGAACTTTCGCAACAACGTAACGCTTCTTGGCCTGCGTCGTTCGTTTTTTGTCTCATGTTTCCAAACATTTAGCAACCGACTGTCGGCGGAACTACTGCACATCTCTTCGTCACTTCATGTCTGCCATTGCGAGACGCGCCTACAAGAGTAGTTATTTATGTTTTGTTTTCCGACAAACAAAGCAAGCGTCAGGACGTCAAATATACCTCAAGTATGGCTCCCATTTTGGCATCTGCAAATCTCGAATTTCGCAACAAAGTAGTTCTGTTCGGGAAGAGAGAGAGAGAAAAAAAAACGAACAAGGAAAGGCAGGGAGTTCTGATCAGGTTCTTATGTAGAACAGTCGACTGCTGTTAATTCAACCCTGGGTATTCTACTTTACACTTAATTCTAACGCACTGAAAAGTCCCGGCGAGAAACCATACATTGCCACAGAAGAACTCGTTTAGTTCGAACGCGAAAGCATGTCGTTTCGGTTAATTTGACCCCCACCAGCGTCCCCAGATGCCTTGAAAACACATGACATTCGGCACACGGCAACATTGATTCCGTAGGCGATGACAGCGATGGCAGCCTGCGTCCTGCACGACTTGCACTGCGTCCTGTCTCCTCTGAGGATTTTGTCAGTGCCGACGATTGTGTTGAGACCTGTGAGTCACTGACCGATAGCATGTATTATATTTATTGAATTACTGCACTGAAGCAGTCTGTCGACGACCACAGACTACTTCAATACATAAAAAGATTCAAATCGACTCATTCCGGCGTCATTTGTTAATTCAACCTTTCAGATAATTCGACCATGACCTGTGGTCGCACAAAGGTCGAATTAATGGGAGTCGACTGTATTGCAAAAGACCATGCTACATAATTTTACTGTCCCGTTAACTAATTCTGTGGTTATGAAATGTCTAAACCTAAACCACTAAATGTGTCGTGATGCATTAGAGGGCCAGACCTGTATTTGGTTATACTGTACGGGTCGTGTTACACTTTGTTTCATTCTATGAGTGGCCGCGGAAAGGCACCAACCTGACATTCGGCTTGGCAGCTTAAAATCTAAATAGGTGTTTATCTACCCAGCAACATGAAAGTTTCATGCCAATTTATGATAGAACGCAATCTCCATTGTTGCCTAATCAGTATGTTATATTGTCGAAAATGCTGCAGTCTTTCTTTACATTACCCATATTCACGTTGTTTGCGTGATTAAAACGCTAGCCATATGGGTTGGTAATAGTTGAAGTCTTTCTTTTTTTTTTTGGAGCTACTATACTAAAAGTATCGGTGCTCTGGTTGCAGATACCGAGAAATCGTCGGCACGGGCCTGTCTACCACTAGTGGGCTACGAGAGGAGCGTCCAAAGGGGAAGCGGCAACGCACTACATCCGTGAACGACGAAAATAAATGAACCACATAGGGCGGTGATGATGATGAATTTGCCGATCTGGAACTAAGGGCAATGAATGGATGCACGATAAAGTGGAAGTCTACCCTAGTTGATCAAACTTACTCTGCAACACTCCAGTACGACATCTCTGAAATCCTCCGCAGTCCTTTGGGACAATAAACGAATGAATGAAAGCGTAAGCGTCATCCACTATTTCACTGCAATAACGTGCTAACTTGGGCTGGTTGGTACATGTCTGAAGAAAACGAATAACAGCGCTGTACAACGGAACGTGACTGAGACAGATGAAGTGCTGACTTTCAACCAATATCTTATTGCACACACAATAATAAAATGTTTTATTAACCAATATTTTATTGCGCCCGCAATAATAAAATATTTTATTGCTGTTTGCGCAATAAAATATTGGCTGAAAGTCAGCACTTCCTCTGTCTCAGTCACGTTCCGTTGTACACCGCTGTTATTCGTTTTCTTCATACTATGTTACCTTCAGCACATTGAAAATGAATTTGCTCCTGAGGCTACAAATTACTGATGCAGCTCACCTTAATATTTTTCTTTAGTGCCACTTTGTACGTAAACAAGGTCCTTAACGTACCCCCATTACCGCAGTCGTTAGTCGAGCTCAAATAACGCATCAGTGCTGCAGTGCAGACAATTGACAGGACTATGCTACAAGAGCTCGGTTATCATCTGGACATGTGTCGTTTCACCAAAGGGGCATATATCGAACATTTTTAGAGGGTGTATATAAATTTGGGGAGTTCATGGTTATTTTCATATATCTTTCATGTGTGCACGTGTAATAGTTTTGAAAATATAGCCTTTTCAAAACGAATGAAGCATTTATGCTAGCCCTGTATGTTTTTTAAAGAAATATGGTCGGGCATCTCTTAAAAGGAGTAGCTGGCTCACGCTGTTGTCTGCGTCTTCCACACTGATGAGAAAGTTGAAATGAAAAGTAGAGGTCTGATGGGAGAAGAAATAACAAACAGCTTGTTCTACGTATATACAGGGGTTGATGAACACATAAGGGGCACATTCAATTACATTCCATATCTATTTCTTTCAAGCGCACCCATAGGCCTTGCTTATGGTTGCGTATCAACAAAGCTTCGTGTTGATAAATGCTATTTGCCATTGGTCGGCTGATATTGTCCAACATCACGAGCAAGATGCATCTACCCGTGCGAACAATTCTATTGAGCAAGAGCGTTTTTGTGAATACGGACCCTAGTCTTTTGAGTACCGACACATTCTCCAGGAACCGAAAATAATTTCTTCGGCGAACAGTTCAGAAGCGGCGATTCGTGCATGCGTGAGCTGCTGTCTAGTTTCCGAGCGTTCGGCCTAGCGTGACTGCTGTGGCCTTCTCGCCTACTGTATCCGAGCGTTTGCGTCGTGCTCTAGAGCCGTATATTCTAACGATTAATTTATTTTCCCATTGTTTGTACCCTTATTCACTCGATCGGACGCAGCTGCGACGTCGCTATTGCCTGAATCGGTCATTCAGCTGACGCATAATAAGAATGAAAAAAGAAATACAACGTTAAAAATATGTGCCCTCTTTACTTATTGGGTAACCGCAGATTGTTATCCGCGCACAAGCGTTGTCTTTTAGTTTGTGCAGAAAGCCGCACTTACACTTGGGAAAGCCACCTAATGCGTTGGTATATGCTATTATGAACCAAAGCTGCAGCCTCTTACCGAAATGCAGTTGTATTCAAAAGCATACAGATGGCCTTTCTACGGTGTCGCATATTTGTTTCGCTTCGTACAACGGTATATGCGGCCCTTATAATCCGCGTGATAACTGCACATATGTGCCGTTCAAAGCGCAAGAAACCAACATCGGCCGCTCTGCGGAGCAACCAAATTTACTTAGGATGGGTCTGCAGCGTCCACCGCTCAATCGCCACCCGGTTGCCATGTCACTTGCGTTAGACAAGTTTCTCCGGTGACATGCCATAATTAATCTTGCAGTCTTGCGAAGCAAGATATTTTTCCTCCAGTAACTTTAATTAATAGATAGTATTATAGTTTGCGCGAATGTTACGTTATTTTTCTCTCAGTCGAGCATGAAGACAAAACAGCGCCGCCTTCAAGAAAGAATCCACGCGCGCTCGCGTCGAGGTGTACGGGTGATGGCGCAATCGACAGCGGCCTGCTACCTCCGTTCGATCTTGTTGAGGCAGACGACACACGAAAGGCGTGCACCGAATAAGTGCTCGCTCTTGGCCATGAAAGTTGCTGTCGCTGGCATTGCTGATCTCGGTTTCCGTCAAGACGCAGCACGGAGCCTAGAATGTCATCACCCATAGGAGCGCCAGTGGGAAGGAAGAGGCGAACGTGCAGGGTGGTGAAGCGAAGGGTAAAAAGCACAGCGGAAGCTTGGGCGCATGACATAGGCGTCGCGTATAAGAAGAAAATGAATGCATTGCCAGATGCCTCTGTCGCGGCGCTCTTTTAAACGTGCTCTGTGGTATATAGCGGTGATTCACTGAGACACACACACTTTGTTGAATCCTCCTATTCGCAAATAAAGAGCGCGAAGATAGACGTGAACGCAAGAAAGAAACTAAAGTTGATTTCGAGAGAGCACACGTAATCCATACCTAATATCTCTCTGATCTGAGGTGCAGACATAAAAAAAAAACAAAAAATACCCCAAGAAACTAACGAGGCTTTTTAAAGCTCAGCTTTCTTTGCCTCCTCCGACTTTTCCATTGCTGCTGCTACTGTTGCTGTCTTGCACGCCACGTCGGGAGGGGGTTCAGAGCGTGTATTTTCAGAGCCTGTATTTCCACGCTCCTGCGATGCGCACACATGACAGGAGCGTGGAAAAGAGGAAAGGCGACGCGGAGAAAATCGTATGGATGTTTCCACCGTATCTCATTGTACAATGCCCTCCGGAGCTCCCTCGGTGTCACCATTTTAGCCCCTTGACAACTGTAATGATACTTGACTCCCCGCAAAAGCGTTGCAGAAACTGTGGCGCTTACACTTCTACTAACGCGCAAGTCCAAAGGGAAAATGGCTAAAATGGTAGAGAGGATGTAGGGAGGGAGAGGAGGCAGAAAATGAGTAGAACTGACGCAGTCATGAAACGAGTGAACAACAGCCTTGCCACTCTTCGCTCACAGTTCCCATACAGGGACGGGGGGTCGGAGGGTCGGGGAATGGGTTATCGGGGAAAGGTGACGTGAAAAGGCAAGAAAACACTACTGCTACAAGACAGTTTTAGCAGTGCCAAGTTACCGTACGGTAAGTGAGGTACCGCGCCGGCCTAGGGCTGCGCATGCGCACACTTTACCGTGCGGAAAGACTCCGTATGACATACTGACAGTAATGAGTCTGTACCGCATACAGCAACGTGCCCACCGTGTTATGCGAGCCGAGCCGGACCAAGCCAAAATATCGCGAGAAACTGACGTCGTCCGCGTCTCGCGTGTGCTTTTCACCATGGAAGGAATAAAGGACGAGTTAACTTTAATTCATCCTCTGCGACGCGACGAAGTGCCAGCAAGTATGACAACCCTTTTAACCGGAAGCATAAACTTGAACTCAGCTTAACTGAACTTGTGGCCTTACCCTGAGTAACAGGCGAGTAATATACTCAGGTCGAACGAGAAAAAGAAAAAAAAAGATTAAAATAATCGAAAGTCAACTTAAAAAAAGAAATAAAACGTGGCAAAAGCAACACTTCGGGTTGGTGGCGCCATGTAGTGACGCAGAGCATACTTAGAGATGATGCCGAGTTTTTATTGCAATAGCTGACTATATTCTACTTATCAGCTGGTGTAAAGTGCCAGCAGTGGCGCAGTTAACAACAAACAGTTATTTTTTAAATATTACTTCGACAAAAAAACAATCGTTTTATGTGTTCTTGGACAATGACAAGATGTCGCCACCGGCTTTGCCACTGGCGTCCAGGTTTGCCGTAACCTGGCACTTCCGTAAAGATTAATGCTTGAATGGACAAGCTAAAGCTTTCTAGTATTCAACAAAATGAATGTTTTGCGCTCAGTACACACTTCTTGTATTCTGCAAGGCCTGAATATTGGCCACTATCATCATTATCACGTTACCGTACGCATCGAGCCACATATGCAGCTAAAACGCCTTCGGTCATCGCGGTGTGTTAGTACACCGCGATTACCGTATACTGCATACCGCTCTTAGCTATGGTAACACGGCACCACTAAAATTCTACTATACATGACAGCGCTTGCGGGCAAACTGAAGGTACAGTACGTGAAACCGACCCTGCTGTACCTGCCGCGTTAGCTTTGCGGCTATGACATTGCTCAAGGTCACGAGTTCGATCCAGACTGCGGCAGCCGCATTTCAATGGGAGCGAAATACAAAAATGTTCGCGCACTTAGAATTAGGTGCGCGTTAACAAACGCGCGGGTGCCAAAATTAAGTCGGAGTCCGCTACTATAGCGCGCCGTATAATCCGATTGTGGTTTTGGCACGTTCAGCCCCATTATTCAACTAAAGTTCAACACTTCTAGCACAATGCGATGTGCCACGTGGGGCAATGACAATGCTGAACCCTAGCTCCAGAGGTTAAGAACAATGGCGCAAAACAACGCCTCAAGCAAAAACGTCTCCCTGTGTGTTCTGTGTACTGCGCAGACAAACAATCATGGAACATGCAAGGTTACGTTTAACATGAACTCACTACTCTCGTATTTACTAAACGCTGAAGAAATTGATTACTCGCTGTTGGCATCACCGCTAATATCGTCAGTCAAAGCAAACAGCACAGAAACCTTCGATTACATTGATTGTTTAACATGTGGCAGACAAGCTGCAATGCACAGAAGATGCGGACGTCTATAGGGGCTCAAGACAAAGAAAAAAAAAGAAATAAAAAAAGTGAGGACAAAGCACAAGAAACACGTGTATGATTTTAAGTGTGCCGACTGTGGTGCCCGATTTCTCTGACGCGCCTACCGCGGAGGTTTTTGGAAGATTTCGAGAGAACATTGTTTTTTGTAAGATTTCGAGGACACTTTTTCCACGACCCGTGCACCCCGGCTTCGCTCCGGGCACCGGCGTGAAGTTGCATCTTCGGCTACGCTTCGGAGGCCCCAAAGGAAGCATCTCAACAAGAACCTCACCATATTGTAGTAACATTCGAATTTTCTTCAATTTTTTTTCTTTGTAATCGCTTGCAAGCGTATTTAGGAACTCCTTACACTGGAACTCTAATCCTTACTTGACTGCCAACTTTGTTCTTGCATGCCCAGTTAGTTGACGGTTTGTACGTTTAACTTCTGTTAACCATTATTTCGCTTAATCAAGCAATACAATTTGTGTTTGCTAAGGATGTGCATCTGGCGGGCTTGATTCACAGATGTCAAATCACAACTGATGAAGAAAACAAGAACTTCAACTTCTACTGCTACTTATTTCAGGATAAGTTTTCCGAGACAGAGAGAGTGAATAAACTGATCTAAAAAAAACTTTAAAGCGCTTCTTAACGTTCTCAACATGAAGCGCTAATATTCTTTTTGTTGCTTATGCCGAGTCATGCGCATTTTCAATGGTGGAAACAATCCTGCAGCCACGAATAAGTGTAAGGCAAATCACGGAAAATTGCTCTGCTGTTGCCGAGAAACTTTTGAGGTACTTTTGCGATGCAATATTTTTTTCGATGTACACGATGCTTTGGCCCATTTCCAGCCTCTCTCTTTCCAGCGGCATCATTAATTAGGTTTCATGTTGATACACGCAGCTTTTTGTTCCTTTTGTTTTACGTTTTCAATGTGAAACATGTTTTGCTTCAATCCCTCACTTTCAGGGCAGCAGTTTTTCTATCTGGCCGCCTCAGTTTCCGCAAGTCGCCGAAATACCAGATGACGCGACGCGTCGCTGTACGGCTAATGATTGTCTGCGTGACGCTAGCATGTGGAGATAATGACAAGATGGACACGATGCCGGCGGCAAGACGATGACATGACGATGATGACGATACACCATGATGCCAACGACAGCGGTGTCATGACGACAGCGATGACCAGGCACGTACCCAGGGGGGGGGGCCCGGGGGGGCCCGCCTCCCCCCCCCCTCCTCCCCACCCACGCCACCACTCCTCACACATTCCTTAAGCGCCGCCAGATTAATGTTGAGACTTGGCAACTGTTCATCGGTCAGCCTTATGCTGCCTTTTTCACTCCTTTTAGATGGCGATAGTTATCGGCATCTCTTGTAATGTGAAGGACAGTTTTCTCATAGATTCCGCACCCACGCGATTAACTCGAGATGCGTTCAGTTGTCACCATCTATTCAACCGACACGCGCGTAGTTGTTGCTTTTGTTAGTTCAACCTTCTTTGTTTAGGCTGATCCTGGGACCAGGAGAGGAATGCGGTTGTTACGCAGCTGGTGTGTACTCTCATGGAACGAGTTGCGGCCGGAGAAAACGCCGATTGCGTTTAACTTTTCCCTTTGCTTCATTATTTCCTTGAGTTACGGCTCGCCGTGACGCTGGCAGATGCCCGGAACCATATACACGTGATATGGGTTAGATAAGGTGGGAAATAAAATGATGTGAAAGATCGTCCATCATGAAACTCTGCAATAACCCTTAAACCCATAAGCAAGATGACTGTCGCCCATTACCTCGTCTGTTCTTCCTTAATTGTATAGTACTTTTCGTGCAAAATTGGAAACTGGAAACAAAATTCGCAAGGAGTTGAGAAATTAAGCGATCTACTAAGGTAGAGAGCCAACGCAACAACCAAACTGCAAGCAAAAGCGAATAATGATAATGTTAACCATTGTTTACGAGAATATTTATGGATCAACATCTTTTTATTTAGAAAGGAAGTAGAGAAAACGCCGCCGGAAGTGGAGAATAATTACTTGCTTTGAATGACGCTTCTACAGTTATCGGTCGAACCGCCTCACGTAGCCACTTCTCTGCTGTGCTTATGTGGGTGTTTTTCTAACCTTTCTTGGTGAGCGCAGTACGTTTAGAATCGCAGAGTCCTGTGCTCTACGTGGTTGTATGGGACTGGCGGCCGCGCAGCGTTACGCAATTCGCGGAACTGTCAAAACTGATCCACAAGGCGAAAATAACTGATATTCGAAACTATAACATGAGAAAGACTGAAGAAGCCGTAAAAAAATGAACGCAGCCTGAAATCAGTAAAGACGAAATCTGGCATAGGACAAACCATGATGTATGCACTAAAAGATAAGAGGGATAATATCATAAGCAATCTCGAAGATACAGTAAAAGCAGCGAAAATATTCTAAGCTGACCTGTATAAAGTACCCAGAGGAGTCACTATACCTCACTTACAAACAGTAATGAACAGGGTACAGAAACTCTCCTTTAACTAGCGATGAGGTCAGAAGGGCCCTGCAAGACATGAAACGATGAAGAGCGGGAGGAGAAGGTAGAATAACAGTCCATTTAATCAAAGATGGAGGAGACATAATGCTTGGAAAACTGGCGGCTCTTTATACGAAGTGTATATCGACTGCAAGGGTCCCAGAAAACTAGAAGAATGCAGACATTATACTAATCCACAGAAAGGGAGACGTTAAAGAATTGAAAAATTATAGGACCATTAGCTTGCTCCCAGTATTATATAAGATATTTACCAAAATAATCTCCAATAGAATAAGGGCAACACTGGATTTTGTCAACCATGGGAACAGGCTGGCTTCAGGAAGATATACTTTACAATGGGTCACATCCATGTCATCAATCAGGTTATCGCGAAATCTGCAGAGTACAATAAGCCTCTCTACGTGGTTATAGATTACGAAAATGCATTTGATTCAGTAGAGATACCAGGAGTCTAGAGGCACTACGTAATCAAGGACTACAGAACGCTTACGTAAAAAGCTTGAAAAATATTGCTACATGCGTGTGGTATTTGTTTGTTTTAACGAGGTGCGTGGGCGCCATCACTCCAGCAAAGAGGAGGAAGAACGAACTGGGCTCGCGCTGTGAATCTAACCGGTCAGCGCTGCAACCGCTGTTCTAAATATAATCTGTAAATAGTTTCTCGTCTTACTGGCTCGTCCTTCGCGTAGGAATATATACAGAGGTTCTACAGCTACCCTAATTCTACACAAGAAAAGCAGGAATATACCTATAGGGAAATGGGTCAGACAGGGAGACACAATTTATCCAAAGCTATTCACTGCGTGCTTAGAAGAATTCAAGCTATTAAACTGGGAGTAAGGATCAAAGGTAAAGATAAATAAGATAAGTAAGGATTAAAGGAGTAAGGATCGACGGCAAATATCTTAGTAACCTTAGGTTTGCCGATGACATTGTTCCATTCAACAACAATGCAGACGAGTTACAACAAATGATTGGAGACCTTAACCGAGAGAGTGTAAGAGTGGGGTTGAATATTAATATGCCGAAGATGACGATAATGATAAATAGCCGGGCAAAGGAACAAGAGTTGAGGATCGCCAGTCGGCCACTAGAGACTGTGAAGGAGTACGTTTACCTAGGTCAATTAATCACAGGGAACCCTGATCATGAGAACGAAATTCACAGAAGAATAAAAATAGGTTGGATCGCATACAGCAGACATTGCCAGCTCCTGACTGGAAGCTTACCATTATTATTGAAAAGTAAGGCGTGCAATCAGTGCATTTTGCCAATGCTGACATATGGGGCAGAGACTTGAGAATGAGTTAAGGACCGCGCAAAGAGCGATCGAACGAAGATTGCTAGGCATAACGTTAAGAGAGAGAAAGAGAGTGGTTTGGATCAGAGAGCGAACGGGTATAGGCGCTATTCTAATTGATATCAAGAGGAAAAAATGTAGCTGGGCAGGTCATGTAATGCGCCGGTTAGATAACCGTTGGACCATTAGGGTTACCTAATGGGTACCAAGAGGAGGAAAACGCAATCGAGGACGACAAAACACTAAGTGGAGCGATGAAATTAGGAAATTCGCGGGCGCTAGTTGGAATCGGTTGGCGCAGGACATGGGTAAATGGAGATCGCAGGGAGAGGCCTTCGTCCTGCAGTAGACAGAAAACATGATGATGATGATGATGATGATGGTGGTGGAGGAGGAGGTGGTGGGCCCCCCCCCCCCCGAAAAAAAATCCTGGGTACGTGCCTGGCGATGACAATGACACGATGATTACGATGGCACAAATGCCACGGCGTGACGAGCACAATGTGGTGATGAAAACGACGATATGACAGTCACGACTACGATAGCAGCGTGGTAACGGCTACGACGAGACTATGGCACGGCGAAGATGACAACGGCGGCGGCACGACACGTGATGCCGCAGGAAAATGTTGCAGGTTGAAACATGTGTAGCGCGTGCATCAGCACTAAGGATGCTTCGTTTAACATTAATGCCTGCAGCACATGGGATTTGCCTAACTTTTCATTAAGAATCCACTCTAGCGCATGGAGCGATTTGTCCTTAATATACAGCCTCCAAATTGACACGGCCCTTGCACCATCTCTTAAGGGCTACTTAGGAGAAACTGAAGTTGCTTTCTGCAAGCAATGCCGATGCCACAAACTGGCCACCACATATTCTGATGATGCGCCATTTTCGAACAACAACGGCGGAGGGCGTCGGAGAAAGAAAAGAACTAGAACGGCGCATTAACGTAACAAAATTGAAGCCGAAAGCGTTGGCCTAACCCGTTATCGTGTCTTAATAAGTTCAATTCAATTCAATTCAGTTTATTCTCCAGATAGTACTCGATGGCTACCTGGGCTAAAAACTGTATAGATAGCTTGGTGGAGGCCCAAGTAGCCGTTGCAAGGCAAATACAGCGGAACGGCAAAAACTAGATACTTAATAATACATGAAGTGAAAATTTACGCATATCTGCTGATAAAAAAAGGCAACTAGTAAAAATAATATAAAATGAAAATAAAAAGAGTGCATCATCATCAATGCACAAGAATAAAAAATGTGAGGATTTTATATATATATATGTATATATATATATATATATATATATATATATATATATATATATATATATATATATATATATATATATATACACATATATAAACGCATATATAAAATTATTTAAGACGACAAACATGCATTGCAACGCTTTTACAAAAAATGCTATTGTGTTCCATCGCCGGGCTCAGCGCACGCTTTTCCGAAGAGACAGCGGGTGTGACCGCAACGGTCGGCTTTCGCACTAGCACAATTCGACGAAGACGACAAATGTATACAGTGCAATAAAGAACCTACGTTGCAGGAACATATTGGACATAACGGTCCACGAAGTGGTTGGCAAATCATCCGAACGAGTGCGCATCGATTAACGCCTACCGGGAACAAAGAACACCGGGCCAAGTCCTCTAAGCGCGGTGTCACGTGTCGGGCCAACTTTTTGAGGAAGAAGCGATTGAAATGACTTCACGGACAGTTGGCTTGCAAAGGTTGGCTGCGTGACATAATGCTCTCTCCTAGTTAATTAAACCTACAGCGATTGGTGGGAAGTTATAAAAAAAAAACATGGTGACAGGCATGCTTTTCGTAAGTTGAGCCCAGGATCCTAATTCCCGTTTGGGCATCCTATAGGATTCTGAGCGCAGACGATATACAAATAGCCACATCCCCAACAGGGCTGCAGCAGAGAAGCCAAACGTCCGCCATCTTCCTCCTACCAGAGCGCCTATTGAGGGGGTCTTTTTAGGTTTGGGGTAAACTGTACGAACGAGTAGTACAAACAAGACTGCAGCGGTACCTCGAAGAAATAAGATGGTTTCCAAACACCATGATAGGGTTCCGTACGGGGCTATCCTGTCAAGACGCATTCTTACTGATCAGAGAAGAAGTTATCGCTAACATCGCCCGCGGAGAGGAAAGACTAGTGCTCGCACTAGACCTCAAGGGCGCATTTGATAACGTTTCGCACAAAACAATATTGGAGGAACTCGAATTGACGGGATGTGGAGAACGAACGTACAACTACGTGCGGGCTTTTCTCGCCAACCGCACCGCCACGATAGGAATCGGTCAAATCACTTCCCAAAAGTTCAATATGCCCAGTAGAGGAACACCCCAAGGGGCAATAATCTCACCTTTGCTGTTCAATATGGTGATGTGTCGCCTGGCGCGACAGCTGGACCAAATCCCCGATTTGGGTTACACACTGTACGCAGACGACATAACGCTATGGGCAGCAAGGGGCTCTCTGGGACACAAAGAACAAGTGCTACAGCAAGCAGCCGAGGAAGTAGACAAATTCTCGAGGAGTAGTGGCCTCAAATGTGCCCCCGAAAAATCGGAGGTCATTCGGGTACACTCGAGGGGCTACATATCCAACGGACCTGTCAACATCGTTGTGGAAGGACACACGGTTCAAGAAGTTAAGGCGATGCGTATTATGGGTTTCTGGCTCCAAAGCAGCGGAAACGCATCCCACACCATCAAAACATTGAAAACCACCGCAAATAACATTGCGCAAATGATCCGTCGTGTAACTTATAGGAAAGTGGGCATGCAAGAACACGACACGCTGAGGCTCGTCCAAGCACTAGTAATAAGCCGAGTCACGTACGGCCTGCCCTACCACTTCCTTAGTCGCGAGGAGGAAAGGCAGGTCGACATCATAATAAGATCAGCATATAAAGCTGCCCTCGGACTACCCAAGGGGACGCCCACAGATCGCCTGCTAGCCTTAGGAGTACACAACACATTCGAAGAACTAAAACAAGCCACACTAATCTCCCAGAGGGAACGCTTGAGCTACACTCACGCAGGACGGGCCCTACTGACAAGGGTACGTATTTCCCCACACCCACAATTTATCAGCGAACAGTTATTACCACTACCACCCTCAACACGAGCTCGAATAACAGTGGCACCCATACCCAAAAACATGCACCCTGAATACAATAAAGCAAGGCGAAAAGCACGTGTACAACATATTAGAACAATGTATGAAAATAATACCACGTACAACACAATATACACAGACGCAGCCGCGTATTCGAACGTGCACTCGAACGCCAGTGATGCCCAAATGAACATCAGGAGGTACGCAGTGGCAATCATCGACACGAAAGCACGGCAACAATTTACGGCTTCCGTTAGGGCAGGTACTCCCGCGGCTGCCGAAACTTTCGCCGTGGCAATGGCCCTCGCTCACGCGGAACGCACGCAAAAGAGCGTCACCATAATAACAGATTCACAAGAAGCATGTCGCCTTTTTCTCAAGGGCCACGTGACCAAAACATGTCACTCAATAATACCGACGAAATTCGCCCATCATCACCGGATCCTATGGTGTCCAGGTCATACAGGCCTTGAGGGGAACGAACTGGCCGATTCGCTAGCCCGAGGTATTATTAACCGGGCCGACTCGACTGGGACGGTCCCAGGTAGCCACTGTAATGACCCCAATCCAACGAATGCCCGGGAGATTCTCGCTCATCAGCGTGCAACCAGAAAAAAGTACCCTCCCCCTCATCCACAACTCAGTGGAGAGGAAGCCGCCAGCTGGCGCAAAATTCAGACTGGGGTATTCCCCCACCTTAAATTACAGAATGCCATGTTCCCCACTCGCTACAAGCCCGACTGCCCGTGGTGCGGAGGCATACCAACACTACAACACATTACTTGGGATTGTGATTCACACCCGTTTGATACAACACACCACACAATGGAGCAATGGGAGGCACAGCTAACCAGCTCAGACCTGGCGGGACAACAGTCCTTCATAACACAGGTCAAGCGGGCGGCCGAGGCCAGCGGGGCCTTGGACTAAAGGGTCTCCGACCACTGCACGTCTATCGTTTATAAATAAAAGTTTCTCTCTCTCTCTCCTCCTACCACCTCGTTACTCCCCCTGATACCTCACTTTCCATTGCTTTCCGGCAGATGAAGACCCGCCATGGGGGCTTAGCGGCTTTGGTGCTGCGCTGCTAAGCACGAGGTCGTGGGACGGAATTCCGGTCGCGGCGGCCGCGTTTCGATGGCAGCGAAATGCAAATACGCTCGTATCCCATGCATATATAGCGCGCGCCAAAGATCCCCAGGTGGTCAAAATTAAACCGTAGTTACCTACTACGGCGTGCGTCATAATGAAATCGTGGTTTTAGCACGTAAAACCCCAGAATTCATTCATTAATTCCGGCTGAGGAGGAATAGATAACAGCGGAAGTGTTCCGTTAAAAGCATAATAACGACGTTTTCAAATAAATTTTCTTATTACAAACGTTACACAAATAGGCAGACAGAGCTAAGGAGCGTAAGTGCAAACCTACGATGAATGAATAGCGAAGTCCCTCCTTTTTAAATGAAAAAAAAAGAAAATAAAAGGAGGAAAGCAAGCCGGAAAGAAAAGCAGGGAGGAAGCACAAAAGGAAGAATTTTTGCTTTATTCAGAAACAATTTGGCTTTGCAAGAGACCACTGATTTTGAAAAAAAAACCATTAAAAGAATCGAATACGTGTTCTTTAGAACCTATCTTAGCAAGGTCTTGACATGTTAGTCTACAAAAATTCTAGTGTACGCACAGAAGATCAGAAGTGTGGAAGTCTCTCCTTAATGTGTATGACCATATCGAAGGAAATCATTCCTATAAAGTCCTCGCGGCAGTTTCGTGAGAATGATAATAGGTAAAATAAGAACTAGCTTTCAGTGTATACTGAGCGAGGGAGAGGAAAGGATGAATAAAACGCAGAAAGTTTATGCAGGACTGAGCCAGGTTGTCTATCACGCACTGCGGGAAGTAGGAAGGGGAGGAAAATATTAAGGAGAGAAAGTAACAAGTTGTTATGCGCTGCACTGACCGACGTATTGGCATTCTCATCGCTGTGCCTCAATCCCGTTCACTTCAGAAATCGGAGCAGCGGTCTTGTGGCCTTCTTGCACATGGTCTCAAAATGATGTGCAGAGAGAGATGTATCAGCCTTACTGGTTTAGAGCCTTACGGAGAGCAGTCATTTCATCTTCAAAGGAAGTGCAATAGGAGAGGTCATACACAAAACTTTTGTGTGAACTTCTCGTGCATGCATCGACCACCAATGGCATCGTCAACTTTTTGCACGTCCATGTTTTTGCACGTGCATTCCCAAGGGTGAGTGTTTCAGACTAGCTGTGGCCTAAAGATACAAAAGAGGGTGCTTATTGTGAGCTAAACGTGTAAATCTAAATGCACGAAAGTCGAATAAGTTATCGGGCGTCTTGAGAACTTTCTCGTCGCAGCTAATGTGGGCCATATCCAGGAAGCGTTCCACCAATGAACACAGATTTCTAGCTCTTCCGTGGTTGTCGCCCCTTAGTACCCACTCCAAAAACTATTCTTGCAATAAGGGCTGAAACCTTTATATAGAAGGCAGCCCCAGACATATGAGATAAATGCACCCCTTTTCTGCTGAGAAGGGTATTCGTGCATATCACAAAGTGCGACGTGTATGTCCCATTGTCCTCCAAAGGGTTAAATCTGAGGTTGTGCCGCTGTGGGGGGGGTGAGCAACACACGTGCTAACTTTCTAGCGAGAAATCAAGCCTCGTTACGGGATGCCACCTGTAATCACGAACAATGGAATGCGCTTCAGCAACCTGGATGCTAGGAAGTAAGAAAAAAGGATTGTGGACCACGTGGAATCTACTGCTGCACCTGCACCAACCCAGATATGTAGCTGAGGAAATAAATCGTGATTTTAGTGCCACCTAATGTTTGCACTGAGTCCAAATATGTGTCGTTGACGATGTAGTGACCAACATATACAACGCCCATATAGCAGAAGACTGTCTCACTTTTTCGCGTGAGGACCAAACGAGCGTTTGACCCCCGACAGCTCTGCGCTGTGTTTCATGGAATGATACTCGTAAAGGACACTGCAAAATTGAGATGAGTGATAAATTGGGTTGGTAATTTTACAACGTACGAGGGCAACAGCACAAAAGCAGGAAACAGTTCAAGTGCTGATTGCCAAATGGTTAGGTTTATTGCGAAAGATAAATTTATAACCTGCTACACAAGCAATAATAATGTCCACTAATCAAACCCAAAAAGTGGCTCAATCATTAACCTCCCATGTAAGCTGGATAGGACTTGCCAAAAACTTTAACTGTTTGTCAGAAAAGGCAACTGATGACTTGCTGACATGTGCGTTATAGTCACGTGTACTCTGCGCGACATCAAAGATTATGCATGCACGATTATCAGAATGTTTGCCTTCGATTGTAGTGAGGTCGAAATGTGGGTTGCAGCTGCAAGAACTACAATGAAGTGCCAGAGGCCTTCTTTGCCGTTGCGCAACCACCCGAATATTGGTCTATTCCTCATAGTGGGTGCGAGCAGAGTCCTTGAATGCTGTTCTGGTCACGAAACTCCGCCGTAATGCTATGGGAGAGCTTCCTTTGTTGCCGCAGCTGCCACGCGGCGGCGCTGGGAGCATGGTGGGGGTAAAGCCCCTTGATAATTTTAAAGTCCGCCACTCTTTGAAATCTGCCGCCGCCGCGCAACCTCCTCGCCTATACTGCTCGTCCCTTGCGCGTCCCCACCGCGGAAAGCGGTCTTGCGCCCGTTTTTCTGCACGACGATTGGTCTGCACGCCCTTTTGCACACCCTTGGAAACGCGCGGATCTTGGGTTTTGCTTGTGTTTTTCTTTTTCATCCGCGCCATTTTTCTCCTCAGCTCGGCTGGCTCGGCGCTTTAGCTCGGTGTAGCGAACGTTGTACGCTGTGTTTCCTGTTCTTTGTGCCAGCGCTATGCGGTGCTGTTGCGCATATAACTGCAGCAAGAAGCCTGACGATAATTATGCAATATTTGTGATACCACAAGGAAAGCTTGCGCAGGAAGCAGTGGCTGCATAACGTTGGCCGAAAGAAGTTTGTTCCAAAAAAGAACAGTTTTGTTTGCGAGGTAATTATGGAGCATTTCTTATTGCTCGTTTCAAAGAATCCGCCAATGCTTCACTCTTTTTATTTTATTCTTCCAGCCTGCTCATCAGTGCTTTACGGTGACAATTTGTACGATAGACAAAACTGGGGGTGTCCACAGTATGCTTAATATTCTACTGGGACTCATCACCTCACACGTCGTCACCAGTTATTTAGTCGAAAATGCGTCACTATAGGTTTTGCTTTCCACTGTGAACAATTATGTGCGAAGATACGGCCTCCCGATTGCACTTTTCGTGTTTGTTAGGATCTGTTGCGTGTTTTACTGAAAACCGAGATAGCGGCTTGTAGCGGAGGTATTATATTCAGCTTACGTCGATGTGTGTGTCAGCCATACAATCAATGCAGGCCCCGAAAAAATTAGCGGCAAGTATACCCGTGGTATTGCAGGTGATGAGCGCTAAGCTAGTCCACATTGCGTTTTTTTAAAGTTTTAAGGCGAAAGCCTTTAGATCTGTTTCAAGGTCGCCTTGTGAACAGAAAATATCACACGACCCAGGAAGGCCAGAAACTACCCAAACCATGTCCAGCCGTATAAAAGAGATTAATGATTAATAATTCATTAGTGAGTGAATTAAGGCGGATTAGGGGTGATTAAGGTGGATTAGGGTGCACATGTATTAAAGTGGATTAAGGTGTATCAGCGTATATTAAGGAGCATGAACAACGAAAAAGCGTATTAAAGAGAATTAGGATCGATTATGGTGGATGAAAGGATTAAGGTTGATTAGGGTGGATTAAGGTGTATCAGCGTATATTAAGGAGCATGAACAACGAAAAAGCGTATTAAAGAGAATTAGGATCGATTATGGTGGATGAAAGGATTAAGGTTGATTAGGGTGGATTAAGGTGAACGAAGCCTTATGGATAAATAAGAACGATAAGGGTGGGTTAAGGAGGATTAAGGTGGAATAGCATGGATGAAGGTTGATGGACGTGGAATAAGGTGAATTACAGTAGGCTTTACAAGACTTTCGTATTCGCGTCTCCTAGGCACTACCTAAGGACACCTTGGATTCTTGGAATTTGCTTTCGACTGCACTTCCACGCACGCATGAGTGGGCGACGATTATTATTTGGTTTTCTCATGGATACAGGAAATGTGCGGGGGGTGTTCACATGATCGCGCACGCTTGCTGTTGATATCGGCATCTAGGTGGAGGCCGGGAATCTTCACTTTAATAGCGAATGTTTAAAAACACCTTTCTGCGGTTTTGTTCTGTAGGGAAACTTTTTCTATTGATTTAACACAAGCTGAAATCATTGCATAAATGCACTTTGATTACGAAGGTTGAGAAATCAATCGCGATTAGGGTCATAAAGTAGTAATGCAAGAAATAGTCTGCATGCAATAATGTTTAGCACCGCAAGGTATTTCATCCTATTCCACCGTAATCCACCTTCACCTTCCTTAATCCGCCCCAATCCTCTTTCATCGACCTTCATTCTCCTTAACACACCTTATTCCTCCTTAATAAACCTTAATACATATTAATTCAATCGCTAATCAATCATTAATTAACTTTGTTAATCAGTAAGGATCTCTTATAGACGTCTGGACATGCTTTGGTTCGCTTCCGGCATTCCTTGGGTCCCGTGATATGTTTAATAGCTCACAACGCGACCTTGAAAGAGATATCTAAACACGCAGAGGGTTGTGCCGCAAGCAATACTAGTGCAGATGCACAAAGTAAAGCATCTCACCATGTGGCAAAAAAAATTGTCTGCAGTATCGAACTCACCTCAATCAGTATGCCCCGCTCATACAGCTTTAGGGAAAAAACCAACCTCCTCATAAACGTTGCCTTGAACATTATCCATGTGGTTATCAGTATTTCTCAAAATTTTCAACACCACTGGAGCGCGCAACTGGCCCAAAATAACGCGCCTCCATAGAATGCTGCGGCCCGTCCGCGGGAGCCCAGGAGAAAAAGCATGCCGTGCGCAGCCGGCGGGCGAGGAGGATCGAGGAGGAAAGCGCCGCGGGGAGGAGAGTGTCGCTGCTTTCAAATTGTCAATTTGGGGGCTATACGAAAGCTGCGCGCTGCGTCAGTTGGTTCTTTATTCTATGGCTGGACGCCCAAGTAGTCCGACGGCATCGGCAGTCGGTTTTCCTTATTTCAAGAGATCACTTGTTCATCTGTACCGCGTTGTCACTCCGGCTACGGAGGTACGAGCGAAAAGGTATCGTTGTTTGTTTGCCTAGTGACTCGAATGAGCGGGAGAAGTGGAAACATGCCGCACCACGACAGGAAGTTGGCGGCTTTAGCTTGGACTCCTAACACGTCAGAGGACGCGAAAAAGATTTTGACACCACGGTCGTTGTTCGAAGCGATAAGTTCGTTGTGAAAGGAGACGCTGTGTCCTTGCCCGGCGCCGTTGCTTGGCTATTCGAAGATCTGCTGGTGTACTAGGCATCACGGCAGAAATTGCGAATTTTTTTCTCAGATACCGTCTGCACTTCTTCACAAGGGCGAACAACAGACTTGCACGGTCAAGTAAGCGCGCAACATTCCCGGCAAGAAAGTGATGTGCTGAATGTCTTCCTTAACAGCTTTAGCCATGCAAACAAGCAGCAGTTTTTTTCACTGCTTTTTCTCAATGCGATAGATTATCGTGAAAAAGATGCATTTTCCTCTTTTCATTCACTAATAAGTCAACCATGTTCATGTTTCTATTCTTCAACTACTTCATTAGAACTACTTCATAGCTTGCTGGTTTTTGAGGGGCTTTCCATCATATTATGCATTTTGCATTCTTGCCTTGTTTACTGTAAATTTTGTTGCGCAACAGTGTCATGTTCACGAACATATGTAATTAAATGTGCCATTATACTGAAGGTTGAGAGGGAATGGGCATTAGTGTCACCTCAGCGTGACACGTTTTGAGGCATCTTGCCCCATGTTATGTGGCTAACATTCTGAATAAATCGGCAGTGCAGCAGCGTCATGCTCGTAAACACGTGCGCTTATTTTTGTTTACATTAGGGAACACGAAACACGGCTTCATTTCACTTGATCAAGTCTCCCCAATGCAGTCTTCATTACGCAATCTCACACCATGCGAGCGTAGTCCATACAAGAAACAAACGCTGTCATTATGAAGCATGCCAAATTGGAGTGGAGGTGATAACGGGACTCGTCCCGGAAGGCGAGACATTTGTGAAAGCGCAACCAACGCGAAAATTAGAGCTGCACGGGTGGCCTTGCGTAGCTGCGCAACGTAAAGTGAGACGCACTTTCGCTCGTGCAATGCCTACGTAACATGAACTTGTCAAGGTTACACGTTGGAAATGAACAGACGGTGGTTGCAAACTCGTAGTTAAGGCTAGGTTAGAGATGAGCGCGTATTCACGCGACACACGGACGTTGCCTTGCGAAAGCTTCGCCGTTCCCGCTTTGAAATGTTGCCGACGCTGTCTGCGATAGGCTGCAGCGCAGTGAAGTTGGCTGTTATAAACTGTGAACACGGCAAATGTAGTAGGTTTTCTGTTTTGTAATGCAGCAGCGGCAAACTCGCGCGGCGTATTGACGGTCTCATTGCAAATGGCTAGCGCGATCGGCGCTGCTTCAAGTCTCGCTGCGGAGCTTAAATTTGCGAGTTGGCGAGTTTCCTTGGCTTGCACACCGTCACAAGCCCAAACAAACGACCTATTCTTAAATAATCTCATGCTACCCTGCCTGAGATAAGGAACTCCGCTGCAACGACACATACTGCTGCTTGGCATGACTGCCTCCTTCATAGCCTTGCTATCTTGCAAAGGTTAGCGAAAGGAACTTTTTGACGCGCACATGGAATAACGGTATTGTGTGTACGGCGAAATATGAGTGATAGCCGAATGTTAGGTGTTTGATGAAAGATAAACAATTGCTTCGAACCGGTTCGGGAGTTTCAGCCGAGTGCGGTGCGCGCGGACCGAGGATGCCCCCACGCTAGCAACAGCGACCCTAGCGGCAGCTTCTGTCCCTGCATAAAACTGCGGGCAGAGTTTCGCGATCAGGAAAGCATTCAGGGACTCTGGTACGAGCCATGTTTTGGTGGCACATGATCATTATCATCGTTGTTGCAGTGCTCGTGCCGATGGTCAGCCATATTGTATAGCGTTCCGATAAAATGTGATTCAACGTGGGAATCATTCTTTTCACTCGCCGCGAGCCGTTTCCTATCCGTTTACTTTAAAATAATTTATGGGGTGTTACATGCCGAAACCACTTTCTGATTATGAGGCACGTCGTAGTGGAGGACTCCGGAAATTTCGACCACCTGGGGTTCTTTAACGTGCATCTAAATATAAGTACACGGGTGTTTTCGCATTTCGCCTCCATCGAAATGCGGCCGCCATGACCGGGATTCGATCCCGCGACATCGTGCTCAGCAGCCAAACACCATAGCCGCTGAGCAACCGCGGTGGGTAATCCGTTTACTTCCTCTTGCTGTTCATATGTGGGATGTGTTATTTTATCGCTAACAGAATTTCCAAAAAATCACTCGTGACAGGTAGCACAGTTCTACTATAGGCTACATTATTCCTCAAGGCAGACATTATTTGCCTAAGAAATGACAACGAATGTATGAGTAATTAACAGATTTTGGTAATTAATTTTTAAACAGTATTCAAGCCACGTATTCCAATTTACGATTTGTAGACAGTGACATTCCAAGTGATCCATTTGGAACGAATCCTGAGGATGAAACCAGTTTCGAGATACGCGTTCCCAAAGTTTGCGACGAAATGCATTGGTGTTCCAGTAACTTTTGAGCTTCAATGCATAAAAAGGGGTTTCGTCATAAATGTAAGTGGAACAAAGGTGCACTTTTATGGCAAGTTTGACTGCACTTAACTGAAAGCTGGTGCTAGTTTCTAAATTCGTTTGAAGTGGAAGTCTCTTGTGAAATCACTGGCTTCAATTGGTGCATTGCAATACGTGCGCTAAAATAATTAGTTGAAACGGTAATTAGTAAAATTTTGTGAAATAGTCAATTATGCATATTTATTTTCAGTGTAAGTTGTGTGTGCTGTTTCTTGTATTCCATCACAATAAGCAGATTCCTGCTAAATGCCAGAGGCGATTTTTAAAATTCTGTTAACGTTAACGTAAAATACCCGGTACAAGCAAAGCGCCAAAACATCCCATTTTGCTTTAACTATGTCGGCTTTGTCAATGACTCGAACACGCGCATTAGGCACGAAACTTTTAACAGACATCTGCCAGTTTAACCTACTTAGCCAGTTAAACCTGCCCAATGCCTAACAGCAGGTGAATATACTGCGCTACACGTTGTATAGACGATACTCAGCGATATTGATTATGTTTTCGATTAGTCAGAAGAACTTTCTTGCCGCATTCCCTGAGACAAACATCAGGCGTATTACTGCGCTCTTTCTGCTCTATAACGGTGGCACCTCAGTCACGTGCGCACGTGTGCGAAGACGAGCAACAATGAAGAATCGAGTGACTGTTTTTCATTCCAGCTGACCGCCATCCTTGGGGCGGCGGGCTCAAATCTCACGGCCCATTTTTCTTCCGGGGTGGACCATGTTATTCTCGGACGCTGAACCACTCCGAACATGTTCGAGTTGAGTAACTCTCAGCGCGCGTGCCCTTTATCCTCTGCTCAAAGTTTGCCAAGCAATTTCACGCACCGCACACTTCAAGGGTCCCCGAATGACGAGCATAAAAGGTGTCAACGCCTCGCAACGTTTTTCAGCGTGCTTCCAGCCCACTTAACAGGCTCCTCCCGGCAGCATGCGCCGGCCAACTTGAGGCGTCCAATAACTTATAGCGGGTGCTCGCCGCGGCGACAGCTCCCGAGTTTGCACAACTACTTCGGTTGCCGTCGATATAAACGGTCCTTTTATCAGCGACGCACGCGCTATGTTTGCTCTCGGGTCGAAGCTGGTCACTTGACAACGTGCTGAGCGGTCGCCGAAGGCTGTGCGGCCCAACTTTGAACTGGCCAGACTTAAAGCGTAAAGGGTTATTAAGCGACTTTACGAGTTTAACGAATAGTACGCTTGCTGAGATGGCACACACTAAACCGTTGAGTTGAAAAAAAAAAAGAAACAAAGGTATCTCTGCGATACTTCCGAGAAATAGCTTTTATTAGAATAGGCCGACTACGCCACTCAGTATTGGCGCAAGTCCGACCTTCATAATTGTGATGACGCATTAAACGCGGCATCTTGGTAGAGTAGTCATTTGTAGCGCCTGTGAAAACGCCTCGTTCATCAAGCAATTGTATCACGTTGCAGCTGCTTATTAATAACAGAAGTCAGACGAAAGACATCGCTATAGAGTATACGTGGCTATGAAATACGTCACTTTAAAGTGTTAAGGCACTGTCCCAGGAATTTATCGCTTGCGTTCGGAATGTGTTGCAAGCATAAGAAGTTCTGATCTTCAGAAGTGTGCATGTATACATAATGCACGCAAGTAAATGGTGAAGAGTTCATTAGAGTTTACGCAAGAAAAAAGAAAACGCATTGTTTTGACTTTAGCAAAAGAACGCAGGAAGCATAAGACGTCTGTTTCAAGGAAGGAGAGAAAGAGAGAGGGACATTATCCAGTGTAGAGTCTGACTGGCCACCCAGTGCTGGGGTGAGGAGGTGAAGTGAGTTAAAGGTAATCGAAGGAAGGACGAGATAGAATAAAACAAAAGAGCGAGAGAAAACTGCCCATAAGCGCGATGCAGGGCACTCAGTAAGCATGTAGTCAAGAAGCACAGCAATACATTCAACGCCCTCTTAATTAATGGCATAATTAGGTCCCACATTTTGAGCTTCGAACAAACGATAGCTACATCAAGGCCGTTTTGATAGCAATGATTAATCACATCTTGTAATGCGGCGTTATTCCAGTTAGAATGAAAACGGCAATCATTATATCACTCTATTAGAAAGGATCTCGACTATCGTCGTACATCATTTTTGCCTCGCATGAGGCAAATTTTAGAGAAATATATGCTGATCAATATGAACAGCTTCGTTTGTTCTAGCCACATGTTGTCACCGCAAGAATACGGCTTCATAAAAGGCAAAGACACCCGGGCGCTTTTGGATGATTTTTCTGATTTCCTGAATTTATGTTTAGAAAGTAACCAGGTATAGCGTGCACATTGTTTCTCGATATAAGTAAGGAATTTGACGGTGTCTACCATGACTTATTGTTAACGAAGCTTTCGATGATGGGATTCCGTGATTTGTTTCTGTCACTTCTGGATAATTTTCTCCGGGAACGTACGTCTCAGTTCGTCTCAGTTCGCAACTTTCACAGCAGCGTTTTGCCAATCAAAGCCGGTGTTCCACAAGGTTCAGTGTTAAGCCCTTCCCTACTTAAGATTTACGTTAATGAACTGCCTAACGCGGTTCCGATTAAAATATTGCAGTATGCAGACAATACAGTGTTAGTTTCTCGTGCAAATCAATATTCTAATGCAGCTTCTCATTACAAGAAACAGTAACCAAGGCTTGCAACAAATTTAATCGACATTAAATGGGGGGTAGGATTCGTAATCCATAAGGACATAGCTGCAACATTGACGAATTCTACAGCATTACTGAGAGGGTAGCTGTAGTCGTAATCTAACTTAATAAGAGGTATAGATTAAAGGTAGTACAAGCCTACGCTCCAACATCCAGTCACGATGATGAGGAAGTAGACCAGTTTTATGAAGCTGTTGAATTAGCGATGTGAAAAGTGCAAACTCAGTATACTGTAGTAACGGATGACTTCACTGCAAAAGCGAAGAAAAAGTAGGCTGGTGAACAAGCAATTGGCAACTACGGCGTCGATTCTAGGAAGGCTAGAGAAGAGATGCTGGTAGAAATTGCAGAAAGAAGTAAGCTGAGAATAATGAGCACCTTTTTCAGAAACTGTAGCAACAGAAAGTGGACCTGGAAAAGCCCCAATTGTGAAACAAGAAATGAAATTGACTTCATACTTTTTGCTGATGCCAGCATAGCGCTGGATGTAGAAGTGATAGGTCGGGTAAAGTGCCTTGATCCTAGGTTAGTGAGGGCTAGGATTCACCTCAATTTGAAGAGAGAAAGAGCAAAATTGGTCAAGACGAAACAGGTCAACCTAGAGGCAGTAAGGGTAAAAGCAGACAAATTCAGGCTGGTACTTGCAAACAAATATGCAGCCTTAGAACAGAGAGATGTTGATGACATAGAGCTAATGAATGAAACCGTAACTAGGTTGGCTTCCGAGGCAGCGATTGAAGTGGGAGGCAAGGAACCAAGGCAACCAGTAGGCAAGCTCTCCCAAGTAACAAGGGACCAAACAAAGAAACGCAAAAAATGAAAGTGCCCAACTCAAGAGATAAGATAGAATTCGCGGAACTGTCAAAACTGATCAACAAGGTGAAAATAAGTGATATTTGAAACTATAACGTGAGAAAAAAATTAAATTATAGGGTTTTACGTGCCAAAATTACTTTCTCATTATGATGCACGCCGTACTGGAGGACACGGGAAATTTCGACCGCCTGGGGTTCTTTAACGTGCACCTAAATCTAAGCACCCACGGGTGTTTTCGCATTTCGCCCCCATCGAAATGTGGCCGCCGTGGCCGGGATTCGATCGCGCGACCTCGTGCTCAGCAGCCCAACACCATAGCCACTGAGCAACCACGGCGGGTAAACGTGAGAAAGACTGAAGAAGCCGTAAAAAATGGACACAGCATGAAATCAGTGAGAAACAAACTTGGCATACGACAAACCAGCATGTATGCACTGAAAGATAAGCAGGGTAATATTATCAGCAATCTGGAAGATATAGTAAAAGTAGCGGAATAATTCTATACTGACCTGTACAGTACCAAGAGGCGTCAGGATACCTAAATTAGAAACAATAATGAAAAGGATAAAGAAACTGCTCCTATAACAAGCGATGAGGTCAGAAAGGCCTTGCAAGACATGAAACGCAGAAGAGCGGCAGGAAAAGATGGAATAACAGTGGATTTATTTAAAGATGGAGGAGACATAATGCTTGGAAAACTGGCGGCTCTTTATACTAAGTGTCCATCGACTGCAAGGGTCCCAGAAAACTGGAAGAATGCAAACAATATGCTAATCCACATAAAGAGAAACATTAAAGAATTGAAAAATAATAGGCCCATCAGCCTACTCCCAGTATTATATAAAATATTTACCAAAATAATCTCCAATAGAATTAGGGCAACACTGGACTTTAGTCAACCAAGGGAACAGGCTGGCTTCAGGAAGCGATACTCTACAATGAATCACATCCATGTCATTAATCAGGTTATCGAGAAATCTGCAGAGTATACTAAGCCTCTCTATATGGCTTTCATGTATTACGAAAATGAATTTGATACAGTAGAGATACCAGCAGTCACAGAGGCATTACGCAATCAAAGAGCACAGAACGCTTGCGTAAATACTTTGAAAAATATATACAGAGGTTCTACAGCTACCTTAATTCCCCACAAGAAAAGTAGGAAGATACTCATAAAGAAAGGGGCCAGACAAGGAGGCACAATCTCTCCAATGCTTTTCATTGCGCTTAGAAGTATTCAAGCTAATAAACTAGGAAGGCTTAGGAGTAAGGATCGACGGCGAATACCTCAGCAACCTTTGTTTCGCCGATGACATTGTTCTATTCAGCAACAATCAAGACGAGTTACAACAACTGATTGAAGACCATAAGAGAGAGAGAGTGTAAGAGTGGGGTTGAAGATCAATATGCAATAGACAATGAAGGAATGAATAGAATTTATTGATAGGAAAGACAGAGAGGTCGACCTGAGCTAGTGCGCTCTAGTCTGCTACTCTGCACTGGGGAAGAGGGAAGGGGAGTGAAAGTATTGGGATGGATGATGATGATAAGAGAAGTGGTGAGTGCTTATG
The DNA here is from genome assembly GCF_038994185.2 of Dermacentor albipictus. Lineage (NCBI taxonomy): Eukaryota > Metazoa > Arthropoda > Arachnida > Ixodida > Ixodidae > Dermacentor > Dermacentor albipictus. Next base: position 117,804,663 of record NC_091821.1, read on the forward strand.
TACATGAGACAGTTGCCTCGCTAGAGCCGCTCGTCGAGCTTGGTGTCCTGCAGGAACTTCAACAATACTTTTGTTGCACGCATTGAAATTTCAGTGTCAGGCCATGGGCCGAGGATAGCTTCCTCCGACAGTAGTTGTCTGCCAACGCTGGCTAGGAAACTGTCTAACGTCCTTCGCTCCAGCATATATGCTGGGCAGTCGCACAGTACGTATTGCAGTGTTTAGGGCATCTGGCAGTGTACACAATCAGGGCTGTTCGATTGGCCGATGAGGTGTGCGTAGCGACGGGTGAAAGCAACGCCGAGCCGAATCCTGTGTAGCAATGATGTTTTGCTCCGTGTAAGCTTCGGGGGCAAACAGAATTTACCGTCTGGGTCAATCATATGTAGACGTCTGTGAATGTTATCAGGGTGCAAGCTAATGATAAATAACCGGCCAAAGGAACAAGAGTACAGGATCGCCAGTCAGCCTCAAGAGTCTGTGAAGCAGTACGTTTACCTAGGTCAATTAATCACAGGGAACCTTGACCATAAGAAAGAAATTCTCAGAATAAAGATGAGTTGGATGGCATACGGCAGACATTGCCAGCTCGTGACTGGAAGCTCACCTTTATCATTGAAAAGGAAGGTGTACAATCAGTGCATTTTACCAGTGCTGACATATGAGGCAGAGACTTGGAAACTAACAAAGAAGTTTGAGAACAAGTTAAGGACCGCTCAAAGAGCGAGGGAACGAAGTTTGCTAGGCATAACGTTAAGAGACAGAAAGAGAGCTGTTTGGATCAGAGAGCAAGTGGGTATAGACAATATTTTAATTGACATCAAGAGAAAAAAGCGGAGCTTGGCAGGTCATGTAAGGCGCCGATTAGATAACCGTTGGACCATTAGGGTAACAGAATGGGTACCAAGAGAAGGGAAACGCACTCGAGGACGACAGAAGACTAGGTGGAGCGATGAAATTAGTAAATTCGTGGGCGCTAGTTAGAATCGGTTGGCGCAGGACAGGGGTAATTGGAGATCGCAGGGAGGCCTTCGTCCTGCAGTGGACAGGGTGGTGATGATGATGATGACGATGAACGTATTAAAAACGCAACTAGTCTGCTTTCAGAGCCCTATTATATTACACAATTGGCATTGTAATGCATGTTCTTGCGATCCTATCGGCTACGCATCATCCATAAACTATGTGGGTTTGCGTTTTGACAGCGTTCATTCATGGAATTCACATGTTTCTTATGTTTGTCAGAGCATTCGCTCAGTGCGGTGCTTACTCTATAAAATCCGTCACCTCATGCTGTTATCAGTCAAGAAAATGGCAGCGCATGCGTTATGCTACAGTGTAGTCCGAAACGGCATCACTACCTATGGTCATAGCACTCTTCGTTGGCAAAAAAGAATTAACTCACTAATGTGCTCCCTTTTAAAAGGTATGTTTAGACTTGTGTCTCGAAGGCAACACCGATATTTTTAAGCTATTATCAATGCCAGATTTTGCTTCGGTTTGCAATACTCATGAGACATGTCTGGGACAATTTCCGGCCATAGTAGCATTACATCATAATTCAGATGCACAAGTCTTGTGATATCTAGGGAGCATTTTCATATACTTCATGCAATAAACAACAACAACACAAAAAAAAAACATCGGCAGTTACAACCCCAGCTAAGCGCGACGCGATGCGAAAGATTGTTGGTGGGCGAGAAGGGTTCTCAGGAATTGTGACAATTTTCATGGAGCGCAAAGGCGACCGCGAACATGTGTAACGCGAGCATGTGTGCGATGACAGCAGAAAAATGACGAGTTTTGACGATGACAGCGTCACCGCGACGGCATGGGCACTAGCTGTTGGTACTACGGTGAAGAAACGCTACAACGTGTTTCGTTAGGACCCGGGCTTATCCTAAAGGCCGTACGATGTCTCACAGCGTCTACGCAGCGCTAGCTGCTATAAGGAAAGAACTTGGGGATGTGCGCCAATCAAGAAGACGGTGCGGTCTAAGACAGCGTCTCAAAGCACTACACAGCTGCCCGTCAGGGTAGCTCAGTGGCTACGCCGTTCTGCTGCTGAGCACGAAGTCGGGGGTTCCATTCCAGACCACGGCGCACACATTTCGGTGAGGCAGAAATGTAAGAAAAAAAAAAGAGAGAGCCATAACTCGTGTCCTTAGATTTAGGTGCACGGTGAGTACCCCACCAAGTGGTCAAACTGATTCTGGAGCCCTGCATGCACCATGCCGTTCCTCTTTGAACCCTCTGTGCAGTTCGGGACGCTAAGACGCACAGTTTCCTTAATATGTGAAAAAGAAAAAAATATGGTAGAAGCAATCATAGCATACGCCGAGTTGACTGCTTACTTTATTACCACCCGTTGCATTTTCGGCAGAAATAAGAAAGAAATAATGAGGAATTTCCCGAAACACCCCATCTTAAAGTGCGCTAACATAATTGCACGCAAATGAAACTTCGAAAATGTGCGCAGGAGGATCCTCCAATTTGAAAAACACATTTATAAAAATAATGAAAGGCATCCGGTACAGAACTTGGGTCTTCAATCATCCATTAAATCCTCATGTGTTATAAAGAGCTTAGAATATTCCAAGCAGCTGGCGTTATTTCCTTCATTAACATTCGAACCGGTTTCGTGGGCTGGATCTACAGCACAGATAGGCGAACGCGTGAATGCCTGATATCGATCTGTATTCATTGTTTCCATAAAGAGCTTGTTTATCATATGATTCTCAACTGAAATGGAATGAAGCAGCTTTGTTCCCGTGCGGAAGTTTCACAATACGAGTTTCAATTACGCTTCATCCAAATGCCAACAGATCTATTGGAATGTTAATCTTATTATAGGTTTTGTTGCTTTCAGTCGAGCTATATCGTCGATTCAATAACCAGCGGACAAAGACGTCCTCGCCATTTTCACGTTGCACGCCTCCAATACGTGTTTGGTAAGCCCGAAACTTTGTTTCACGACAACGGTATGACCGAAAATGATACTGTATTATGCGCGGTGACATGCTAAGCTTGTCTTCGGTACGATAAATTGTTGTCGTTGCAACGGCAGCTGTCACGGCGACTCTTGACGAGCTTCGATGCATCCGGAGTCATCGGCGTATGACCGTAATACGAGCAATAAATATCGGCGCGAGCACCTCGGCAACAAACTTATAAAGGGGACATATTCAATGAAATAACTTTTTTCACAGTGATAGGGGGCGTTCTAGTCCGGTGGTACAGGAAAAACATTGATTCACAGTGGGGGAAAAGAACTAGGAAGCTTACCAGCAAGTATGCGACCTGTAGGGTGGGCAACACAGCCACAAAGAAGGTCAAGCGGAAAGTCAGAGAGGCTGAAATAATCTCATGGGTGGCGGCAATGGAAAAGAAACCTGCCATGAGTAACTACTTAAGAGGAAAAAAACGAAGTCAGGAAAGAAACCATTTATGATAACTCAAAGAGAAGCTCATTACTTTTCGAAGCGAGATCGGGATGTCTTAGAACACGCACCTATAAAGCGAGATATAAGAAGGAAGAAGAAGCATGTGCTTGCTGCGGTAAAGCTAGGGAAACGACGGAGCATGTTTTATTAGAATGTGAAGACGTCTATCCAGCGGTCGATTTAGGCACCACTGGCCTTCTTCAAGCCCTTCGGTTCAGCGGGAGCAGTAGTAAAGCAAACATGGCCGCAATAGGCATTAGTAAGAGGCGATAGGAGGATTGGTGGAAGAAAAGTAGGGAAGCGACAAAAGACGGGAGACGTACAAAAGCACAGTTCGCAATAGGGGATCAGAAAATTTGGGCGTGGTAGTTCATAGTGTTTTTTTTTCTTTTTTATTGTTTAACATAGGTAGGACATTAGGCAGTATAATAGCAAGAGCTCTGTGGTGCAACCCACCGCCCCGTTCCAGAGGGTACGCTCATAACATCCCTCCATCCATCCATGCTTCGTGTGGCGCGGCCGCGCGGGCCCCATCTTGAAACGGATCTGCGATGTGGACAGAGTGCGCCTGCGATCAATTAACCGTTTTAAATCGTCTGTTATGCTTTTTCATTCTTCAAATAGGTAAAATATGTCTTCTCGTCTTTTCATCAGCAATCGGGCTCTTTCTTTGTCCGTTCATGTTACTTTTTTCGGAGTCCTTGTTGACATTCGTCCCAGGTTTTATAAACCCATTTCTGCAATCTGCATTAGAATATCTTTTGGCGCACGTGCCCTCCGCAAAAGAAGTTCCTTTTCCGCCTCAGTGTACTCCTAACATTAAATTACGCCTTTATACATAGCCGTATAAACTACTGCATCTCACCATGGGGTCATACATACTCCGTTCCCCTCTCCACATTGGTTAAACTCTTGAAACAAGCCGTTCGGATTATTATACATGCTTCACGGTTTTCACCTTCTTTTCCCATTTCTGTTGATCTTAATATTCTGCGCTTGTCTAGCCTTTCTTTTTATAATATAGGCAGTATATTACTTACAACTTGAAACCACGCGCTCACTTTAGACATTTTCTCACATTATGTGCTCTCCAACCCTAATTCTACACGCTTCGCTACCCATCGTAACTTGCTCTTGCCTAGTATCCGCACTAATTGTGGTAGATCATCTTTGCTTTTTTCTTCAGTATCATTTTGGAATCGCTTACACACATTATTGAAATCTGTAAGTTCCTTGAACATTTTAAAGAAAAACCTGAAATCTTTTTAAAAGTTGTAAATAATGTCATCTACCAACAAACATTATTCATGCATTTATATATGCATCTGTCTTTTGTAATATACATGCCGTCATTCCTTTGCTTTGCTTTATTACTTTGTAGTTGTACTCGTTTAATTGCACAGGAGGGCCCGCCAACGGTACGTCATTAAACCTTGGGACCTTCTTTATATATGCACAGCTATGTACAATTTATAATACATGTAATAAACTTGAATTGAACTGAGTGCTGATTGCTTCGTATGCGCTGTGTTCTCGCCGTTCAGTTCGCGTTGAAGTGAGAGGCAGCACGAAGGTGAATTCGCTCGCTGCTGCCGCCGCGCTTCCTCAAAACATCGTTTTGACAGTGAGGGTGCGCGGTCTTCGAGCGAGATGTTTTCATGTTTGCTTGTGCGTGCGTGACAGCATGCTTGTTAATTTAATAAGTAAAAGAATGTTTACGAGTTTATACGGCCAATAAAACGACTATCCTTCGTATAGCTGTCTACTAATTTGATATCGTAATAGATGCTTCGCCTTTCAGGGAAAACTGCACATTTTTATTCATTTACGTATGATATTTATGTGCGGCAAGCGGAGGTAATGCCGGGATAATGGCGAATGAATCGACTATGTTTACTACGTCAAAACGGCTCTTACTATTTGATTTCAGCAAACGCGATACGACCGGACAGGCCGCCATTGGAATCTGAACCTGGCAACGTTTAACGCTAGAACGTTATCTAGTGAGGTGAGTCCAGCAGTGCTATTGGAGGAATTAGAGGGCAGTAAATGGGATATAATAGGGCTCAGTGAAGTTAGGAGGACAAAAGAAGCATATTCAGTGCTAAAAAGTGGGCACGTCCTGTGCTACCGGGGCTTAGCGGAGAGCCGAGAACTAGGAGTCGGATTCCTGATTAATAAGAATATAGCTGGTAACATACAGGGATTCTATAGCATTAGCGAGAGGGTGGCAGGTCTTGTTGTGAAACTTAATAAGAAGCACAAATTGAAGGTCGTAGAGGTCTACGCCCCTACATCCAGTCATGATGACCAGGGAGTCAAAACAAAATACACTATACTGATGGGCGACTTGCCAAGGTAAGCAAGAAGCAGGCTGGAGACAAGTCAGTGGGGGAATATGGCATAGGCACTAGGAATAGCAGGGGAGAGCTATTAGAAGACTTTGCAGAACAGAATAATAAGCGGATAATGAATACCTTTTTCCGCAAGCGGGATAGCAGAAAATGGACATGGAGGAGCCCGAATGGCGAGATTAGAAATGAAATAGACTTTATACTCTGCGCTAACCCTAGCGTCATACAGGATATGGACGTGCTCTACAAGGTGGGCTGCAGTGGGTAGAAGGGTAGGTCTAAAAATTAATCTGCAGAAAACTAAAGTAATGTTTAACAGTCTGGGAAGAGAACAGCAGTTTTCGATAGGTAGCGAGGCACTGGAAGTGGTTCAGGAATACATCTACTTAGGACAGGTAGTAGCCGCAGATCCGGATCCCGAGACTCAAATAATCAGAAGATTAAGAATGGACTAGGGTGCGTTTGGCAGGCATTCTCAGATCCTGAACAGCAGGTTGCCATTATCCCTCGAGAGAAAAGTGCATAACAGCTGTGTCTTACCAGTACTCACGTATGGGGCAGAAATTTGGAGGCTTACCAAAATGGTTCTACTTAAATTGAGGACGACGCAACGAGCTATGGAAAGAAGAATGATAGGCGTAACGTTAAGGGATAAGAAAAGAGCAGATTGGGTGAGGGAACAAACGCGAGTTAATGATATCTTAGTTGAAATCAAGAAAAAAGGAATGGGCATGGGCAGGACACGTAATGAGGAGGGAAGATAACTGACGGTCATTAAGGGTTACAGACTGGATTTCAAGGGATGGGAAGCGTAGCAGGGGGCGGCAGAAAATTATGTGGGCGGATGAGATTAAGAAGTTTGCAGGCACAACATGGCCAGAATTAGTACTGACCGGGGTAGTTGGAGAAATATGGGAGAGGCCTTTGCCCTGCAGTGGGCGTAACCAGGCTGATGATGATGATGATGATCATGATGACGACGACAACGACGACGATGTTGATGATGATGATGATGATGATGATATGACCTGCCTATCATACTGCAGACCGCTGCTAAAGACGAGAACAAGGGAACAGAACACAAGACGACGACACGGACGGTAACTTTCAACTGTTTCATTCACAGCAACATGTGGCAAATAGACAAATAGAACATGCGCAGAACGCTATATGAAAAGCAACAACTGATAGAGACATATCATATAAGAAAGAAAGGCCAAGACTGTGTTAGTGATACTTCCATTAGGCTGTTTCAATCGGAAATATATCTTTTTATAAGTGGTTGCCCCACTAGGCTGATTAGGGGTCTTGTTGCTGCGTTCTGCGCATGTTGTATTTGTCTATATATTATCACGTGTTGCCGTGAATGAACCAGTTGAAAGTTGCCACCCGTGTCGACGTTTTGTGTTCTGTTCCCCTATCCTCATGTTTATTAGCAGTCAGTATGACATGCAGTAAACACCAACGTGGCCAAAGTGAAGTTCTCAGGGATATGAACCGTCACGGTAACTTTGGGACTATGGCATTGTGCTCACACCTTGGGTAAGATTCCCGGCACGGCTGCTGCATATGGATGAGGGCTAAAAGCAAAAACGCCCGTGTACTTAGATTTAAGTACACGGTAAAGAGCTCCAGGTGGACAAAATTAACGAGAAGCCCACCATAACGGTGTTTCTCATTGTCCCAGAGATTCTTCGGGATTTTAAAATCAATCAATCAATCAATCAATGAATCAATCAATCAATCTGCCAGCCAGTCAGTCGATCGAACAATCAATCGACCATCAATCGTTTTTTATGTGCAAAGCTGCTATGAATTTGGTCCAACAAAATTCATAATTCTTTACCGAAACCCCTGTTTTAAATAATGGGAGGCAGTCGTCGCTGAAACAACCGGCACTGAGCTTACTGGAGAACAACGACTGTTGGCTAGCAGTGTGAGTGAGTGAGTGAGTGAGTGAGTGAGTGAGTGAGTGAGTGAGTGAGTGAGTGAGTGAGTGAGTGAGTGAGTGAGTGAGTGAATAAACTTTTATTTGGTCCAGCAAAACGCGATGAAACGCGCACCCGGCTAATCCCACGACGGGACTGGCAGATCTATTCTGCCGGCCCGATCGCGGGCGTGCTGGACGGTCAGGATTTGGTCCTCAAAGACGGGACTTCGCAGAAGCGCGTCCCACTTTTTGCGTATTTCTTACATCTGAATAACAATTTATAACGTTAAAGCCATTAACGTGAATGCTTATTATTATTATTATTATTATTATTATTATTATTGTTGTTGTTGTTATTGTTTTGAACCTCTTTTACTAAGCGCTCATGGACTTCACCTCAAAGCAAGCTAATTTTTCGACAATGTTTTTTCGTTCTCTTTGCCTGTTTTGCTATTTCCGAAACTTGGCTAGGCAGTGAACTTTCCTCTTCAGACCTTTTCCCACCACACTGTTAGATATGGCGCCGTTTCCTGAGGCTACTTCGAGTTCCCCAAACCACTTCGATACGCAGCACAGCTAATTGAGGAATGCAGAAGCAAGAAAGCACATTCCAGAGGAGCGGCCGAGCCAACAAGTTTAAGGCAACAAGTTCACGTGCCAACAAGTTCGTGCGCCGCCGGGATTAGCAGGTGGGCCTCCGACAATGGAGCATGAGCAGCCCTCCCCTTCTCCTCGTTAGAAGTGCATTGCCAGTCTGCGAGGCAAGACCACAGAGAGCCGCCAGGTGTGACACCGCGACACGGGCGCCTACCATTGGCTGAAAGTGGCGTCATCGGAGCGGACTCTCCCATTGGTCAAACATGACGTGACTTACAGTGCTCGAAGGGTTTATAAGAAGCCTTCCAGAGAGACCTGAGCATTCTGGGATATGCCCTGATTCCCTGATTCACCTCTCTCGAACTTCTTGCCGCGGGCCGCAGCGTCCGAGTTGCTGCCGGCCCGTAATGTCTGTACGAATGTTTACTGGACTCTCACCTCTCCTGTACATGATGTAGAATAAACCCTCCCAAGTTTGGTTTTTCATGCCCACGTCCCGTCCTTCAACCCCTACATCTGGTTGGTAGCGGTAGGATCGCCTCCGAATGCATCAGCTGGTGGCAGCGCTACGGATAAACCTTCGTCGAGAGAGATCCTAAGGAACCGGGAAGAGCGAAGAAGAGAGAGCCTTCGTCGAAAGAGGTCCGAAGAAACTGGGAGTAGCGAAGAAGGAGCGAGCCTTCGACCCAGGGAGTCCGGAGGAACCGGGGACAGCGGACGAACGAACCGGATGGCAGGGTGCTGCAACCGTAAGTGAGCGCGTGGTTTTTTTCCTTATGATTCGCCAGACTCAAAGGTTGTGTGTTCAATTTTGATAGTTCTGGGAATCGGGAGTTTGTTGCATTGTGTGTTTGCACAAATTAATTAAGGAAAACAGTTTTAACCACCTGTCGGGGCAGCTGCCATGGATCTTAGAAGGTTGGCGAGGTTAGACTTGTTGTTGGTGTGCGACGATTTGGGAGTTCAGGCGGACGAACGGATGGAAACGCCAGCTATCATAAAGGCGATTAATGATAGTGGCAATGATGACAAAAGCATTGAGCTTGCTTGGGAAGTGATACAGGAGCCACGGGAGCGTGTGCGTCGTGAGCTTAGGAGTGAGCGTCAGCGTGAAGAACGCGAGAATGAACGGAAGCATGAGCTTCAAGAACTTACTCTTAGGTGTGAGCGTCACGGACGTGAGAATGAACGCGAACGTGAGCGAGAGGAAAAGTATGAGAGAGAGAAGGCAGCACTGATCAAAGAGATACAGTATTGTGATCAGTTATTGGCACAGAGAGAACGGCTGTCTGAGAATTCTGTACGTAGTACAGAGCGAAAGAATGAGGAAGCATCTAGCAGATTTTCGCCAGAAGCCGACGAAAAGAGTAGTGCCTGTGAGATTGGCTGCAGATTCATAAGTGAAGGGAAAAGGCTAGCTGCTAACGATGCCTTAGTGGCAACAGAGGCCGTTAAAGGCCGCAGTGAGAGCGACGAGGTGCTGTGCCAACAGATGACTGTAGAGACAGCTAGGCCAGCTGCGAACAAATTGGCACAGTTACCGCGTGTGTGCGTCGCTGGTAATGTTAGCGAGGTTGCTAGCGAAGAAACGGGTACTTCTGACCCGACAGAAGCGAGCACCCATGTAGAGCCAGATGTGCGTGCAGAAGTGAAGTGCGAACTGAGCGATGCAGTTGAGAGTAGTTCTCGGGATGGCGAGCTCCGTAGTCCACGAGAGAACAACTGCATTGTTCAGGGATCGGTGCGGCTCTCCGCCAGTCTAGATAGCCTAGATAGGGATGATTCCGTTGTTAATCATTCGGACTGTGCGCGTGAGACAGTGATCGAAACCGACGGGCTGTGTGTCGATGCACAGCGTGCGCTGGGCAATGTAGTAGAGGGCAGTTCGCAAGAGTGCGAGTTGTCTTACTCGAGTAAAGCCTGCTGCATTGTGCCAGAGTCGGTTGAGCTGTCCGCCAGTCGAGGCAGAGAGAGTGTTTATTTAAGTGAGAATCACTCAGACTGTGCGGGTAAGAGACCGATCCGGGCCGACGAAATGTGTACCGGCCAGCACGAGGCACGAGAAGGCGACATGAAGGCGAGTGCAAAGAGAAAGCGCCGTAAAAAGAAGCGCGGTAAAGACCGAAAGTCGGTAATTAATGTAGCGCCGCCAAAGATGGCAAGAAACCCAAAAGGGCAGGGCGCGAGGAAGAAGGTGCGGTCGTCACTGACGATGTTGACGCATCCTAAACGTTCGAGCCACAGGTCAAAGTGGGACCGCGAAGCATGTTCTGCACGGACGCGGACAAAGGGCACGAGGCAGTTAAGCTCCTCGTCGTTCCGTAGTTCTTTTCATAGCTCAGCGTGCAGTTCGAAGAAACGCAAGGTGGCAGGACGAGACCAGGTGGGGAGTAGCGACGCGGTCAATCGAGTTTGTGTTGAAAGCGGGGCGCGAGGACGCAAATTGGCAGGAGACCGTAACGTCTTGGGGGAGCTGATAGTTAGTCAGCCCTTTTGTTGTCTCTCGGCAGCCAGAGTAGCTTTCAAGCCGCGACCACCGCGAGGACGGCTCAGAGTATGAGTCAGACATAAGCGTTTGGGAAGGGAGGCGAAGAGCCCTTCCGTAGAAATGGAGTGTCTTTTTTTATTTTGAGCATCGGAAAGTTTTTCGCGATTTGAGACTAGGATTTCTTTCAATATGTAAGGTATGAGCTCTGTTTATGATTTGTTTGAGAAGCTCTAGATTTGAAAGATGCGTTTTAAGTAAACCTGTAGTCTCGCGAGGTGCTCATTAATAAGTAGATAGGCTTTTTTTTGTGTGTGTGAGTAACCTGAAGGTCAAGGTTATCGTCGAAAGGCCTATGGTAAAGCGCGTGTGTTATTTAACCTTCTTTCTTTTTAAGTGTTGAATTTTCTAAGGTTAAGCGCGTATATTTTCAGTGAGTGCATGATTTGCACTGAGAAGCGTTCTTAGTTCCATTAGCGCGTGTCCTGTGTGGACGGAGGGAAGCAGACTTTATGACTGGGTTGCTAGTGTGTGTTGAGGGCAGCCGTATTCTGACTTCTTTAGTGAGCGTGCCTGGAACGAGTTATTAAAAGACGCATTATTTTAAGGGTTCTGCGGAGTGTTTAAGTCCCGCAAGTGTAAATGTTCATTTACGTCACGTGTCCTGTAGGACTTTCAGGGAAGAAACGTGAGTAAGCGTAAATGAAAAGTTTGCCTACAACGCAAGTACGCGTTTTGTTTAGTGACCACAAGGCTAGTGCGCTTGTGATTACGTACTTGTGAGGTTGACCAGATTGTTCAGTGGCACCAATACGTGCGATAAGTACGCCACTGCGATAGATTGGAAACATGCTGTTCGTGTAGTTAGGCCACTTAAGTTATGGTCGGCTGTTTTCATTTGTTGTTTGCATCGTCAACGACCCTTTTGTTTTGCAACAACAATAATAGTCTGGTCTTGTGGGCAATCGAGGAGAAATGGATAGCTGTTTGGAAGGGTGGTTGGAACTGTTTTGTCAAAATTGGGGAAATAAAAGATCAGGGTTCATTTTGACTCAGTAATAGCCTGGCGAGTCAGGGGTGAAGAGCCTGCGCTTACACGTGGGGCAGCGCTGTGTTGTTTTGTTTGTTTGACGTCTGTTCTCCAGGGCCAAGGATCCCGAAGTTCGTCAAACGTGGCTCGACCCCAGTACCCTGCAGCTTCTATCAGCGTTCCTCATGGCCAGCGAATTGAGTTCACCGGCTATTCAGAACTACCGGGGCGAGGACGAGCTGTTAGATATGGCGCCGTTTCCTGAGGCTACTTCGAGTTCCCCAAACCACTTCGATACGCAGCACAGCTAATTGAGGAATGCAGAAGCAAGAAAGCACATTCCAGAGGAGCGGCCGAGCCAACAAGTTTAAGGCAACAAGTTCACGTGCCAACAAGTTCGTGCGCCGCCGGGATTAGCAGGTGGGCCTCCGACAATGGAGCATGAGCAGCCCTCCCCTTCTCCTCGTTAGAAGTGCATTGCCAGTCTGCGAGGCAAGACCACAGAGAGCCGCCAGGTGTGACACCGCGACACGGGCGCCTACCATTGGCTGAAAGTGGCGTCATCGGAGCGGACTCTCCCATTGGTCAAACATGACGTGACTTACAGTGCTCGAAGGGTTTATAAGAAGCCTTCCAGAGAGACCTGAGCATTCTGGGATATGCCCTGATTCCCTGATTCACCTCTCTCGAACTTCTTGCCGCGGGCCGCAGCGTCCGAGTTGCTGCCGGCCCGTAATGACAGTACGACTGTTACTTATCGCTCACCTCCCTGTACATAATGTAGAATAAATCCTCCCAAGTTTTTGGTTTCCATCCCGAAGTCTGTCCCTCAACCCCTACAACACCCACCGGCCTTCTGCCGTGACCGGGTCTTCAATGAATCTAAAGAAAAAGGTGGTGACCTAGTGATTGCTGTTAATGGTTCACGGGGATATGTTAGGAGCAACGATATTGTTACGATGGGGTGCGTTTATTTAAAGATGAATTGATGAAAAGGCGCCGCGCTGGCACCGAGGAGCTGCAAAGACAAGCGCACTTCATTCTCCTCTTCTTTCGTCTTCGCTGTCGCTCTAGCGTAACACTCCTCCCTTCAGAGACGAAGCCTGCTGGGCGAGTAACTGTTACGTCCACTCGAAGTCATGGGGATGACAGCGCTTCAGGCGGGCGACGGGAACAAGCTGCTTCTTCTGAGACCGGTAGTCATTAGAAACGAAACGAGCTATCGAATAGGCCACATCACTTAGGCGATTGGTGATGACGAAAGACCCGGCGTAACGAGCCAAAAACTTATGGCACAGGCCGCGCTTGCGAAGTGATGTCCAAAGCCATACTATGTCCCCTTTGTCGTACGACATATTCTTATGTCGTGGATTGTAGCTGATCTTGGAGTGGTCCTGGGATTCCAACGTACGGAGCTGAGCTATCAGGCGTGCTTCTTCAGCGCGGCAGAGAGACTGGGCAATAGAAGAGTCGGCATGAGAAGTGAAAGTTAGAATGGTGTCAAGGAAGCTGCGGGGTGGTCTGACTAAGAAGATAGAAAGGACTGTAGCCGGTAGTTTCATGCTTTGCAGTATTGTAGGCGTATGTGATAAAAGGCAAGATATCATCCCAATTTCCGCCTGGAATAGACGTACATTGAAAGCATAATGGTCAAAATTCTGTTAGTTTGCTCGAAGAGACCACTTGTCTGCTAGTGGTACGGGTCGCGTGGTGAAACTGGCAAGCACAGAGACGCAACAGCTCTTCGAGTACGTCGGCCACAAACTGGCGACCACGATCGCTCCCAATAACGCGAGGGGGTCCATGACGCAGTATAACGGAGGACAGAAAGAAGCTCGAAACATCAAGAGCCGTGGCCGTTGGCATCGCTGCGGTTTCAGCATAACGCGTCAAATGGTCGACGCAGACTATAATCCAACGGTTGTCGTTTGCTTAGCGCGGGAATGGGCCGAGAAGGTCCACTCCAACCATTTCGAAAGGAGGTGATGGAGGCGCCACGGTGTGAAGGAGTCCGACCGGAGCAGTATTAGGGCGCTTGAATTGCTGGCACTTCTTACAACTGGTCACATACTTTTCCATATTTCGTCGCATACTAGTCCAGCAGAATCGGCCCTGAATGCGGTGGTTTGCTCTGGTGAAAGCCAGCTGCCCAGCGGTCGAGTCATCGTGCATAGCACGGAGCACGTGGGTTCTAAACTTCTTAGGGACCACTAAGAGGAGGCGGGCACCATCTGCCGCATAATTCTTCTTGTAGAGCAGGCCATCTTGGATGGCAAAGCCATTGTTACCTGTTTGTTGAGCAGCTGAGGCGAAGAGGCCATCCAGGCTGCGGTCCTGACGCTGCTCTTGTCGGAAAGTGGCCCGGTCGGGAAAGAGAATGTCGTCGATAGCGGCCAGAAACTCATCGAAATTGTCGGCGTCACATGCACTTGTTGGTGGAAGGAGTCCCGAAAGACAGCCCGCGTCCGCACGATGTCGGCCACTCTAGTAACGGACTGCAAAGTCAAATTCCTGCAAACGTATCGCCCATCGAGCAACGCGGCCAGACGGGTCGCGGAGGCCAACCAACCAACATAGTGAATGGTGATCAGTAACGATCGTGAAGGGGTGCCCGTAGAGATATGGGCGGAACTTCTGGATTGTAAAGAGGACAGAGAGGCACTCTTGCTCAGTGATGGTGCAAATCTGTTTGGCCTTGCTCAATGAACGGCTGGTATAGGCAATGGCATGCGCGGCGTCACTAAAACGCTGGACGAGGATGCCGCCGAGGCCGATTACACTCTCGTCGGTGTTCAATTCTGTTGTAGCAGAGGGGTCAAAATGGCGAAGTATGGGCCCGAAAGAGAGCAAAAACTTCAGTTGACAGAACAAAGAATCGCAATCTGCTGTCCAAGTGAATGGGTTACCCTTGCGCAGCCATGAAGTCAGAGGGTAGGCAGTATCGGCAAAGCTAGGCACAAAACGTCGGAAATACCAGCAAGGACCCAAGAAGCTCCTCAGCTCGCGTTGTGACTGGGGTTCTTTAAAGCCGCTAACTGTAGCGACCTTCTGTGGGTCTGGTCGTACCCCCTGCTCGTCCCCGACATGTGGACGAACAGGGGATAGGACCTTCTCCTTAGCTGTGGCCAGTTCTACGTAGGGTAAACGGGATGGTGTATCAATCACAAGGTAGTGGAGCATAAAAGGTAGTTAACTGGTGGATCACCTTCTAATCTTTCCCTACATTGCCAAGATTGTAACTGCACGCCAGAGTTAGATGAATGCGCGATATTGTACAGGCATAAGAATAAAGATGCGCGTCTTATGGTAGAGGCATGGCATATCTATAATGGTGGAAGTTCTTGCGTGAGTCACCCTTGGATTGCTTTACATAAGGAAGAGATTAAGGGCCTTGACAGTTATCTCTCACGTAGGCCGGCACATGTACCCGAGTGACACGTGGCGATACCATTTCTGAGCTTGCGCGGATGAGTTTTATGTCTTCTTTCTTTTTTCGCCTCAGTGCTCCCTTCAGTTGATAGTTGGCATTCGTGTTGTCCACTTCTCTACTCTTGTGTGCTGTCTGCACGCCTCACCTCTTTTTTGCATAATGAATCCTTACCAACTAGCTCAGCTTTCTGTCGTTCTAATGTCCAAGTACTAGCGCCTCTCGTTGGCCAAAGTGACATTTCTTGGAGTTGAGGGGAAGGGCAGCTTGTATAACGCATGTCAGAACAATGTCCGGTGAATAGTTTTGCTCTTCAAAAGTGCGGCTAAAAATGACGACGTCGTCTGGATAACCCCCAAAAAACCTCCCATTTCAGGCCGCGCAGTACCATGTCCATAAACCTTTCAAATGTTGCAGGCATGTTGCACAAACCAAATGGCATGTCGTTGCATTCAAACAAGCCGCCTGGGGTCACAAAGGCGGTTTTCTCTTTGTAAGCTGAATTCATGGTTATCAGCCAGTAGCCCGATCGGAGGACCACACATGAAAAGTGGGATGCGGAATGAAGGCGGTCGATAACGACATCGATCCGTGGAAGTGGATACACATTCTTTTTCCTTACAGAATTGAGACGCCGGTAGTCGACGCAAAACCTCCAGGACCCATCTTTTTTTTGTCTTCACGAGGATGAGCGGCGCAACCCAAGGGCTAGAGGAATCTTGGATGACGTCCTTGGCTAGCCTGTAGTCGACCTGTTGAGCGATGATCTAGCGCTCTGACGTGGACACCCGGTAAGTCTTTTGCCTGAAGGGATGCGCGGACCCCGTTTCGATCCGGTGGCGAGCCCACGTAGTTGCAACGCGAACTTTGTTAGCATTCTGTGCAAAACCAAATAATGACGCTTGCTTGTCGTTGCTTGCATGTTGAGGACGCTGATCGGGGCTTGACGCTTCTCCGAAGACAGTGACTTGTTGATCATATTTAAAAAAAGGCAACGAGTCTTCAGGGACACTGTGGCCAGCCCCGTGCTCTCGGGATTCGTGTGACGAGTCATAAGTTACATCGTCTATGCTGAAACTGGTATCCACTTCAAAATAGGCAAGTCGCATACCACTTGGTAGCACAACAGACTGGGAGGCTAAATTTGACACCCACAGTGTAGTTGTTCCGCAGGCGACTGAGACGACGCATCAAGGTACGAGCCCACTTTTCTTCACAACCATCGAAGGCACAGGCTCAACAATTGTATCAAATGTATCGGCTTCGACACCGCAAGCAGCAACTCGAACTCTGGACAAGGAACGTGCCGGTAAGACATCATTTACAATGACGGCGAGAGTGCGTGAACAGGTAGCAGGTTGGTCGGCAAAAGGAGACAGGAGAAGCTCGCCATTACCGTAGTCAGCAGTGGCACCACAATGTTGTAGGAAATCGAGGCGAAGAATTAGGTTGTGAGTGGATTGAGCAAGCAATGCAAATTCGGCTTGATACACGTTATAGGAGAAATAAACGTTCGCGGTGCACACTCTAATAGGTCGGAGAATCTCTCCACTCACTGCAGGAAATGCATTAGTGTTATTCCAGCGAAACGTCACTTTACGGTCTAGTCGGATTTTCAAATCCAGGCTGATAGCGGAGACACTCGCTCCTGTGTTCACTAAGCCCAACGTAGCAACATTGTCCACTCAAGCACGAATCTTGTTATGACACATGGTGACTGGCGCAGGCATAGGGTCGTGTACCTGATGATGACTGGTGACCTCACCTCCATTGGTCACGCCACCTAGTTTCGCGGGGGCGGTGATGTGAGATGTCATCGAGGAGATGGAGACCAGCGCTGGCGTCAAGGCGGCGGTATCAAGCTCCGCAAAGAAGCTGGTGAGTCGCTACGGTAATTCGCCTGGTGGTTTGTCGTGCTATAGAAGTCAGAAGGCCAGCGTGTCCCGTCACCGTGCCGACTGCTACGCCGATAAAAAGTGCGCGGTCGCTTATAGGACGGTGGTGACGTGTGACGGCGATGAGGACAAAATCTGGCGACGTGACCGCGAATACTGCATCGGAAGCAGATCAGGCGCTGACTGGACGCGCCGCAATGGTCAGTAGCAGGGTAACTGGCGCGGCCGTCCCCCTCTTGAGAAACTGCAGGTGGTCTGGGTGAGTAACCATTGTGGAACTGATAACTTGGATGCGCGTTCATAGTAGGGTTTGGCACTCTTGAACGAGGAGCCAAGTTGTAGGCGTCTACGGAGGCGGTGGTGATGGACGTCTCACCGAAGTCGCAGTGAGAAAAGGGCTCTCGGAGCCGCGGTGTCGAGAGGGAAGCCGCCTCACATCGGTCAAGCTCTTCGCGCACCACTTGCCGAATAACTGACGCAAGGTCGGATGGAGCTGGGACTGCGTGAACACTGGCGAAGTTAGTTACGTTGGCCAGGCGGCCGAACTTCGGTCAGATACGCCGAGCTTTCAAGGCTTCAAATGTGCGTCACTGCCGAACGACGTCACTTACGGAGTCCAGACTCTCTTTTCCGATGAGGAACTGGTACACGTCCTCGGCGATCCCTTTTAAAAGACGACCAACTTTGTCCTCTTCTGTCATCTGTGGGTCCAGGGCCTTGCAAAAGTTCAGCACTTCCTCGATGTACGTCGTGCACATTTCACCGGGAACTTGGGCTCGCTGCATTAGGGTTTGCTCTGCACACTTCTTTTTAGCTGCCGGATCTCAGAAGCACTTCCTGATTTTGTCTACGAACATTTCCCACTTCGTCATGCTTTTTTCGTGGTTTTCAAGCCATACAGACGCAGTTACCTTGAGGAAGAAGGCAACGTTGTTAAGCTGGGCGGTGGCATTGCAGCCATTGAACAGACTTGCGCGTTGGTAAAAGCTCAGCCATCCAACCACGTCTTCCCCGGCTTTTCAGGCGAAGGTTCCTGGTTTGATCTAGAGCTGCCTTGGGTAGCTGGAAGAAGGTGGCGGATTGTCACCGTAGGAAGCCAGCTCTGGTGGCAGACCGGCTTTGGCGACTTCGGCGAAGCTCCACGGATTGCGCTTCTGCGGGCAGTTCGTCGTCGTTCTTCGGGGGAGCCGTTTTTTTACCCCGCACCGTCCATCAAAACTGTTACGATGCGGCGCGCTTATTTAAAATGAATTGATGAAAAGGGGCAGCGCCGACACCGAGCCGCTGGAAATTGAATAGGATTGGATTGGATTTCGTTCTTCGATGGCGCGTACCCACTGCGGGGGATTGGGGAAGATTTGGATGGTATTAGGAAGATGTTGGTATTACAAGAACTGGTAAAAGTGTCTTGTGGAAACGGATAAAAATCATGTTTGAAGCATTCAACAAAAACGTCTTGAAACAACTATGAATTCCTCCACGGCTGAACAGACATCCCTGTGGTAGCAAAGACAAGCGCACTTCGTTCTCCTCTTCCTTCGTCCTTGCTGTACCTTTAGCGTAACAACATAGAAAGTTTACAGTAGTCGGTTTGTCAAGAAGTCTGCCTTGCGCACTGTGAATCATTTTTAATCTGATCTTTCTATGTACCGCCTGATATTTGCCCTGTATTTTTCAATAAGGACATCTGTTCCATTGAAAGTGTCTTATCTTTTCATGCCAAGCACAGAATAATATTTTTTTCGTGATTTTAATACACTTGGAAATGACTGGAATTCGCTTACATATTCTCTATACAATCATTACAAAGAGCACCAATGCAGCCTGCTGATGGATTTTCTGACCTTCGGTTCTCTTCAGCAGCATAACTTCATCGCCAATTCCTGTGGCAGCATCTTAAGCCATCGCCTCTGGAATGCTCAAGTTATTGAACTCTCGCGTTCTGACTTTTCCTGTGTGCGTGCCGATAAGTTTCACCCGTCATTAAAGATAACTGCCTCCATGTCAGACCTGAGGAAGAGCTCCTCCTGTGGCATAAATGAAAACCCTCGCTTTGCTTTGAAGCGTGGTGATTATGTTGGTTTATATGATTTCTTGTTCACCACCTACTGGTCACTTGTCACAGACAAAAATAATGCTGATGACCAAGTAGATCCTTTTACGAAGCTTGTCTTGTGCAGTATGTGCAAATACATTCCCCAGCGCAGTCCTAAACGTTATAAATATCCCAACTGGTTCTCATCTAAACTTATAACTGCCATAAAGTATAAAGATCGTGCACATCGTAAATCTAGAGTACTGTGTCTAATGAGTGGAGATAATTCCTTTTTTTTTGGAACTCTCTGCAAATGCCTCTATAAGCCTAATGACGACTTATATGTTGCATTCCTGGAACAGGTCGCCTCCAACTGGCTGGCTGAATTTTGGAAGTATATCCGGAAGCACTCTAGTAACCGTGGAGAGTGCTTTCGCCTGCTTAACTAGCGGAGTAGAAGTCCAAGCATCCGCGGATTTTTTTGCAGCCCATTTCTCATTGTTATATAAAGCTTCAAGTTTCAGCACTGATGTCAGCAGCACATGACGGTTCCTACCTCTAGTGCGGTGTTTGATGAAAAACTAATCAGCGAAGGCCTTAAGCGCTTGAAGCCTTCTCTATCCTGCTGCCACGACGGCATCCCCTCCGCAATGCTAGAAGCTTACGGCAGTATACTTGCCCCAGTATAGATGTCTAGATTTAATCAACTCTGAATACTTCCACGTCCTCTCACATGTGAAAAACCTCTCGTGTTTTTCCTGCATTGAAGTCTGGCTGTAAAGCCGATGTCTCGAATTATCACCTGATTTATCTTCTCTGTGCCACGTCTAAGATTTCTGAGCTTGCTCTTCACAACATATTGTCTTTTACTGTGAAGAACTCATCGATTCCGAATCAGCATGGATTTCTCACCGGCAACTGCACTATCACAAATATCGGTAGTTTCATGACACAGATATCCGCGCCGGTTGCTAAGGGTGCATGTTGGCACAATTTACTCTCACCTTAGCAAAGCTTTATGATGTAGTGAGCCACGCTCTGCTTCTTATCAAGCTTACGCTCTTTGGTGTTGCCTCTTTTATTGTCAATCTCTTGTGCTGTTAAGGTCTTGATAGATAAACATCAATGGCGAAACGTCTTTTTACTTGGCAACTAGTGGCGACCCTCAAAAGTCAGTATCAGTACCACTCCTTATTAAAAACATTCTATTACAGACGTTCTTTCCGCTATTAGAAATTCTGCATTCCTTCTATATGCCATTGACATCAAGATTTTTAAAGCAATTCATACTGTTGGTGACTGGCGCATGCCTCTTTGCCTTTTTTAAATGGTGCAAAGATAATAACCTCACCTTGAATGCTGCTAAGGCCAAAGTCATGACTTTCACACGCAAAACAGCAAGCATCTTTTTTATTCTTATTCTGTACATTCTGTACATTCTGTACCATTGTTTAGGGTTTGTGAGATCAATGATCTCAGTGGGATTTTGATACAACCTTACACTTTTCAGCTCACACACTAAACGCGTTGTAATGCGCGGTATGCGCTGTCTTCGCTATGATTTCAGACTATCGAGAAAACTCAGTTCTCCTACACCATTCCGCAAGTTGTGCACAACAACCTGTCTCTCTCAACTCGAATAGACGTCGGACATGTGGAATCACATTTCTAGATCCAACTGCGATATTATAGATCGAGTTAAGAAAACGTTTCTATGCATATATCATCACCGCTTTGCTGACATGGACACTGAACTTTGTTCTAGCACTGTTGCGTCATTCTCAGTGCACTTACTTCACTGTCGACGTAACTGAGGTGACCTTCTGTGTCTTTTGAAACTCCTTCACGGTATCCTCGCCTGTCCCGAATTCCTCAGTTGTACCATGTTTTGTATCCCGCGCAGGATTATCAGAGAACATGCACCTTTCCAGGTTCTTGCCTGCCATCACCAGCACTCAACTATTCACGGAATACGCAGTGTTTAGAGCGCGTATTTTCATGATTTCTATATTTTTCATAAATCGCTGTCATTGTTCTTTTCCGAACTTCGCGTTGTTGGGCATAGTGTCACATATTCTTCAACTTCCGTTCTCCTCCATTTCCTTTTGTATTCACTTTGCGCCTTGTTGTTTGTACACTCTTCTTTTCATGATTGTTCTTTTTATTTGTAGCTCTTTTTGCTTATATTCCCGTGCCGTTTTTATTTAATGTGTGCATGCGCAGCACTTAGACTTACATAGTTGCTCCTGGACAGGGTAAATAAATGATTGATTGGTTGATTGATTATCATTATTATGAAAACGTATGTAAAATAGACAGAGGGAATGAGGGGGAGAAAGCAGGCTGCCAAGTGGCACCGAAAGCGGCCCAAAGACTGCCTACTCTTTAGGAACGAAGGGTTAGAAACTGAAGTTGAATATAGGAAGAACTGCGGGATGAGTATTGCATGCATGCTTTGAGCCAGCGCTTGGGAATTAGAGGCCGGCGCATAGTAACTGATAAGCCTTGACAGACGCGGGTGATTCACCCGGGCCAACTCGGTTCGCTTCACAGAACCTAAGTAGTTGCATTCGATCCGCATTGTGTGTTGAAGAGCGGCGTGGTGCATTGTGTAGTTTTTACCAGTCCGATGTTCTAAAATCTGTAGTGGCGCGAAATCAAACTAATGCAAAAAAGCGGACTATTTATAGCCGCGGGTTTCAGGAGCTACCCTATAACTGCATCGCACCCATGATTTCGTTTTACTCGGACGAGCCTGGCTTCTCTGAAAGGCGATTGAAGGACCAATTGGTGATGAGTTTATTTCGGTGGCTATAGTTGCTTGCTGGCATAATTGTTTTTACGTCTGGGATTGTGACATCGTCATTTCTGGCTCGAATAGGACACATTATTGTTACCTGTGACAAGTTTTTGTCACGCATTTTCTTAACGTGTCTCCGAACGGCGTGCTAGTATATTAATCCTTACGTCAACATTTCGTTCCAGAGCTCTGAAGTTAACATTCGAGAACCATGCATTTTGTTCAATTGTTGATGGGATGAGTGGTAGTAATATAGGGTCGAACTTATGGAATTCACAGAGGTCGCGCAGTAGCTTTAGGAGACAACAAGGCTGAAATTAAATTATGGGGCGTTACGGGTCAAAAGTACGATCTGATTATGGAGTGAACAATTTTCGGGGACTTCACATCAATTTAGACCCCCTGAGATTCTTTAACGTGCACCCAATGCACAGTGCACGAAGGTTTTTACATTCCGTCCACATCCGAAAGCGGCCGGTGCGGCTGTGATCAAACCCACAACCTCGAGCTCACCAGCTCAACGCCATAACAACGGAGTTACCACGGCGGCTGTGAACTCGAGCCATATTCATGCGAGATGTGTTTACAGGAACTGGCTAACAGTGGCAGCTGAGAAAGTGACGTTGAAGGCGACGGGCAACGAGAAACTCTTTTCACGAAGGAAACGCTTTGCGGATTCGGCCTGGGCCTTCTTTGTGCCAGTTGCCAACTTATGTGTCCTTCGGCGCAGGCTAAGACCACTGAAAACATGTACGCATTGTAGCTTTCCTGCCCGTGCACTCTCGCTGACGGATATGTCTATTTTCATGGTACTTGACAGCATGGGGCACGACACCGCTGCCACGATGGTGCCCTTACCGGTACGGCTTAGCCAGGTTACGCTCCTTCTAGGATCTGGATCCTGGATTTCTGAATGGCATCCCTGCACTCCGCTGTACGAGATGACGCTGCCGATTTCGACAAGTTTCATTTCACTTGGCGCTGTCCGTTCCGGCCAACCAGTCTGGCAACGTGGGTCGTCGACAGCTATAAATGAAGATAACGGCGAGTGATATGAACGCCTGCATCTCACTGCTGCCGTTGTGCGCGATACCTCTGCCACGATGGGGCACTTGCCGGTACTGCTTACGCAGCTTAGTTATTTCAATCGTGCCTTAGGTCTGAACTCCACCGACCGTTGTTTAATTGCAGTCTCGTCTTAACCCCTTATTTCTTATGCTACTAAGACAGTACAGTTGATTGAGTATCTGTTGAATCGTAGCTCGCTTGACTGTTACTTTAAATCCGTGAGGACGTTGAAATGAATCCAGGTCCCGGCATTTATGATCTGTCGCGTTCACTTGCTTCCGTTCTGGAGACAGTGCGCAGGACAGAAGGACAAGGTACTATACTGCGTGAACTTTAATGCATGAAAGAAAAACAGGAAGCCACTGATTGTGAAATCAAGCGCTTGAGTGAAACAGTCCGGACACTGGAGGCGGCTTACTCTGCGCTCGCATCTAGCCAAACGACTTCGTCTGCCATTAATGTTTGTAAACATCGCCTATAAATTAAAAAAAAAAACATAACGTCATGGTGTGAAGATACCGAAATGAAAATTCCACGTTATAATATACTTTCCCTTGGTATCGAAGATGAGATGAAAGATAGGACGGCGTCTGAACGAAAAATTAAAACATTTTGCCCCCAAAAGTTTGACCTCGCAGTGACCTGTCCACAATTTGAAACGATGCATACTGATACATGCATATTGCGTGTTTCTTGTGGCCAATGCACTCGGGCGCCCCGACGAAGACGACGAACGCTCGCTGGCTCTCGAGCTGTCGGCTGAACTGGCTAGCGCTGCATTATCCTTTGTAAATACACTTTGTAAATAGTCTCCAGTTCTTATTCCTTCGTTCGCGTAACAATATATCGGGTTGTTTTGTTCCAAAAGTGCCGGCCTACTATAGCAAAGATGACTTTTCAAAGGCAAGCAAAACATTCTGGCCTCTGCCGCAAACTAAAAGGCCCTAAATTTTCAATAAGTGAAGAATTTTTGCTTTCAACATGCCAAGCCAGAAAAAAATTGCTGGAATTTGCCAGGGCAGAAACAAAAGCTTTCAAGTCATCGGTCGATAAGCTCCGAATTGATTCAGTGACACATGTTTTTGACTCCCCAAAAACTCTGTTGTTTTATCTAATCGACAGATAGACAGAAGGGGGAACAAGTGCGTTTGCAAACAACCTTCCACACCTACCATCGCTCTTTCAATATCGTTCACCGACATAAGAAATATTCTGTCTAAGTGTGATCAAGTCTCGTCATTATTTGATGACAACCAATGAGACGTCCTCGCATAAACAAAGACTTGGGGCCTTATAACGTAAAACTATTCCAATATGTTTTTATTTCAATCTCCTGACATCAAATTTGCGTAATCACCGACGCAAGCTATGGGCGGTCACCGGCCGGATTGTCTGAACATGAACAGACCAATCAAACGCTCTCCGAAAAACGAATCACATTGCCTACACTGAGCGGCTTTTAGTATCTAATAGGCTGACAAGAGGCGAGGAGAACGCTCAAGGGAAGAGGGATTCAATGGGGCAGAGCCAGTGCACTGAAAATAGATAACCGTATGAAGAGGGTGGTGCCGGCGTCTGCAATTGGTCCGCATTGCTTATTTAGCTTGCGGTGGCTGGTCGAACATCGCGGCGGCATGCAACGGAAGCTTAAGAATGGTGCTAAAACGGATCCTCAGCAAAGAAAAGTTGGCCGAATGAGGTCGTAAACGTGCAGAAAGTGCTCGGAAATGTTACGCGGCCACGCAAGAAGCTTTATTATACGCAAATAAACCCATTCTCTCCGGAAGGTGTGAGTAGCCAGCGCCTGAGCGATCGGCGGCAGCCATCTTTTATTCCTTTCGGAACGGGGCAGCCTGCGGCTATTCAGAAGAAAATTCAGTTTTGTGCGGCATATTAATGCATCTTTAATGCGTACACGTCACTTTGACGCGGTGAGTTTTCTCGGTTTTGTGACGTCGCGTGACAGGCAGGTGAAGTGGGTACAGCCCGAAAACTTTTGACCAATAGTCGGGGGGCTAATGGCGAAAAGGCGTCGAATCAGAAATAACTGTTTTTCTTTCTTCGGTCAAATCATGCATAATCAGTGTGTATACATATCAGATGGGGAGGTATCGCGGTTTTCGTGACGTCGCGTGACAGATAGGTGAAGTGGGGGTGGTCCAAAAAAGTTTTTGACCAATCGCGGAGGGCTGATAGCAGAAATGGAATAGAAAAGTTTGAAATAGTTTTACGTTATAGCGCCCTTACTTGCAACATAATATTGGGGACAATGAATTACCGGTTGATACGGCCTACACTATTTTCGACGTGATCGCACACAAAAAAGGGGTGGAGGCGTACTGCTGGCCATTAAGAAAAAAGTCCCATCTTTCAGCATTGAGACGAATTCTAATTCATAAATAATATGGGCTGCCTGCAGGACTCATGATGTTAACCCACTAATAAGTCCTTGTTATTGTCCCTCTAATGCTAGCCATTGTTCCTAGAGGACTTGCGAGACGGTATCACTGCCGCAACTAAGAGCTCTCCTACCGATCACGTTTATCTTTTCATAGATGTTAATTTTCCTAAAATTCACTGGCCCCTTTTGTCGTCGTCCTGCCATACTTCATTTCCTTAACCTGCCTTTGTATTTTAGCTTTTCACAGGTGGTAAATAAGCCTACACGTGGCACTAATGTTCTATATTTACTACTGACCCCAATTCTGATACGATAGGCCGAACGGAGTACCGTGATGGTTTTAGTGACCAGAGTCTAGTTTAACTAACTATATTCAAACCAGTACCAAACATAGCATCTATAGCTAATAAATTCATTCGTAACTACAATAAAGCAGCCTATAACAGTAGAAAAAGAAATTGGAGGTGTTTTTCCATCAGTCTCTTATATATACTAACTTTTCCGCTGACGTCTGTGCATCAAAACCTGCTGACTTTCAAGAATAAGATAAGTTAGTTCATAAGTATGTATCTCTTATTTCCATTTCACACGATAATGAAAATTTATGGTTCAGGTCTTCACTGTGCAGACTACAAAACAAGAAGTAACTGTTTCATACAGCTGGCCAAGCGTTCACCCAGTTCGTCTTCCTGAGAAAAGTACCAGGCAAGCCTGAAAGAATATTCTTCAGCTATATGTACAGCTAAAGACAAGTACTACTTGTGTGACTTTCCCTCCCTTTTGCTCTTAAAACTAAGAATGTTTGGGAAAACCATATCGCCTAATAATGCATGGCAACAAATTTGTCTTTTCAATGATAACAACGTTCCTTTATCGGATGCGCAGTACTCATCTGAGTTTAACAATATTTTTTCGACAGTATTTACCAAAGAAGTCAATCGAAACCTGCCCTTAGCGCCGGAACCAGATTATCCTCATGTGAAACTCATAGTGGTAACTGCCGAAGGTACTGCATATGTTTTACAAATAAATTGATATACTATATACGTCTGCTGGTATAGACAATCGCAACGCTAGAATAATGAAAAATACTGTACCCCTGTAAAGTGAAATACTGTGTTACCTAGTTAGGCAATCATTATCGACCGGCCAATTACCAAAAGACTGGAAGATGCCTAAGATAATTCCAGTATTCAAAACCGGAAACAAAAAGGTTGCCGGCCTATTTCCTTAACATGCATTTGTAGTAGGTTGCTGGAGAATGTTATCACATCGAACATCGACAGCCAGCTGGAGTCTAATCATTTCTTTTTAATTAATCAACATGGCTTGAGAAAATATCTCTGCTACGATACGCAATTCCTTGAATTTATGACCGACTTGCACTTTAGCATGGAGAATTATTTACAATCTGACAGCATTTTAGTTGATGTTTCCAAAATTTTTGTCCGTGTTGTTCATTGGCGGTTGTTTTCAAAATTAAATTTCTTCGGACTAGGCTCTGCTAGTTTATTCTGGATTAGAAATGTTTTATAATTTTATAAACAATTTACATTTATTAATAGCTGTGCTTCTTCTCTGGCGGATGTAACTTCGGGAGGCTGTAAGGGCAGCGTCCTATGCACTTTATTTATCTTAATTTACAGTAATGATCTGCCCAAGACCATTTCTCCAATTATAAGACTATACGAAGATAATTGCATCGTTTACAGAAAAATAACTTCTCTCGATGATCCCGTTATCCGGCAAAATGAAATCAACCTAATTAATAAGTACATGGTGTATTAAGTGGCAAATACAAACTCTTCCTTTCAGGCGCAAGCAATTCAACTGAAATTTTTCCTGCTTTATTAGCAACACTGCCATATCTCGTGTTCAGTCATACAAGCATCTGAGAGTGCACTTGACTCGCAATCTTTCATGGTACCCTACCCATTACGGCTAGCTGTGCTAAAGCGTCTCATGCGCTTGAGTACGCTCGTCCTAATCTGCGTAAATCGCGATCTAACATTCGCAAGTTAGCGCAACTAAGGTTTATTCACCCACAGTTGGAATTTGCGTCATCAGTCTTGTTCCCTTACCAAGAATATTTAATCCCTGTCTTAGAAACTGGGCTGCCCGGTTCATTTCTAGAAATTATGACCCCAAGTGTAGCGTTACGAAAATGAAACTTGAGAATCCCCACGGCACCCTCTTCAAATTCTCCGTTCCACTATCCTTTTAGGTTCGCTTCATGGATACATTAACTAAACCAGGTCACCTGCCCTACCCTTGGAAAACACAGTGTGAATGTCTCGAGTCTCGATGGTTCCATAGAGAGGGAGAAGTTTAATGATGCGAAATGCAGAGAAGTCGGTCTGAGGTATATTCCTCTAGCCAGCTACTCGTCGCTGGGGTAAGTGGAAGAGGGAAAGAAAGAGGGAAGAAAGAGGCGCATGATTGGGGATGATGACGACACAAGCAGGATGTAACACATATGGCAAGCAATTTGGCATGCTCAAAGCCTACGGTCCAGGCCTGTATTTTTTTAAAGATTCAATAACACCTGGATTGCTTTGAAACTCGATTGAGCGTCTGGCCAAGGGCCTAAAATAACGTCATCCGGCAACGGTGGGCTGTCGAGATGCGTAAGGTCATTATTCAACTTTTGGCGCTCTTCGACGTACTTTTGGCAGTTACAAAGCACATGACCTATAGTCTCATTCAAATTGCACAACTTACAGTCTGGAGACTCAGTGCGTTGCATAAGGTGCACGTATCCGCGCGTAAACGCTACCCCCAGTCTTAGTTTGTGCAGAAGGCTGGCGCAGCTGCGTTGAATTTTTGGTGGTAGCCTAAATTTCATGGTATACGGTCCAATCTCTGGAGTCGTCTGTGGTGATTATCCGGATTGTCCCAGTGCTTTTCTGTCGATTTTCGGATGACACTGGGAAGTAGGCAGTTGGCGTCCACACTTCAAAAGGAATTACAAGCAGTGACTCTGGTTCTTACAGTGCTTTCTTCGCTTCGGCTTCGGCCAGTTCGTTGCCGTGTATACCGCAGTGACTGGGAATCCACTGAAATGGGATGTGGTGGCCGTTTTCTTGCGCTAAAGTGTAGAGCTCGGCAGTTTGAAGATCCAACACGCTGTAAGCGCTTTCTTTACTCTTCTTTACTTCTTTACTTCTTCTTTACCACTCTAAGTAGTTGCAGAGCCGATTTTGCTTCACTGAAGACTGTCCATACTTGAGGAGGCTGTCGCGAAATATATTAAACGGCCTCTCTGTTTGCCACTAGTTCCTTAGATGTAGTAGTCTCCATAATCACGGTAGCATCAAGCGTATGTTCGGTAACACTTAAGCGTTTAACTCATCAGCGTTGCCGCATGCCATTTCACTTTGGAACTATCTTCATGAGGATATCGTCTCCATTACAGATCGCGAAGCATTCCATGATGGTATGCACGAACGTTTCATCCATAAGTAGCGTTCTAACTGTTCAGTACTTGTCGAACACCAAATTTACTCGTTCCTGGTGTGATCTCTCGCACTTTTCTTTTTCCTTGTTCAATTTAATTTTAGGCTACGCATTGTATAACTTCTTTTGATCTATCTGTCTGAAGTCTCGCTTTACCATGATCACTGTGATTACAGTAAGCATTTTTTCGTACGCAGTAGATCACATGTTCTTCTTTTTCCCGTGATATGATGCCTCATATTTTCACTGTCCCTTTGCTTTTTACCGCGCATGTGTATCATGCGTATTTTATTCTGTATTTGTCACCTTATGTTATAATTAACTATGTAAAGCCCCCCTCACACTATGCTCTGACGAGGAGACTGTAAGGTACTGTGAATAAAAAAAAACTATTGCAGCGTAGAGCTGTAACACAATCTTGAAAGTTTCCAAGCCACGTGGCTATAGCGACTACATTTTTTATCCAACGTTCTTGTTGGGCACATGACTTGTCAATAACTTAGAGAGTGGTCGAGAGGTGAGTGAGAAGTATCTTGCCGCAACCTCGGCAGCTGTGGCGACTTTCGCTGTTGAGAAATGTATGTTCCGCAGGGAACCCCAGTTCGCTACCTCATGATAGGTCCGGTCGCTTGCGCAGTAGCTGAGAAACTTCTGCAAAGGCTGCACTTCGGACATTAGTTCTTAGACATTTCAGCTGACTAAAGGAGCAGCTGGGATGTTTTTTTATCGATAGTACAATTTAGCATGGGAGTGTCGGCTGATATAATTGCAATGAACAATTTCTTCCCGAAAGGCGTGTGCTGCAAAAAAAAAGAAAAAAGGAAAGAAAAGACAGAGAAAGAAAAGGGGCTCCAATACACGCTATGAAGGCGGTTGGCCAGCGAAACTGTGGTATCACCTTATCCGATATACCAATGTGACGTAACCTTGAACTGGGTCCTGCCGAGCCTAGGCGCAACGCCGTTGTGCATACTGACGTTGTTATTCCTTTCATTGCTCATCACATTCGCGTTGTTCTTGAGGCGTCCTAACTGTGCGTGGCTTGCTTTGGGCAGGAACCGCTGCATCCTACCCAGCCTGAGCACGGCGCCATTGCGCGTATTGACATTGCTGTTTCCGTCGTCTCTCTTCGTGTTCACGCTGCTCTTTGTGAGTCGTAACGGCGCGTGGCCTTTTCATAGCGCAATCAGAACACATATGCACGAGGTCGCGGGATCGGATCCCCGCCACGGAGGCCGCATTTCGATGGGGGCGAAATGCGAAACCGCTCGTGTACTTAGATTTAGGTGCACGGTAAAAAACCCCAGGTGGTCCACATTTCCGGAGCCTCCCACAACGGCGTGCTTCATAATCAGATATTGGTTTCGGCACGTAAAATTCCATAAGTTAATTAATTTTTTAATCAGAACAGGCGTGCAATCAGTTGCTAGGTGGGTTCTTCTTTTACATATGAAACTGTAGTTATATCATTCCTTGCTTCATGTGCTACAGTTGCCTCTTCCGGCCACTCTAGAAGCTCGCAGGTGAGGGCCTTCGCTGAAGTTCGCTTTGCCTGCCTTTGTGATTGAGTACTGAAAATCAAGGCCATTACGCTAGCATGGCGCTTAACGAAAACATATAACTTTTGTATCATTCCTGGCCAGAAAAAGAACAAAAGGGGGATGAACACGGGAAAAGTGAAAGTATGATTGGCGCTTCAAGTCACCATTTGAGGCAAGGGCACGTCGTAACGAGAGCGAACTGTAGTAAATTAAATAATATGGGGCTCCCCAATACAAACGAAAACAAATCACAACAGCTCCTTTACGAATGGCTGCACGCTTATAGCAGGGCTACTTGCCTCCTGACAAATCGGCGTCCGCAATGTAAGCAATAAAACTTATTGAGCAGAGGAAAGCTTCAATAAAAAAAAGCGAAAAAAAAGACAGTATGGAAATTTCAATTTGACTTATTTTTTTCACTCTCTTTTGGAATGGAAGTTTCGTTCCAATTATAGGTACTGTTGTACTGATACTTAGGGGTTAAAAAGAATCACCGCCCAAGCACTGCGTACAGATGGTTAACCAGCGAAGTTGAAACGTGTGGCCCGGATGTTTATCATTGGGTTAATCTCAACGGCTCAATAAATGAGGGCTTGATAGGCTGCCGGATCGTCCGTACGCAGTTGCTGCTTGTGCTCGGTTGCACGAGCCAGTTCTTGTGCCGGCGTCAGCATCGGCACGGCGTAGACGAGCTCGTTCCCGGTTCTGCTCGAAGCGTTGCTGATCGAAAGCTGCCTGCTCCTCAGGAGTACGCATTGCGCGTGGGCTACTGATTTCGAAGGCGGAGAGAAATTGCTGCGCGCGCGCTCGGCTGCGACAAAGAGCAATGACGTCACTACTGGCGCAGCCAATCGTGCGTCTCTCTTTCTCTTTCTTTTTTTTCGAACTCGAACATGCGCATGGGGTAGTGCCGGAAGAGATTTTGGCGTACAGGCGAGAGAAGGATGGATGGATCGGCTAGCCATATGCACGAGACGTTCATTTGAGGTATCGCCAGTTGTTTGTGCGTAGGCGCGAGTAATAGCGGGCGCGAGAGAGAAAATCTGGGGGCTTTTGCTCCTGGAATAGATGACTCTGCCTAGGCACTGTGGAGGAGGTTTCTTGTAGGCGTTTGTTTCTAGGTGTGCCGGCATTCCAGAGTGGGGTCGAGTTTGTTTACGCTCGGACGCTCGCTGCCGGCGCGCTAAAATAGGTGAAGCAGTGGGCACTGATGCCCGATTTGGCGACCGCTGTGTCGGACAGACTGTCTCGCACCTGCGGCACTCGTGCTAAGTCAGTCGTGGCCGATCATAGCTTTCTCGCGCCTGACGGCGATGTACCTTGTAAATAACCTCACAAATGCTTCTCTAGGAGCAGTAGCGACCTTAGCAGAACCCGGGCCGCATATATTGAAAATACAGAATGCAGAGTGCCTTAGCAGCCGCGGCTAAGTTTGTCCGACGTAGCTTCAGAGGAAAAGTTCTGACTGGCGTTGAAGAAGTCGCGGGGCGTGGTAGCGCTGAACTTAGCATCACAAGTTGGCGGCTGTACGTAACTATATTCAGTCATGTTTTTTACTGATTGTAACAATATGTCATTATTTCGCATTATTGGCGGTGCCTTCAGGACACCAAAGTGGCAACGGGGACACTGAAACTAGAACTCGGACTGCTTCGTGGGTTGGGGCTCGCCGAGGCCTGCGCGTGCCAGAGGTGTATAACATCGGCTGTGCCATTTTTTTCTGCGAAGACTCCCTGGCAGGCTTCAGCCTCTGCGGCCCCAACCCACGGGCCGCCCTGCTTCCAGCTTTGATCCCCCCCACTACCCCTTGGGTGCCCTGGAGATCCTGCGTCACCTGCTTTATTATAACCTCAGGTACTCTCCTAAGGCCTCCGTTTGCCGGTTACATGTGCCCTTCTGGAGTGGTGCTCGTAAAAATCAAATCTATCGTCATGACGAAAAGACCGAACCGCTACTTATACAACACCAGTCAGAACCTTGCCCCTTCAGACACAGCGATCACGAAATGGGGCACCCGTGCCCACTGCCTCCCCGCGCCGGCAGCCAGCGGCTGAGCGTAACAAACTCGACCGCACTCCTCAATTCCAGCATGTCAAGGGGACAAAAGCATACGCCACGCGCTAAGAAACTTCCTCCGCCTAGACAGAGTCATATATTCAAGAAGCAAAAACCCCCAGATTTTCTCTCTCACGCCCGCTCTTACTCGCGCATGCGCACAAACCGCTGGCGATCCCTCAAATGAAGGTCTCGTAGCCATATACAGCTTCGCTGTAAAATGCAGTGGCCCTTTGAAAGCTTTCGCGTAATGCGAACACGCGCGCAAACTGATGTGTGTGTGTGCTTCTAAACAGGTCCCAGGCAACAAAAATCCAGCCAGGGTCTTCCATTAGAGAACCTCTAATAACTGAGGTGTGTCTTTGAAGCGTAAGTTTCAATGAACAAGATTACTGACGACAGCCTCTTTTATTACTGAATTGTGTGCTGCGTGTCTTTGCAGTGCCCCAGCCTATAAATGAGCGAGTTCTACTTACACACTCGGTAGCCTAGAAGCTGTCTGGTACATATAGTTTGCAGTTATTATTTGATCCAGGTACATCACAATTTCCCTTGGAATAATGAGAAATGAACACCGGATTCAGACAATGCCTATAGTATTTACTTTTTCTTTCCATTCCTCTCTTCATTTTATCCTCCTTTTTCTCTCTGACTCTTGAGAAAAGGGGGTGGGGCTGAGGAGCCTGGGCGGAGGTTATATCAGGGACTCAATAAACATGAATCCGATAATGGCGTGTTCACTGTACTAGATGACACACACACACACACAGACACACACACACACACACACACACACACACACACACACACACACACACAAACACGCGCGCGCACACGCACGCACGCACACACAAACACACACATACACACACACGCACGCACACGCACAAATGTGGCCACACGCACGCACACACACACATGGTCCCGGGGGCGGTCCCGGACCCAGCAAAATGTGAAGCTGCGAAATGTGAAGTTGGGGCGAAATGCGATAACTCTCATGCACTTGCATTTAGGTTAACCTTAAAGAACCCTGGGGGTCAAAATTAATTCGAATTCTCCCATGGGGCTACGGTGTGCCTCATAATCAAATCATAGTTTTGGTGCATGAAACCCAACAATTTTCCGCGTGAAAGTGCGAGCAATGAGCAAGTCAACAGGACGAAAATGTTACGGTCCTGTGTAGAGCGTACAAATTAAACGTGTTTTTCTTATTTCGTTTCTTTCCTTTCTTTCTTTCATTTTTTTCTTTTTATCGGAGGAACACGCTGTAAACTTCGTTGGGCGTGAACGAGGACGACGATGGACGGTGAAAAGGGTGCTTATTGAAAAGGCCACAGAGCAGTTTCGTCGTATGGACGTTTCGCCTAATAAGCATCGCAAATTAAAGAAATAAGGAGTGTGGCAGAAGTCATGTCTTTAGAAAAAGCATTGCGCTGTGTTTCTGCACTTATGAGCGAAACAGGCGACAGCATTCTCGGACAAGTGTAGCCTGCGTA
Source organism: Dermacentor albipictus (assembly GCF_038994185.2). Lineage (NCBI taxonomy): Eukaryota > Metazoa > Arthropoda > Arachnida > Ixodida > Ixodidae > Dermacentor > Dermacentor albipictus. The sequence goes on from NC_091821.1 coordinate 117,838,676, forward strand.
TCACTTTTCTTCTCCATCCTCTTCTCTTTAGAGGAAAATCATGCTGCAAGGGAGGTAAGCATTGGATTATAGGATGTCGCAGTTTACTACATCGTTACAGAAGCAGGATTTTCTGTTCATTAACTCGTAGCACGTGTCCCACACCTCCAGTGACACGGTGCACTGAGCATAAGAAGAGATAGGGAGAGAAAAATTTGGGTAGATCTGAGCCCCTTTCGGTACATACACATCACAGACAGTGAACAGCTGTAAGTATCGCTTACTTTCTGTTGCCTCGTAAGGCGGTCATGCTGTACTGCCATTCTATTTTAACTTCAGTAATGTAAGCGAATGCATCGCTCGAGCTTCTATGGGCCAGACGTCCCGATGCCCTGGCAGAAAGCTCACAGGCTCATCCGCGAGTAGTGCGGAAGTGACCGCAGGTTGCTGTAAAACAATAAAACAACAACAACGAAAGAAAGCGAGCAATAAGGAACTGTTTATGATGGCGTGCGTAGTGGTGTTAGCCGTCACGGGCCCATCTGATGTTTCCCTACCAGGCGCGAGAGCTGCGCTGAGTCCTGTAATTTGGTCGAACACCTTCGCTTAAGGATTGTCGCAAATGCTTCATAACTGCTAGCGTTTTCATTGTTGGCTTTCCGCTCTTTTTCATACGCCTTAGTTTCGAAATTCTTTGGCGTTACGGGGAAGTAGCTCGAATGGATATCGGCCGTCTGGTGCCATCATTTAGATTCGGAAACTGCCCCGCAGTGAACAAGTTGGCCACTGTTGTTGTTTTGCACTATCAGTCACCAAGACTTCCGTTTCGTAGCTTCCGCCTTCAGGATGAAGGCGATCCGATCGTGTGGCGATGCGAGGGGTTCCTTCACGTTACGAAATTGCTCTCGATACGGATAACAACAGGTACGCCGCTTTCCGGATGGCCACTTGCGTATCGCTCGCTCGCGTGCCAGTGTTCGTGATCCTGCCGACGCCAGTGGCGCGGACACGCAGTAGAAGAAGCAAACGGACCGGATTGCCAAAGCATGTGGCTGAGTGTTTCGAGCACGTCAGGGAGAATCGAATGCTCCCAATATCCTTGTGGACTCCACGTGTTCTAAGGCGCGGTTAGGTAATATATTACGTCATCAGGCTCACGGCTGCCACACAAGTAGCTTACTTTGGCTCGTATGTGTTTTTTGTATGTAGCTTGAAACCCGACACCACAAACACCCTAATGAGGTGTGCGATAGGTAGCAGCTTTCTTCTGTATAAGCTGTGCTATTCGAGAGGTATGCCAAGAACGTGGCCGCGCATGTCGGAGTAAGCTGTCGGTCGTTTTTGTTGCCATGCATTTCTCTCTTAGTGACATCATTGTTGTTAAAGCTGTTGAGCAGTGTGTGTGACAAGCTGTTTCGCAGCACTGATTTCGACGATCATTATGGCCAACTTCTGCGAACATGTTGACCGGCTTAAGAGCCGGCTGAAATTCGTAATGAGCATCAATAACCTGCCACGAGCTTGTGCCATGCGACCGGCTTGCGCAGCATGGTGCTCGATTCTTATCGATGTTATGAAAGACGCTCGGTTATGGCAAATGGTGGAAGGTGCAGCGTCTCAGCTGCGAAGCAACTTGATGGTGGTCTGAAAGCTGACTAGTGGTTTGACGCTCGCACGGCTGCAAAACGCTGTAGCCGCAAAACGTGGTAGACGCAACTGTGCACGAGGCGGCCGGCCTCAACTTCACCGAAAGTAGAAATACGTGCATCAAGCCTCGACCACAGCAAAACGCCGTGAGCACCGGACGCTGGACAGATGACGTAGATGCTGTTTGAGCTTTCTGCAACATCTGCCGACTCCAGCCGCTTGGGGCTACGACGGAAACGAGCCGATTTTCTGAAGAGAAACAGACGGGCGCCTATTTAATACCTAGCTTCAACTCCATGTTTGCTAGAACCTGATAACGAGAGCATTGCCCGGTCTACGTTAGCATTCGAACGCATACGGCCACGGCTGGTCTGGAGCACGCGCCTGTCCAGACGCCAGACGCTCTCTTCACACTGGCCATGACACGACATGCACAAATGTACAGGGGTAATTATTTTTTGGTTTTCGAGAATTTTTAAAAAATCCCCTGGGGGAGTATAGTTCCTGTCATTCAGCTAGATTATCCTAAGAGGCGGACATTACCAGCACGAGAAATGAAATTAGTTGAATATGTCATTCGAATTCTCGTGCAGCGAATGTCCGCCTCTCGGAATAATACAGCTCAAGGACTATAATTACGTTATCCTAAGCAGTCGGTTTTTAAAAATTATATATATATATATATATATATATATATATATATATATATATATATATATATATATATATATATATAGAACGTGGAAACACTTGCATCGAGATCAGTGCTGGGTGAGGGTCATCGATCGAGAATACGCAATGTTTCCTACAACATGTGATCCCCCGCTAGCAATAGGCTGTGTGATCTGAAACTGCTGTCGTATGTAAAGCTTGTGCGTCCGGTGCCTATAGGGGCAGAAACACCACGCAACTGCTTTGCAGGCACTACAACACATTATGCATCTCAGGCTACACAGCAAGCTGATGCCGACTTCAATATATTTAACTAGAAGTCCAAGAAACGTTATGGAGTTGTATATGGAATTCGAAACATCTGTTAGAGATGAAGGTGACAATTGAGCACAGAAAAGTCAACCTGCCCACGCATACAATATACGCGCTTAGGTTAACGTGTTCGTGGTTGTTTATTTTATTTTCTTGTGAATAGTATTACAGTCGTTATTCAGCACTTGTCCTGAGTGGCTTTCATTTTTTAGCTCATGTTTTTTTTCTTTTTTTTGTAATTTTGCTACTGTTGACAAACTGGCGCAGCTGTCCGCCGTAGTGGGTACTGCAAAAACCTAATTATACCAATACACTCATTAGAGGTATCACGACTGGGATGCTGTAACGGGTCATATAGTCTCCCCAGATTTTTGGAACCCGTCGCGGTGGCGCTATGGTGTTGCGTTGCTAAGCAGAAGGTCGTGGGATGAATTACCTGCCGCGGTGGCCGCATTTCGCTGGGGGTGAAATGCAAGAACGGTCGAATACCGCGCATTGGGGGAGCACTAAAGATCCCCTGGTGGTAAAAATTAATCCGGAGTGCCTCAATACGACGTGCCTCATAATCAAATAGTGGTTTTGACACGCAGAAGGGCAAAATTCATTCATTTATTCTGATTTTTTTCGAGAATGCGTGGACGGCGCCTTCCGACACTATAGTAGAATATGTTCAGAGCCTGAAATTCGTATCTGCATAATATATTTGCTGACTACATCCAACTCTGGTTGGTCGCAAGAACAAACGCAAGAATTTATACAAACAAATCTAGAAATGTTCGCGCTGCTCATCGGCCAAATCAGGATATCTCTAGTCCGTACTCAAGAGTATGGCGCCACAGCAGAAGAACGTGACAACCACGTGTTTCACAAAATAGTCGTCAAGTCCACGCCCCACGAACGTTCCGTCTGCCTTCTCGGCTTCGTAATACGAGTAGGAGGAGCAAATGAATCTGTGGAAAAAGTAATTGCACAGGCTACTCAGACCAAAAGAATGACCGCAAGAATCACCCGAAGCAGGCTTTGTCTGAAAGAAGATGAAATAAACAGAGGTATTAAGATGCTTATCATTTCTCGACTCGTGTGTGCCCTGCCGCTCTACGAAGTATTTATTCTCTGAAGGACGATCTAACTTACATTGTGAATTTCGCGAGGCCACGAGAAGTGCTCTTGCATTGCATCAGTATGAGTCAGATAAGGCCCTCAGGACGCAGCTACAGACAATAAAATAGACCCTAATAAACAAGATAACACATATTATAATGCGAGGTAATAATACGAGAACAAATGGACATATTTAAAATGTTGAAGTTTTACGTGCCGAAACTATACTATGGTTGCGAGGCACGTAATAGCGGGGGGCTACGGAATAATTTTGGCCGCCTGTGGTTCTATAACATGCACTTGATGCCCGGTACACGAGTGTTTTTGCATTCCACCGCCATCGCCACGCGGCAGTCGTGGCCGGGTATGATCCCGCGACCTCGAACTCAGCAGTGGAAACTCCATAGCCACTGGGCTAATGCGGCGGGGTAACAAATAGAGCTCGGTCATCAGGCTGAAACACAGCAGTTTCAGACATTGCGCCTAAGAATCCTAAAGCGTCAGGGTTAGGATACCGACTCGTGCGTCCCATTCGATCAACGATCAAATGCCCCCCGCGTCATTTCCCAAGCCTCCACATCAGGTCCTCGGAGAGCGCACACAAGTGCTCCTCGGTAACGTGGCTCTTGTCAATGATGTCATCGTTTATTGCGCAGCTGGAAGCTTTCTCGACGGCTACGCCACTATTGCGGTTACTGCGGAAATACCTTCCGAACTAAGGCTTTCATCCGGATTCCAGACGCAGAAGCAACCACCTCAAGCCCAATATCTTAAATATATAATAAATAATATCATAAACAGACGCACTCCCCAACTAATTCTTCGCGCTCTACAGAGATATCTACACTAACAGCCCCCCATAAAGGTATGAATTAAATGGTTATCTGACCATCAAGGGATTGGAGGGAACAATACAGCTAACAAGCGTTTTCGTGGCGACATGGCTCTGGGACTTGTTACCCCTTGACCAGTGAACAGTCTTAACACGAGGACTATCTGAAAAGCCAAATGGTTGCCAAATAACTCGGCTATAAAACCTCTCATCATAAAGGGCAGCTTTGTTTTTTTTTCTCCAACCTTCATTTTTAGCAGAATAGACGGCACACTTAAATCACGCCTTGACAATCTTTCCACACCACGTGCAAAGCCTGCCCACACGACTCTACCGACCATGACTATTTTAAGGCAGTATCAGCTGTCGACTTGCTCCCACATCCAGCCTACATTAGAAGGTCATATTATCTACCCTCACAAGCCGACCCCAGTCCTCACAATGGACGAGGAGGAACCTCTTGGTTGAGTACGTTTTTATAAAGAGTTGATCAGGAGGTCTTCATCACCCCTACGCAGACTTGGGACCTCAAGCGGAATAAACCCTTCTCGCTCTTTCCTAAACAGCTAGCATTTGATGAAGCGCAGTGAGTGATCACATATATGCGGTAAATTTGCTTATCTGTTTCTCGGCTGCTGACTACTGTCGCAGCAAAACTTGCCACTTTGGTTTCACTGTGCCTAAGTGAAGAATGGTTACTATATTCGCCATATCGGATGATCTGTACTGTTGCAGATAAATGTTATCCAAAAAAATCAAGGTTGACCTGAATATCAAGAAGATTGCGCTTTTGACATATGAGTGTGTTTAATTAGAACGTCAACGCAACATATGCAGTTCATTGGAGAGATATACGAATTATGCATGTATATGGATAATACTTACGAAATTACTCAGAACTGCAAAGTAAATCTCCGTTTATTATAAAAGGAGTTTCGCAGGCCGCCTTTTTAAATGCGTACGGAAGGTCACCCGTTCCTCAGGTAATCATGGCTATCGCAAAAACAAACAAACAAACAAACAAACAAACAAACAAACAAACAAACAGGAAGTTCGATGAATAATGTATGAGACGTACATGGTCACCCGCCCCTTAGGATAGAAAAAAGACAACTAAACAAAGAAGCTCAGCTCATTAGCGTTCAAGTTTGGACTGCAGTTTTGATTTTGACATAACGGTTGGAACACTAACCTTTTACTTATAGATATTTGCCTGTAGCATCATAATGATCACTCTGTCGGATAAAGCTGGACAAACCTTGGAGTGTGTTGAATTGGGGGGAGGGGGTCTGTTTAGGTATTTACTTACATCGGACAGTACTGTACAGAAGTACAAATAAGCTCTCAGAAACGAGGTAGCTTGCTAACAGATCAGGGAAAGAAACTTTCTGTTGACTAGCAAGCAAATCAGCGACAATCAAGCGAACAAGCGCACACACGTCGGCAATCTAACAGAGCTGACCACCAATGTGCCTTCTGCTCTCTCATCCAAAATTGACTTTCGGTACCTCTCAACAAGGTCGCACCGGACTGGGATGCTAGGAAAGGGCCGCAAACGGAGCAGAAAAGAAAATAAGCCTGGAGGAGCCGGGCTTGTTCAGCCTAGTTCTGTTAGGGCGTGGCGGGACACTGTATACGGACATGCGCATGCTGGCACTTGTCTCACGTGGAGGTGGAAATAACGATGGCGTAGGAGTGGGCACCTACAGCTCGGCTGTCGTGATCAAAACACATTTTGTCTGTTTCGGGAAGTACTAGATTGCCTCGCGAGAACAGTAAATAGCCGTTAAATATACACACGTACACACCGATTGAATGTGACAAGTTGAGAAAGGCATCGCTGCTGCCTTTTGTCATTTTTAGTGCGCTTATATGTGTTCTGCGCTCATTATTCAGCAGAGCAGGCTAGGAGGCTTAAGACGAATTAAGACCTACACAGAGCCGCAATGCAGGCAAAATGCACTGTAAAAGCAGAACAAGAAAATTTGGTGCCTAACAGAAGGTTCATGGCTTGCAGTTATCATCACCATCATCAGCCTAGTTACGCCCACTGCAGGGCAAAGGCCTCTCTCATACTTCTCCAACTACCCCGGTCATGTACTAATTGTGGACATGTTGTCCCTGCAAACGTTTTAATGTCATCCGCCTACCTAACTTTCTGCCGCCCCCAATTCTTCCCCCTCCAGGTCTCTGAATACCTCCTGTAAACATGCTGTGAATAGCATTGGAGAGATGGTATCTCCCTGTCTGACGCCTTTCTTTATTGGGATTTTGTTGCTTTCTTTGTGGAGGGCTATGGTGGCTGTGGAGCCGCTATAGATATCTTCCAGTATTTTTACATATCGCTCATCTACACCCTGATTCCGTAATGCCTCCATGACTGCTGAGGTTTCGACTGAATCAAACGCTTTCTCGTAGTCAATGAAAGCTATATATAAGGGTTGGTTATATTCTGTACATTTCTCTATCACTTGATTGATAGTGTGAATATGGTCTATTGTTGAGTAGCCTTTACGGAATCCTGCCTGGTCCTTTGGTTAACAGAAGTCTAAGGTGTTCCTGATTCTATTTGCGATTACCTTAGTAAATACTTTGTAGGCAATGGACAGTAAGCTGATCGGTCTATAATTTTTCAAGTCTTTGGCGTCCCCTTTCTTATGGATTAGGATTATGTTAGCGTTCTTCCAAGATTCCGGTACGCTCGAGGGTATGAGGCATTGCGTATACAGGGTGGCCAGTTTCTCTAGAACAATCTGACCACCATCCTTCAATAAATCTGCTGTTACCCGACCCTCCCCAGCTGCCTGCCCCCTTTGCATAGCTCCTAAGGCTTTCTTTACTTCTTCTGGCGTTACCTGTGGGATTTCGAATTCCTCCAGGCTATTTTCTCTTCTACTATCGTCGTGGGTGCCACTGGTACTGTATAAATCTCTATAGAACTCCTCAGCCACTTGAACTATCTCATCCATATTAGTAACGATATTGCCCGCTTTGTCTCTTAACGCACACATCTGATTCTTGCCTATTCCTAGTTTCTTCTTCACTGTTTTTAGGCTTCCTCCGTTCCTGAGAGCCTGTTCAATTCTATCCATATTATAGTTCCTGATGTCTGCTGTCTTACGCATGTTGATTAACTTAGAGAGTTCTGCCAGTTCTATTCTAGCTGTATGGTTAGAGGCTTTCATACATTGGCGTTTCTTGATCAGATCTTTCGTCTCCTGCGATAGCTTACTGGTTTCCTGTGTAACGGCGTTACCACCGACTTCTATTGCGCACTCCTTGATGTTGCCCATGAGAATGTCGTTCATTGCTTCAACACTAAGGTCCTCTTCCTGAGTTAAAGCCGAATACCTGTTCTGTAGCTTGATCCGGAATTCCTCTAGTTTCCCTCTTACCGCTAACTCATTGATTGGCGTCTTGTGTATCAGTTTCTTCCGTTCCCTCCTCAAGTCTAGCCTAATTCGAGTTCTTACCATCCTATGGTCACTGCAGCGTACCTTGCCGAGCATGTCTACATCTTGTATGATGCCAGGGTTTGCGCAGAGTATGAAGTCGACTTCATTTCTAGTCTCACCATTCGGGCGCCTCCACGTCCACTTTCGACTAACCCGCTTGCGGAAAAAGGTATTCATTATCCGCATATTATTCTGTCCTGCAAACTGTATTAATAACTCTCCTCTGCTATTCCAAGAGCCTATGCCATATTCCCCTACGGACTTGTCTCCAGCCTGCTTCTTGCCTACCCTGGCATTGAAGTCGCCCATTAGTAAAGCACTATTTATTTAAAGTTCATTTGTCCAGCACGTCATTGTGTACCACCTGCAGGGCTGGCGAGGACTTAAAGGGCTCAATTAGCAGTTGTGGACTCTTTAAAACATTCAAGGCTGTCTTAAAACATTTTTCAACATGTGACACGACAGAAGACTTCAGCTGCGGAACGTTCTTGGACAGTGGCAATGTTGTGGATCTGAACTGTGCGACCAAATAGCTAATAGAATTCTTGCGGGATACAGGCCCCAATGAGACTTCGTAAATAACTTTTGTGCTGGTGCATTTTGCGCGCCTATATGGGTTTCTTGTTTTGTTTTATTGTGATAGCAATTATATGGAAACTCCATGCGCGTTTCTGCCATCGTCATCGCCGTCACCGTGATGTTCTGTATAAAGTCCAAGGGCGATAATATCGCCGCCGTGCGCCGTATGCTGTATGTGGGAGTGAAAGCGCGCGAGCGTGAGCTGACGATGGTGGCTCAATCTCGGGCGCGCAAGAGAGGAAAGCGTGAAAGACACCGGGGGGTGGGGTGACGGAATGGAAGGGTGGCTGTTTTACTCATGCGGCAACTGCGTATGGCCCGGCCACGTGTGGCCGCGCGGGCCTTTTTTTTGAAAGCGATGTGCGATGGGGACAGAGTATAGATGGGCCAACGGCTCATAGCTCCTTGTGTGCTGTGTTCTCGCCACTCAGTTTGCGTTGAAATGATAGGCAGCACGAAGGTCACTTCGCCTGCTGCTGCTGCCGCTGTTCCTCATGCCGATGTTTTGAAAGCGAGCGTCCGCGGTCATGAAGTGTGATGTGTTCATGCTTGCCTGTGCGCGCGTGATACCATGCTTGTTAATTCAGTTAGTAAGTGAATGCTTACAAGTTTATAAGGCGAATAAAACTAATATCCCTACTTCCTATAAATGTCTACTAAATTGCTATCGCAATCGATGCTTCGCCGTTCAGGCGAAACTGCGACTTTTTCATGCATGATGTTTAGGAGATGTTGGCACCTTTAGGTGGCAGTGACTTCTGATTTTCACATAGAAAAAGTATACACTCATTACGAAATAACAAGTCAGCACTGGTAAAAAGAAAGGTAACCATAGTAAGTATGTTCTTCATGTTTCTTTTTATTTCACTGCCATTTTTTTTTTCACTTTACACCAGGTCACCTGGAAAAGCATGTCAAGCCTTCCGCTAGGCTAACCTCTCTAATACGCTTTACTAAGCTGCAGATACCGTATGCTCTAAGCACCTTACATGTACTGAATGCTCCGCATCCAGTGCGGGCATGCTTTCAGGAGGCATCATGACGGCATCATGAAAGGGCATCAGATACATCATCATGAGGCATCAGATACAAATATCTTTGTAAACAAAGATATTTGAAAGCATTCCTCTAAAATCTCAAGTCGTCAGCTCACTGCGACCATTTATATACTTGCTGCACATTTTCACGTATGCGTACAATTAGTGCTCTCTCTCTCTTCGTCCCTTTATGCCCTTGCCCTAGTGCATGGTAGCAAAGCAGACAAGCATCTGCTTAACCTCCCAGCCTTCCCTTCATTTTCTATCTCTTCCCTTCTTTTTCTCTCTACAAACTGCAACAATCATGGCTGAAAGTACATATTCAATTGGATAATCTGCTAAAAATGCGAAGCAGCTCCGAAGACACCAATGTAATACTATTTTTATGGTGGCAACTCCTTGCTTTGATACGATATTTAGAAAACATTTATCCTTGCCTCTTGTTTCGGTCATTAGATCCGTTTGCAATGGATCCATATTGAAATAACGGGAAATGAAGTAGCGGACACAATGGCTTCTACGGAGAATACGTTACATAAACTTCCACTAATACCCTAATACCATTTGTTCCATCAAAATTCATTACAGCACTTCAGGCACTGAGGCGCAAATTATCAAACACCATGCACGCTATTCGATGAGCGGAGAGAATAATTTAGTTTGTGCGACATAGACTATTTGTTACGCTTCTCACAAAACCTCAAGCTAGGACGGGCTTTAGACACACTGTTACATCGTATGCGTCTCAAAGTGGCGTACACGCCCCGTTTTCTATATCCCATACGGAAAAACCCTCTTCCGACGGCGTACATTGTGGCAACCCGGAAGCGTCTGTAGAACGTACCCTCAGTGAATGTCTATAATTTGACCAACGTCAGGAGACAGACATCGTCTTGCCGTCTTAGTTATATAGGCATCCGTTAGCTGCACACAGGTTGGTCGAACCCTCGTCCTATCCCTAAAACAAAAAGAAGCTGTGAAAGCCTGTGCAATTTATTTGTGGATCGTGAGTGACCTCATTGGTTCCTTTTGAATAGTGCTATTTAAGTAACGGTTTTTTTATCTCATGGTAATGTCATGATGACTTTGTCATATCATTGACATTGTGTGTGCTTTACTGTGCTGTCCTTTTTTCACGTCAATTTATTATCTAGGATTTCCCCCTCGAGTGTCCTTTTTATACGTTTTCTTGTGAAATGAATAATTTAATGAATGAAGGGAAAATGAGACATCCACCCGTCCGTAGCAATTGCTACAAAGGAAACCCATACGGGTTCCTCGAAAGAAAAGCCTCATGGTTGAAGAAAAATTCGTCCTGGTCCGGGACTCGAACCCGGGACCACCGCCTTTCCGGGGCAGCCGCTCTACCATCTGAGCTAACCAGGCGGCTAGCAGATGGCAGGGCGAAGTCGAATTTGTCGACAACACGAAGCAAAGGCAAGTGTTTGACGTAGTAGTTCTGCGGAAACCCGCAAGGTGGAGAGAAGTAATGAATTATTTAACCACGCAGCGAGGACTACTTGCGCTTGTCAGACTTTATGCTGGTGACTCTGCATTACGCATGATTTGTAGATTTGCAACATTATGTCAAGTTATTAGCATGTTTGGAGAGTGTGTGCAGTGTGTTTCTTTCACTCTAAGCGATTGTGAAAAGCTTTTATCATTACTCTATATTGCTTCCTTGTTTAGAGTGTTTTTTGTGTGTAGGTGTGTGTATGTCTGTGTGTTTAGCTATGATTTTGGGATAGCGGCCTCTTCAGTAGCCAGAGTTCCTTATACCATTACTGGTAATAAAAACAATTATTTTCCCTCTTATAAGCAAAGAGCTTCAGCTGCTTCATTCAAGAGAAACGTAAAAGATATTAACCGCTGGCCGCCATTACATATTTCGATACCGCGAGATGACGAGATGGCTGGAAAAAAAGATCTATCTATCTATCTATCTATCTATCTATCTATCTATCTATCTATCTATCTATCTATCTATCTATCTATCTATCTATCTATCTATCTATCTATCTATCTATCTATCTATCTATCTATCTATCTATCTATCTATCTATCTATCTATCTATCTATCTATCTATCTATCTATCTGTCTGTCTATCTATCTATCTATCTATCTATCTATCTATCTATCTATCTATCTATCTATCTATCTATCTATCTATCTATCTATCTATCTATCTATCTATCTATCTATCTATCTATCTATCTATCTGTCTGTCTGTCTGTCTGTCTATCTATCTATCTATCTATCTATCTATCTATCTATCTATCTATCTATCTATCTATCTATCTATCTATCTATCTATCTATCTATCTATCTATCTATCTATCTATCTATCTATCTATCTATCTATCTATCTATCTATCTATCTATCTATCTATCTATCCATCCATCCTTAGATATATGTGCTGCCTTTTTTACCATCTGCAATAATGCTGCGACATCTCGTGACAGGAGTCGCTCAGTCGAAAGACTAGCGGCACGCCGCAAGAAACCTGTAACCGTGACTTCGCTTCACACGCCCGCGCGCCCATCGTGATGGTGTAGTGGCTTTGGCATTGCGCTGTTCAGACCGAAGGCGCAGGATCAAATCCCGGCCGTGACGACAGCATTACATGGGGGCGAAATGCAAGAACATTCATGTACCATGTATTGCTGCATGTTAAAGAACACCACGTCGTCAGAATAGATCCGGAGTACCCCAATACTTCGTGCCTCATAATCATACCGTGCTTTTGGCACGTAAAATCACAGAATTTAATATTACATTAACACACCCGCTAAAGCATTCGAAAGACCTGGCGCAGACTTTCTGTGCTTGACCTTTGAGATGCTTTGGGGTGGCGCTATCCTGCGCCTGCGCATGAAATTGTTCAAGCTTGTATAGCAATATAGTGATATGCGTGTCTATGTCGTTCATAGTTATAAGATCAGCCGAAAACGGGGGCAATAGCCTGACACAGGATCTGTTAGAGGTTCTTTGACGTGTATTGTACCTGTTCAAACGACATTCTGCAGAAACTGTTGCCTGCATAGGTTGACAGCCACCCCAGTTGAACATTAGTCTAGCATTTCGAAATGAGAGTAATTTTCTACAGCCAAATAATGTATTCGGAAAGTTGCTGCCCTTCCAGTGAATGTACTTATATATAGGAATGTCTATACAGTGATGTTATCTAGACAGTGATGTTTTCGTCTGGCACGTCAAACGGCGGAGTTATATTAATGCTCCTCCGTAGAATGAAAGTGATTGTATACCGCGTTTCATTCGAGGCCACCACAGACCGGCACAGCACTAAGTCATCTCGTTCCCTGTGTAGCTGAATTCTTTCCCCCCTCTCAGCCATTTTCGTTAATATTTTTTTTTGCTGAACGGTACTCGGGAACTTATACAGGGCGCGTAGTGTTTGAATCTTGACGTAGGTATGTTTTTAGATCCGCCCAGTAAACAGCGCCGCCTCGACGTTTGATTAGGCGTCACGATTTACGCGCGAAGCGTCGCCAACTCTCGTAATCTCTTTATGCAACTGTCTCGTACCGCGCGGCTCGCAGCCACGATGCGTAACGGATCTCCATTCGTATCACTCCGATCGCGTAATTAAAGCGCAACGCGTGGTCGCTTCCGCGTGAAATGCGTTCCTCACGCTTTCGATTGCGCTCACGCCCGGAGACACCTTTTGTCGCACTGAGGTGCGGCCTGCGCGCTGGCCCGCAGAGACGCGGCGCCGCCCTGGTCGCTGCTATAAGGGAGAGCCGGTTTTCCTCGTCCAAATCCGGCAGCGGCCTGACCTCCTTTCGTCAAAGTTTCAACCCGCGACCTTCGCAAAGAAAGGTCCCCAAGCACGGCAGTAGCAGCAGCGTTCGGCCGGCGCACCCGTCGATCTATGCAGGAAGTGGACGCCGAGCCGGTGCGGCGCTGCCGTTTTCTGCGGCAGCAGTGGACATCCATTAAAGCCGCTTGCATGACACCCGCCTGCAGAGATCTATGCCGGGCACTTAAGTAGGCGCTGCCCTGTGGAGCCACCGTGACGGGTGTGCGGACGCGCTGTGGCTCAGTCACGACCCTGGCAGCATAATCAAGGCGAAAGTGAATTGTGCGAAGGAAGAAGGTGCGGGGGAAAAAAAGGTCACTGTGACTAGCGGCGTACGTTGAATTTTGCCGCGGCCTGACTACGCACGTACAGTTTACATAAACGACAGTCAGCTTGCAAGTGTGCTATACGAAATAATTAGCAGAAACCATCGCAGATGATTGTCAAAGTAAGACAAGCTTATATTGTTTTGTACCGTATTGTGCTTGCCTCTGAATGTGTTCTTTTATTTTCTTGTCTATAGATGAAGCGTCGTCAGTTTTTGCGGCTGTTGCACGGCTGCTCTTCGCAGTACAGCGCAGTACGGCTGTTCGCGAAGTGCGTCGCAAACGTACGTGTGTCGCACTTTTGTCGTGTGTATTGAATAATAGCGTTACATAACACGCAACGCTAAGCATGTATTTATGCCATCGACCCGGGCTGATATCGTAAAAGTAGATATCGGAAAGTAGTGCGCTGGGTAAACTGGGCAAACTTCTAAGGAGGCGTAAACAGTAGAAATGTCCGCACCCTTCAGGCTGCTGGTCTCCTTTAAGGCGAAAAAGGATTATTGTACATGACAGCGAGATCAAACTACACATGCGATGACAGAAGCCGTAGTTGAAAGCTCTGTAAACATTGTCACGAGCTGGTGGGCACCAAAATAAATACAGGATGTCGCAGATAGCATTAGCCAAGCTGCTATGATATAAAATGAAAAGAAAAAAAAGCATGGTGAAAGAGGGTTATAAAACCTAGGGTGTTCGGTGGTCAGATTTGGTATGAACTGACGTGTAGGTTTTATAATTGCGCCTTACACAGGTCTTTTTTTTTCAAGCCTTTCTTTTTTCTTTTATAAGCTTGGCTAACCTGGGACACACGGTATGACACGAGAGTTTGACAGCCATATTTATCAGATCATGAACAGCAGGTTGCCATTATCCCTCAAGAGAAAAGTGTATAATAGCTGTGTCTTCCTAGTACTCACCTACGGGGCAGAAACCTGGAGGCTTACGAAAAGGGTTCTACTCAAATTGAGGACGACGCAACGAGCTACGGAAAGAAGAATAAGCATAGCTAAGCAGGGGGCGGCAGAAAGTTAGGTGGGCGGGTGAGACTAAGAAGTTTGCAGGGACGGCATGGCCACAATTAGTACATGACCGGGTTTGTTGGAGAAATATGGGAGAGGCCTTTGCCCTGCAGTGGGCGCAACCAGGCTGATGATAATGATGATGATGATGATGATGATCTATTAAATATTATTTCATGCAAGTTGATGTCATCTATTGCCGCTATCACACTTACCTGCCACAAAAAGTCGGAAAAGATTGAAAAACAACAACAAAAATGATTTATGCGTAATGTCACATAGCGTCTCCAAGCACTAGCGTGCACGAGGAGATGTGTGGTAAGGTTGCGATTATCTTATGGTGCGCTCTTTTGTGGCCTAACGAGACATTCTGTAGAAGATTTCACTTTTTAATAAAATGCTATACAAAAATTCAATAACCATGCGGTTGCCGCCTCGCACCCTTTATTTTTACCGCTTTACGTTCTCTGATTTGTCAGGACAGGACGTACTTCAGCGGGTCCGCAAGATGCTTCCTGTCGCCGACTGCAAGTTTGCGCAGATCGCTTAATTCTAAGGCGCATCACATCCGGCAATGAACTTCGTTTCTTTCAGTATGAAGACTAAGGGGATCCAATGAGCTCGTTTTCCTTTTATGTTTTTTTCTCTTTCTTTTTGTCAGTTACAACCGAAAGAAGAAAGACGCAATGAAGCCAGCGAAAGCACATGGTAAAGATTGTTATGCTTAATTGAAATGGTGGAAATAGTTAGGTTAACGGAAATGAAAGTGGGCTAAAAGATAACTTGCCACAGGTGGGACATAGTACGGCACATAACTCGAACAGCTCTGTTGTAGTGCATGGTGTCGAGGAAGCAATGTTAAGTAGGCGCTGTACCTTTGAGAAAGCCACAAGGTGAACTATCCTGAATACAGGAAGCACCTTGAATCGCTGTTTTCTTCCTGCATACTTCTCGTGAAGCTGTAGAAAAAAGCGGCTCGAAAGCAACCAAGGGAGGAACTTCGCATTTCTTCTTCATGTATTCGACCTCTACACGCACTTGCGTCTGCGTGTGAATGCGATGTGGTTGCCGATACCTATAGCGTTTGTATTCGGGAACGCTTGCTTGATGCTCAGGTGGCTGAGCATATAGAAGACATCCGTTTCTTAAAGGTAGCGTTGTCGATAGTGCATGGGACTTACGCTACGTAATGATGCGGAAGAAGTAGAGATATATTTCTTGTTGTTGTAGCACAGTCACAGGTGGCTATCGTCCATTTGCTCCAACCATTGTACTTGCTACAATGGTACAATGGTACAATGGTGCCTTTGGTAGGCCAAGGCAGAGATGAAGACTCCTTGCTATTATCAAGTGCAACTTCGTCTCTCCCGAACGAGACAATCCGTGTATTACTGGCAGAAAATACTCGGGTATTAACCACACCAAAGTAACGTGGAGCATAAACAAGGTATCTGCAGAATTCCCCAATGTGCACCCGCCAAGTAGCGTAGGATATGTAAATGTAGTGCTTGACCTTGTCGTGTGTACGTCCACATTTTAACTTCGCGCTATACACTTAGGATAATTGACCCCCAACTAGCCCAATAAGCCACCCTGAAAACACGTACCATATTGTTCCTTTAGTCTCTACCAGTTCCAAAGGTTTTGTGCATGCGATACGTCTATACAGTACTACAAAAAGGAAGTGAGGGCTTTTCACAATTTCTAAAGGATCATTTTCTATGCTTATCCTGAAATGTTTCAAACGCTTCACGGTAAAAGGCAGTACGACTGATTTTCAGTGGCACTGCTAGCCCTAAATAAAGACGTCCACACTACAACCTGCTTGGCGGTCTTTAGTGGTCTTCAAGGGGGAACGGGAAAAGATACGGAGATAACATTTGGAACGGGGTAAGCAGAAGATCTGAACCAGGGCGTTGACGTGGGCTGGGCGATACATAATTAAGTCTAAAGTGTTTGCTTATCATGTCTTTCGCACTGTTTAGACTTTGGATATTTGCAATGTAAATTTTCAAGGGCGTACGCGAGACCATTCTAATCAACCAAGTCCCGCAGATGGACTAATTGAAGACTGTGTTTAGACAAATCTCGTACAAAAGTTGAGAAAGAACAGACGGGGGACCGAGTGAGAGTATTTTACAGACGTCAGCATGAAGCGCCTGCAGGAAGAGTGAAAGAAGTGGACTAAGCAAAAATTGCAAGTTGACTGCTTATTGCAGTAAATGGCGCCAGACTGCAAAGAGTCTGAGTCTGTGGTTTTTGCATCTACGAGCGCTCGCAAGGAACGCAACGCCGTAATACGGCATGGCGCACACGGGAACCGCGCGTAAAATCACCGCCCAGGAGAAGTGCTTCCGAGCGTGACGACCTGCCCAGCATGAAGAGCGCGCGTCACCAGGGGCTAGGGGCCGCCGCACTCGGTGAACGCACCCCGCCGGACGGAGCTAGCGGGCGCGCTCCATCGCGATGCCGGTCACGTCGGAAGTCGAACCGGAAAGAAGCGAGCGTGAGGGGTGGTGGTGCAGTGGACGCAAGCGTGAGAACCACCGGGATGATGGCCCCGTGCACGAGCATACCACCGTACAGTTCGACAACAATGGCTTCCCCGGCGGCCAGCGTGGGCGCACGGTTGCGCTCCTCGCGCGCGCGGAAGCCGCGGCCGTGTGTGATCGGGCGTCGATGGTAGGTGCTGCTTGTACGCGCCGCGCATGCAAATGCGCCTTGGTGGGGCGCACAACAGTCGCACGCTTGCGACCGCAACTTGGCAACGTGTGGTTCCGGACCGCGAAGGGCTACGCGTACACCCTCTACACGTGACCAGAAGAGTGGGGGTAGAAATGTAGAGGTCACATTTACTTGTTACTTTGTTCGGTGGCGTGTATTTGTCTTGTTCTAGTTCCTATTTAACAAACGGAAAATACATGTAAATTTTGGTACTTGAATTCCCTCCGCCATCGCGCTACTCACACCACGACCTAGAATACTCTCCAAAGATTAAAACATTTGGGCCTTCCGCAATGACGCAACCAGTGACACAACATTCGCAGCTATCACTGTGTGGGAATAGGTGCTATTATGCACCGATGCGGCAAAAAAGAATCAAATTTATGCGGGAATACAAGCGGAAAAGTAACTTCCGCATTATCGCAAAATACATCTTCGCGGGCAAAATTACATGACTCACCCTCACCTGGAACCTTCATGGCGTGCATTTGTATATAAAGGCAATGCAATAAAGTTCCAAGATTGTTGTTGGTGCTCCGTTTCTGGTCTGCCAGAAAAATGAGAGGGCAATTAGATTTCTGAGCCGCAAAAAGGTTTGCAAGTATATGGCAATAATATGTGTTATCCAGAAAAAAACAGTAAATTTCGACATCATAGACGAGGGGGCTAGAAGATATTAATATAGGCAAAGAAGAATATGGTAATACGTTCTGCTAATTGAACAAGGCTCAAGAACACAATTACACACCATTTGGAGGAAGCTATGCGTTAACGTGTCATGAGATAATTCTAAAAGCAATTTGACGCCTCCGAGCGTTGATGCACGAGAATGGAAATCACATATGTTGACGTATGCTGCTGCCGGAAGCTAAGCAAGGCGAAGTAATGGCAAGACGGCATACCTGTGACACGTTCCGTTTCTGTGGTGAAATCATCTTGACCCCACGCACCGTTTCGGTCTGAGCGAAGCTGTGCTGAGCCGGCAAGACAAAATATTGCATCTCCACAAGAGATGCGCAGTGAACTTCAGCAGTGATGAACGCACCCGGGTGGTGGAGAAATGGGATACTGCGCCACCATCGACCACAGTATCTAAGCCTTCGGACGCAATAAAACTCTCGCCCGACAGCGCGGGCGTCTCAAAAAGCTAGTAGGTGTACAGCGAGGAACGTGCCTAGTAACTTAGCTGTGCAAGAAGACGCGCCCATAGCGAAAAAAGTCCGAATGTGAAAACGGGCGTAAGAGCCAAAGATTCGCTTTAAAACGGTAGACAGAGCGAAATAAATAAATTTGGTTTATTAAAGTAACGGTGGCGCTTGAAGTTGTATATTTGTCGCAATGAAGATATTTGGTAGCGTTTCCTGCGTCTTTGCTTAATTTCGTAGAGAACGATGCCGTTAACCGGCGCATATGTCGCGGTAGTACGTATACACCGACTCGTTATATTTAGTTATTTGTATTTATTTACTTGAACACACTATCAGCCCTTTACAGGGCCAAGATAGAAATGAGTACAATAACGTATTACATGCTTTACAACAATAAACACTAAACACACAGCAGTGCCTATGATCAGCTATACACAAACGAGATTAAGAACAATTCATGACAATCAGTGCATCATCTTGTGGTACTTAGTACAGCACTATAAGGTGACAAAAAACTGAAATCACACTGGACTAAGAAGAGTGTGCTGTCCTATGTTAAGCCATGTCGGCCGATGGCGTAGTTTCCATGCAATCTAAGTCGGCGAAAGACCTAGAGAGAAACAGCTGATGCGGTGAAATGTTTAACGTGTCAGGTTAACACTATAATGTCCTTGCCCTCTCCCCCTCATAGTAGCACGTACACAAATATCTTTACGACGGCAAGCCTCACTGCTTTTAAACAAAGAGCTGTCTCTCCATTAGTCTATTTCCCTTTTAGAACGCCGCTCCTAGGGCCCATTCCTGCGGCAAGCGTCGTCGGCGTTGTTGTCGTCGGTGGTGGCGTAAGCGAGTGAACAAGCACAGTGATAGATGAAAGCGAACGTGGAGCGCAGCACCGGGATCAAAAAGGCGAGGAGGACAGTGGAGATGAGGGTTCGGCGGAACCATGAGGCGGAAAGCGGAGGCGGGTATGGCGAAAGCGTGAGAAGAAAATCGTAGTGTGGCGACGATGGCCTCGAGATGGCGCCAGATTAGCGGGCATCGTCTAGGAGGTATGTAAGTGGCGGCTGCTGTGAATGGCACCCATGCGTCATCCATGCGCTGGCTTTCGCGATCTCCAATTTAACCCGGCAGTCGCGCCCCACTTCGCTCCGTTTGCAACGTGCCGCACGAGACAGAGTGTACGCGCCAGTCAATATATCGCGAACTGTAAACACGTATGCAGCTGCGCTCAAATTTCGCATTAAGGAATATCGTAATCGTCGGTGAATTTTTTCTGGGCGTGTCAAGATGTAGTAAAGGGGGTATCTGTGCCCTCCAAAATAGGTCATCGAATGCACTCTTCATCCTACTCTCATGAATTCCCCCATTATACAAAGAGGGAACATAAAATTTTTCTGTAATTTGCAAAGCAGCCGCAGCGACTTACGAGGTGAGCCGAACTGTTTATCGTGACAATTTATTATCCTGTGGCGTTGAGCCTGAACGGTATGCCTGACTTTCCTATGGGCGAGAAGACGTTTGTCATCACTCAAGCAAGAAATGGACATCCATGAACCAATCGTTCAGAGTAGACAATGGAGCGTTGCACCAAAAGTGTCCGATTAGCTTCAAAATGTTGGAGGATGTGCTCTATATCAGCTGTAAAATCCAGCAGATCGCGGGAGATATGGAAAAAAAAAACTAACTTTTTGCATCATTCCTTGACAGAATAGCAACAAACTCAGAGCGCAGGGCTGCAGAGTTGATTGATGCCGTGGAGTTGAACCCTTCATTGCTGGATCGCATCGTCACAGACAACGAAACATGGTACTTGCAGTGAAAGTTATCAACAAAAAAGAACAGAATACAGGGAAAGAAACTGATTAGGACCGATGATGGTTCGCCTCCAGAAATCAAGTATCAAACCCTGCTGATTACTCGTTTTTATAATCGCCAAGGTATCATTCACATGCATTGGTTTGCTGAGGAGGCTAATGGTCTCTCTTATGGCAACAGCCTTGACCAGCTATTGAAGCGCATTCGTTGCGTGGGACCACACTTGCGAGAATGCGGCTGCTGGCGGCTCCTAGGATGTGTTATTGGGCGTGTTTCTGCCGTCTTTGATTTCAGATTATAGATGTAGTTGATCGGAGACAAAGTGACTGTATTTATTCACCAATGCTGATAGCAAAGGCTAACATCAGCATTTGTTCGGTAATTACAAATATGATTAATAATTAACAAAATATCACTAATAAACTTTTCAACTATTGATTTAAGGAAAGATGTACAATTTCAGAATTGAACAACACACACGCACACACGCACGTACACACACACACACACACACACACACACACACGCATGCACACACACATACACACACACACACACACACATGCACACACACACACAAAATCACACGCGCACATGCACACGCACGCACACGCACACGCAAAAACACATGGGCACATGCACACGCAAAACAACAAGTGCGACGCACACGCTCACACACATGCACACGTACACGCACACGCAAACCCACACGCACACACGCACACGTACACGTAGGTCCGCGCAAGCCCACATACGCACACGCACCATTCACACACACCTACATCCACACGTGATCCCACACGTGCGCGTGCACATGCAGACACGCACACACGCACACGCGCATGCGCACACGCACACAAACGAACGCATACACGCAATACCACAAGTGCACATGCACACGCACACACAGGCACACAAAAGTCCACGGAAGCCCATATACGCACACGCATCATTCCCTCACACACACGTACACGCACACGCACACACCCACGCGCACACGTACACACACACGCGATCTCACACGTGCGCATGTACATGCAGACACGCATACACGCATACGCGCACGCGCACACGCACACAAACGAACACGTATACGCAATATCGCACGTGCACATGCACACGCCACACACTCACAAACAAACGCACATGCGCACGCGTACACGCACGCACACGTACACATACGCGCAAAACCACAAGCTCACATGCACACGCGCACACACACGCACACAGTCATACCCGCACACGCACGCAGGCGTACACGCACACGCGCATACACACACAAAGGTACACGTACAGGCTAACCCACATGCACCGCGCACACGCGCACACACGCACTCCACGTACACGTACACGCACGCACGCACGCATGCGCGCGCGCAATAGTAACCTTTAAGAGCCAATGGAATATAAATTGAACAGTGCCAGAGGAGAATTTAATCAAATATCGTTTTTTTTCGAATATTTTGCAAGTAACGTACAACATTCTCACCATTACTATTGCTACACGCGTGTGGTATTTGATTGTTTGAACGAGGCCCGTGGGCACCATCACTCGAGAAAAGAGGAGGAAGAACGAACTGGGCTCGCGCTGTGAATCTAACCGGTCAGCGCTGCAACCGCTGTTGTAAATATAACCTGTAAATAGTTGCTCGTCTTACTGACTCGTCCTTAACGTAACATTGAGGTAGAGGTGGAACGTTCCCCGTCCTCGCGACGGAGCTCCGAAGCGGCCGCACCATCCTGCTTTCCGCCATGGCTCCCGGCGACGACACCTCGTCTCCTTCTACTCCTGCAACCCCGACAACAACATACGTTAAGGTTACCAATCCACACGATCCTGACATATTCTCCGGCCAAGATTATGTCGACGTTGAAGACGTTGAAACAGCCGCTGCGACCCTACCATTATGCTAGCAAATGTCCTATTCTACTTGGGCGGAACTCCTCGTGTCTGGTTCCGGACACACTAGGACGAGATCTCTAGCTGGGATGCTTTCAAGAAGCTCAGCGACCTCTTTGGAAATCCCACCGGTCGGCAGTTAGCTGCTAGAAAAGAGCTTGCTACCCGAGTTCAGTCTTCCACTGAATCGTATGTCTCGTACATACAAGACGTACTCGCTCTTTGCTGGAAAGTCGACGAGAAAATGGCCGAGGTTGACAAAGTCGACCACGTACTCAAAGGAATCGCGGACGACGCGTTCAACTTGTTAGTTTTCAACAATGTGTCCACAATCGACGTCATTGTCAAGGAATGCCACCGCGTCATTCCACAGTTCTCCCGGCTCCCTAACACGGCTGCGATGTCGTCTTGCGTCGACCTTACCGCTTCACCACCCTTAAATGAGCACGTCACACGTATTGTTCGCCGCGAGCTCGAGGCTACAAGTCCTGCGCCGTTCTATCCACGCCCACCTGACCCCATCGTTGACCAACTAGCCCCAACGATCTTTCTCATTCAAGCAGTTGAGCGGCAAGAATTGGCAAACCTAAGTTTTCCTGCTGCCTGCGCCATCTCCCGACCTGACGTCCGAGCGGTGCCGACTGCTACGCCTTACGGCGATCTGTATTCCACTCCCAGATACCGCAACCCTACCGAGTGGAGAACTGCGAATGACAAGCCCATTTGCTTCCGTCGCCTCCGCATCGGCCACGTCACACGCCATGGCCGCACCTCCTGGACGTCGCCGTTTTCAAGCTCCTTTTCACCGTCTCCTCGTCTATATGCCGACCCACACCGTTACTCGCCTCGCCGTATGCCTCCTACCTCTGACGTTTCTGTCGATGTCAGTCGTCCAGCTCGCTCGCCGTCCCCTCAGCGCCGTCGGTCGCCGTCGCCCCAGCCACACCGCTATTCATCGCCGACCAATTATGGACCCTCCCGGACGGAAAACTAGGCCATGCAGCTCTTTCAGTTAGTGCTGCATCACGTTCATCCTGTCCATATCCTCCGTTGACGCTCTTCACTAACACGAACCGAATCGAAGTAGACGTAGATGGTGTTCCGTTGATGGCATTAGTTGATACCGGAGCCCAAGTCTCCATAATGAGCGCTAACCTATGTCGTCGCTTCAAAAAGGTTATTACGCCTGCCAGCGCTCGAGCCGTACGCGTCGCCAATGGCGCCACTGTTGCCGTCAGGGATATGTGCACTGATTGCATATGAATTGCTGGCCGCCAAGTTCCAGTCTTGTTCACCGTACTGTCCAGTCGTCCTCATGACCTAATCTTCGGGCTCGACTTTCTGAAGACGCATTCTGCCCTCATCGACTGTGCCACCGGTACGCTGTGCCTCGAGCTTCCTCTTCTTTCAGACGTTCACCCCGAGCAACCGAACACCCTCTCCACTACAGCATTTGTTCGCTTGCCTCCAAAAGCCCTAACCTTCGTCGAATTGGCCTCAACAGCAACCGTGCCTGATGGCGACTATGTCGCTGCACCTATTCGTAATGTGCCCCTGGCGCGCGACAACTCAGTGCCATACTCCGTCGTAACCCTTGCCGCTAATCGGATGTTTCTCCTTGTTATCAATTTTGGCTTGACGAAGCAAGTGTTACCTGAGGGCATAGCGGTTGCCACGCTCCGGTCAGTGATAGTCGACCACGTCACTGATTTTGCAGCTGACGCGTCTCCAGATCCTCCTGATTACGCGCAGGATGCCTTGAATCTCGACGATCTATTACGTCCAATAGTCGCTCTCGACCTCGCACCTGACCAAGCAGCCGCCGTATATCGCCTTTTGCTTTCCTAACGCGACATATTTGACACTGACAATCGACCACTTGGTCAGACGTCCCTTGTTAAGCATCGCATAAACACTGGTGATGCTCTTCCCATTCACCGCCAATCGTACCGCGTGTCCACGGCAGAGCGGCAAGTTATTCAGCAGGTAGTAAACGAGATGCTCGCCAGAGGCATTGTTGAGCCGTCGTCGACTCCTTGGGCGCCGCCGGTCGTGCTCGTCAAAAAAAAAAAGTTGGCACGTGACATTTCTGCGTTGATTACCGCCACCTAAACCAAATTACTAAAAAGGACGCTTACCCTTTACCATGAATCGAAGACGCTCTTGATTGTCTTCACGGAGTCAAATACTTTTCGTCCATCGATCTTCGATCTGGTGTTTGGCAGATTTCCGTAGATGAGCAAGACCAAGAAAATACCGCTTTCGTCAGTCCAGATGGCCTCTACCAATTCAAGGTTATGCAGTTCGGTTTATGGAATGCCCCCGCCACGTCCGAACGGATGATCGACTCTCTGCTTAAAGGTTTCAAATGGTCAACCTGCCATTGTTACCTCGACGACGTCCTTGTGTTCTCTCCTACATTTGAGACGCGCCTTGAGCGCGTCGCAGCTATCCTTGACGTATTCCGCAAGGCTGGGCTCCAATTAAACTAGCCGAAGTGCCACTTCGGGCGCTGACAGATTACAGTGCTCGGCCTTCTCGTCGATGCTTCCGGGCTACAACACGACTCTGAGAAGGTTCAAGCAGTAACGGCTTTTCCTGTACCTCAGTCTGTCAAAGACGTCCGGAGTTTTGTGGGGCTCTGTTCTTATTTCCGACGATTCGTGAAAGATTTCGCAGCAATCGCTCGACCACTCACTGAACTTCTAAAGAAAGGCGTGCCTTTTACGTTGGGTTCTCCTCAGGCTTATCACGTTCTCCTCACGCCTTATCACGATTCTCACCAATCCACCGGTCTTGGCCCACTTTGACCCGTCCGCACCTACAGAGGTCCAAACCGATGCCAGTGGTTATGAGATCGGCACCGCCTTATCGCAATGCCAACACGGATACGACCGTGTTATAGCCTACGCTAGCCGGCTCCTGACAACTGAAGAGTGCAAATATTCGATTACCGAGCGCGAATGTCTTGCTCTCGTCTGGGCTGTTTCAAAGCTCCGCCCATATTTACATGGCAAGCCCTTCTCAGTAATCACAGACCATCATGCGCTCTGTTGGCTTTCGTCGCTCAAGTATCCTACTGGCCGGCTCCGTCGTTGGGCCCTCCGACTACAAGAATATCCCTACACAGTGACTTACAAGTCGGGACGCCAACACCAGGACACAGATTGCCTCTCTCGCTACCCAGTCGAAGACGCGACCTCTATGTCTGATACTGACACCGACGCCTATGTTCTCTCTGTTTTTCCACTGCTCCATGTCACCGACGAACAGTGCCTTGACCGGTCCTTGCGTATCATCATTGACCGCCTGGAATCGTCACTTGCCGACCGTTCCCTTCGCTTATTCACACTTCAAGATGGTGTACTCTATCGCCACAACGTTCAACCCGACGGCCCTGCATTACTCCTTCTGATCCCTAAACACCTTCGCTCGGCTGTTCTCCACAAACTTCATGACCTCCCCACTGCCAGTCACCTGGGTGTGTCACGTACCTACGACCGGATCCGCCGACGCTCCTTTTGGCCATGGCTTGCTCGCTCCGTTCGAAGATACGTAGCTGCGTGTGAGAAATGCCAGTGACGCAAGACACCATCGACGCTCCCTGCTTGGTACCTTCAACCACTCGACATTCCCACCGAACCATTCTTTCGGGTTGGTTTGGACTTACTTGGCCCTTTTCCTCTTTCTACCTTTGGGAACAGGTGGATCACTGTGGCCACGGATTACGCCACGCGCTACGCCATCACCCGAGCGCTTCCTACAAGCTGCGCCACTAATGTCATCGATTTTTTTCTACACGACCTGATTTTATTACATGGAGCTCCGCGACTTCTCACATACCGTGGCCGGACATTCCTATCAAAAGTTACCGTGGACATCCTGCAGTCCTGTGCCACGAGGCACAAGCTGTCCATGTCATACCATCCGCAAACAAATGGCCTCACGGAGTGTCTCAATTGGACTCTCACAGACATGCTCGCGAAATATGTCTCTTGAGACCACACTGACTGGGACGTCACTCTATCGCTGGTCACATTTGCTTATAATTCTCGCGCCACGACACAGCCGGTTATTCCCCATTTTTCCTTCTGTTCGGCCGAGAATCAGCACTGCCCCTCGACACAACCCTCCCTGTTCACGCGTCACCGACCATTGAATTTGCACTTGACGCCATCGCCCGCTGTGCCCACGCAAGGGCAATTGCCCGTGACCGCCTTCTGAAATCCCGAGTCAAAGGCGTTTGTACGACCGGCGACACCGAGACGTGCACTTCCCGCCTGGGTCTTTGGTGCTTCTGTGGTGTGCTTCGTGCTGTGACTCCCGTCACCTACGAGATCGCCCCTGAAACCCCACCTGCTTCCCAGTCCAGTGATATCGTGCACGTTACACGACTGAAGCAGTATCACCCTCCCTGTGATTTGCGTGTACTCACGGATCACCCTCCCTGTGTATCACCCTCCCTGTGACTTTGCGTGTACTCACGGACTTCTTCCACGCTCGGAAAAAAACACTTTTTTGTAGCACGTATTGAGCAACAGAAAGCTGTATCGGGAGTTTTTCATGTCGCTCTACAATTTTCTCAGACACTTTTCATCTAATCATATTTGGGAAGATTATATAGATAATTAATTAAGAGAGAAGAGAGAAGAGAAAGCAAGGGTAGGGAAGGCAGGGAGGTCAACCAGAACAGCATCCGGTTTGCTACCCTACACTGGGGGTTAGGGAAAGGGGAATAGAAAGGGGAAGAAAGGGAGAGAGTCAGCACTGAGTTCATGTGGGAGGGACACCTTACACAACGACACTGTAAGCGGTCTCTTAAGCCCGTGCACTTCAAGTACCGCACTAGTGCACGAATCGCTTTTCGAGCCAGTGACGGTTGTGGCCACGCTCCGAGTATCTTTGACTCGGTGAACGGTCTCGAGTCTAGTCTGTGTAAAGTTGCCCGCAGAGAGAGGCGTTGGACATCGTAGCGAGGGCAGGTACACAATAGGTGCTCGATGGACTCCTCGCACCCACAGGAGTCGTACATCGGGCTCTCGGCCATTCCCATATGGTAGGAGTATGCGTTCGTGAACGCCACTCCCAACCACAAGCGACACAACAAGGTTGCTTCGCCGCGGGAAAGGCTAGATGGCAGTTGTAGCCGTAGCGTGGGGTCCAGTTTACGTAATCTGCAATTGAAGCCACTTGATGTCCAGAGATCTTGGGACTTCTTGCGCGCAAGTAGGCGAAGTTCTCTGGCAGCGTCCGACCTCGCCAAAGGTGTTGGACGCGTCTTTGTATCTTCGTGGGCACACCGGGCAGCCTTGTCAGCTAGGTTGTTGCCGACGATGCCACAGTGAGCCGGAATCCACTGAAATACAATGTGGTGTCCCCTTTCCAGAGCATGGTGGTGCAGTTCCCTGATTTCAGATGTCATTTGCTCGTAAGTTCTGTGACGTAACGCGGACTTGATGCTGTGAAGGGCTGCCTTAGAGTCACAAAATACGACCCATTTTTCTGTTGGCTCTTCGGTGATGTACATCATAGCGGCATGGAGAGCTGCAAGTTCTGCCGATGTAGATGTAGTCGTGTGCGACAGTTTGAATTTAACTGTAACGTTCTTGGCTGGAACGACGAATGCGGCAGTTGAGCTGGTAGGTGAGGTTGAACCATCGGTATATATGTGTATGCGGTCATGATACGTCTGGTGCAGTAATAGGAGTGTAAGTTGCTTCAGAGCCGGCGATGGATGATTGGACTTTTTTGTGATTCCAGGAATATCAAAATTCACTTGAGGCTGTCGCAGGCACCACAGGGGGGAGGAAGGCTTCGCCGCCGGTGTAAAACTTGCTGGTATGTACTCTTGATGAGCGTTAATCACTCGTGAAAAGGTCGCTTGAGGTCTCTCGGCTGGTAGGAAGGCCAAATGGTGGTCGGGGATCCTTGACAGATGTCGAATGTGCGCTCTGATAGAGTCGACAGCTACATGTGTCTGGATTGTATGGTCTCCTGCGATGGCAATTGTTGCTGCTGTTGACGTGCACCGAGGCAGCCCCAAACACGTGCGTAGGGCTTGACCTTGTATGCTCTCCAAGGCGCGAAAGTTCGTCTTGCATGCATTTGACAACACTGGTAGGCTGTAACGTAGGAGTCCGAGAAACAAAACCCTGTACAGCTGCAACATAGAATGGACTGGTGCACCCCAGTTTTTCCCGCATAGAAATTTGAAGACCTGAGCAATGGCGACTAGCTTCTTCTTCAGATAGACGCAGTGAGGGCTCCACGAGAGGTTGCGGTCAATGATGACGCCCAGAAAGCGATGCGTCTTAACATAGAATACAGCTTGACCATTGATGGTAACAAGATACGATGACATTTGTTTCCGCGTAAAACCAAGTAATGCGCACTTTTCAGTAGACACACTGAGGCCTTGTTCTCGGAGATAAGAAGCTGTCATGGTTGCCGCCCGCTGAAGCCTGGCTCTTAGCTGAGGGCGAGTCACCGCAGAGGCCCAGATGCAAATGTCGTCGGTGTATATTGAGACATGTACTGTCTGCGGTAGGCAATCCGCTAGTCCTACCAGGACGAGGTTGAACAAAATAGGGCTCAACACTCCACCCTGCGGTACACAACGGCAGATGTAATGGTCTGAAGTTGGGCCGTCTTCGGTCTGTAAGAAAAAACGCCTTTCAGTCAAATAGTCTTGAATCCATTGATACATCCGGCCACCAACTCCAACAGCCTCAAGTGAGTTTAGTATGGCCTCATGGGCGACGTTATCGCAGGCCCCTTTTATATCCAGAAAAAGTGCCGCAGACAGGCGCTTGAGGCTTTTTTGATTTTGGACCCATGTTACGATGTCAATGACGTTGTCTATGGACGTGCGACCTCGACGGAAGCCTGTCATTGCGTTCGGATAGATGTTGAATCGTTCTAGGTACCATTCCAATCGGGCAAGAATCATTCTTTCCATCACTTTGCCGACGCAGCTCGAAAGCGCAATCGGTCGATACGATGAGATCTCAAGCTGTGACTTTCCAGGTTTCAGAATGGGGATCAAGCGGCTCGATTTCCATTGTTTAGGAACGGCGCCGTTCTGCCAATACTCATAGTAGTAGTTGAGAAGCTCATCACGTGCGTCATGTCCAAGGTGGCATAGGGCAGCATACGTGATGCCATCAGGTCCTGGTGACGAAGAACGCCTGCAAGTCGCCAACGCAGCATCGAGCTCTTCGAGTGAAAAGAGCACGTTGATTTCTGGTACACGTGCCTCAGAGATGTCATTCAATGCTGCGTCAGTAATGATGGCCACGGACCCAGCAATCCGTGCACAGAACTCTTCAGCCAATTGAAGTTCCGAGCGGAGTTGGTAGAGGGCCAGAGCAGCGAAGGGCTTCCTTTGATGCGGAGATGAGCGAAGACCCCTAACCGTTCTCCATATGTGCGAGAGCGATTTTCGGGGATCAAGCGACTGACAGAATGTTTTCCATCGCTTATCCTCCAATTTATCCATGCGACGCTGGATTTTCTTTTGTATGCGTCGTGAAGCCCTCAGATCCAAGACGGACTTCGTGCGCCGATACCTCCTCTCCGCCTGTCGGCGTGCCGCACGCAGCCTATCCAGTTCCACGTCCAAGTCTGTTCGCCTTGTTGACCTTGTAAGCGAGCACATGGACGTTTTCAATGCCTCTGCGATTGTTTCAATTAATTAAGAATAGGTATCTAATTAGGCGGAATAAAAAAAATAATTTCAGCATCTCCGAGCGGTGGCAAACAAGATTATCTTGGTTCTGCCCAGCTACGTAACATTCGCATATTTTTAAACTCAGGCTAAAGTTAGCTGACCCGCCATGGTTGCTCAGTGGCTATGGTGTTGGGCTGCTGAGCACGAGGTCGCGGGATCAAATCCCGGCCACGGCGGCCGCATTTCGATGGGGGCGAAATGCGAAAACACCCGTGTGCTTAGATTTAGGTGCACGTTAAAGAACCCCAGGTGGTCAAAATTTCCGGAGTCCTCCACTACGGCGTGCCTCATAATCAGAAAGTGGTTTTGGCCCGTAAAACCCCAAATATTAAAGTTAGCTGGGACACCCTGTATAGGACTATTATGTAAATTCAGTATTATTGGAAGGTGAGATGATCTACAATTCATCTCGTAATAATTTAATATGGTGGTGCCGTTAGCCTCATTAGAAATACAATTTGTTTTCGTCCTGCAGTGTTCATGGTGTAAAGACGAAAAAGTTAATAAATACTGATGCTTATTCTTTTCTATTTCGTTACGAAGGGATCGCCGAAATTGTCAACACTCGTATATTGCATTGTGACTGGAAGGTGGGCTGGGCAAGGCTGCCATCGTTTAAACCGATCGATGCCCATTCTCTATTAAACTACGGAGCAATATTATGAGCTAGTGTCCCTGGTAAGATTTTTCAGCATATTATTTATGCTTTTCTCGCCAATGATCTTGAAGCTAATTCCCTTTCCACATCTCTTGAGCATTGCTTTCGCAACACATTTTCTAGGGAAGTGCAGTGAATATTCTTTGGTGGTGAACTCGTTGTACTCTTAAACTAAGTAATTCTATAGATTGTCTGTTTTTAGGTTTTTCTAAAGCATTTGATCTTGACGCTTAAGCACTTACATGGAAAGGACATATTTTGTTTGTCCGACAGCAATTTGTAACTACTAATAGATACGATTCTTCTCCATGTTCTATAAGTTCGGGTGTGCCTTAATTTTCTGGCTTCGGGCCCATCTTTCTTGTCATCTACATGAATCTTTTACATGGTTGTGTTAATTTTTCAATTCATATATTCGCAGATGACTGTGTAGTTTACTACGTGGTTTATTCTAGCACTGACACATTACTACTACAGGCTGACCTTAGCAATATTACTGGTACGTGTAATGCATGGGGAATGTGACTAAATGGTAAGTGAAAAGTAATGAGACTTTCTCGTAAACCTTGTGTCCGCGGCGCTTGCAACTGTAATAGACCGACTACCAAGAGGTTCAGGGAGGCCAAACTCAAGCGTAATGTTTCAAGGCAGAACCTTAGATAACATTGGATAACACAAAGCCCTTGGAATAAGGGATGACATATGCGCCAACTCATTGCTGCAGTACGCGCGTAACACAGGGCTGCGGGCCTATTTTTTATGTCCTCTTTAGGCTATTTTTACTACAGATATACCTTCTGGTATGTTTTTAATTATGCTAACAGTATGCTCAGCTACCTCCATCATAACGTTTATATGGCTTCTTGTTCGCTTAAACTTACGCTCAATAGAATATTTATTCCTTCCAAACTAGAATATGCCCCGCGAAAGCGGTCGGAGACAGCGCAGAATGATCAAGCAGGAACATACTGAGAAGCTAGAAATAGTCCTGTATGTTGTGTTTTAACTTTTGGTGCGCGTCTTAAACAATCATTTATTATTGATTTACGAAGCTGCCACACAAATACAGTGAAAAGCAGTGTGAAGGGCAAAGAATGGAAATTAAATTTGCAAATAGATTACTCATAATTATTTAGCACTAGTAATCCCGAAGCAGCCTTCGTCATCGCAATGATGTTCTTCAGAAACATGACGTGTTGAGCTTCTAATGAATATTCTATTGTGCTTCCTAGGGGTAATTTATGGATATCACCGCATAATCGAAAATGCCGAATATTTTTTCGAAGCGAAGCAACGGAAAGCATCAAAGCGTGCCTTGATTTTATCCGGCAGACACATTCGGTTATGTTCTGAATTAAATGATGATCGCCGGAATTTTAAATATACATATCTTCTAATGAATCCTTGCTTACGGAGAGACAGAGAAATAAAGTGCCTCGTTCACTTTAACTATGCATGTACTACAGCAGCTATGAATGAACGAACATAAAGATGTTACGACGGAGCATTCACAATCAAAATAAAGTTAACGCCGCTTCACAAATGCGGGATACTCCTATCTTGCAACACTGCTTGAAGAGGTCAACGAATACAGACAGTGTCGAAAATACAGTGTTTGAGTCTGTTTGCGCATCGATATACGCTGACAAAATTTGAATTTTGTTTAGCGGCTATGAACATGAAATGTAAGAACGATAACGCAACGGAACATCCTAACGACTAAGGCTTACCATGCGTCCGTTAGAATGTATATATTGTACCATCAAGAAAAACTAAAATACGAACAATAAAAAATAATTAGAACTGATCACAACAGTCGTCAGGTGCAATTCGATCGGAGTGCAAAGTGCAGTAATTCAGTACCCGGTTTCTAAGTATGTTGTGCTGACTGCCGTGTCCCAGACTTACGTTTCGAAGCCTAAATAAGCCGTGGATAAAACGCAGGCGAACCTTGGTGACGCAGTAATGTACTTGATTTAATGTATGCTGATAGTACATACCAGTGGAAAAACTTAGTTTATTTTGTTCCTTGGACTAAGAAGAAGTGAAGTGTGTTTTATACTCAGCCTCGAAAGCAAACCAATCAAGCAGTCGAGACAACCATGCATTCTTGGGGTCATGCTCGCCTACTAGATGAAGCTGCGTCCTGTGGTTTGTGTGGTATCGGAGATTGTACCACGCCTCAACGTTATTCCGAGACTCCATAGCACACGGCCGTCCAACTTGCATTGTGAACCTGCATGCAGCTCTTCATGCTAACCATAATCTCTAATGTCTGCATTTATCAGTACTACCCAATAATTAGTACAACAGTATGCGTATAACTCTGGCATTTGAACCAAGCGTTTTATACCGTTGTACATCTGCAGCGGGAACTAATACATGACGCTCAAGAACACGGAGAAAAGGTATAAACACCACTTTTATTATACTACCGGTGGCCCTGTTAATGCTGAATACGAAGCTTGTGTTGTGGCATTCGTGATAACAGTCTCTCAGACGTCAGTGGCCGCTCATCTTGAACGAGTTGTTCCTTCGACGGTGCAGAAAATTGTCGTCATCAAAGCAGCCTTCGATAAATTTAAACTTGGCCTAGTTCCGCTAGTCCCCATATAATTCGATTGCAAGCCAGGACACGAAGCGCCGCATTTCCGCACGATATTTGTTTTCAGCAGTCATTGCGCAGCACAAAACCGCCAAGCAAGTTAAGCTACTGTCTGGACTTTCAATGGTTTATATTGCACGTCGGTGTGTCCGGAAACCAATGCTCACTTATACGTTAAAGTATACAGGCCAACTCTGAAACAAGCTGAAAACTATTAAGAGTGACTGTGTGCGTATTTTAGTTCTTTGCGGTATCAGTGATGCTAGTGACCAAAGGACTCTGGCGGACACACGCTTTGTTACTGCACCGTATTGGCCCTGCTGTCAGCGCTGCATGATGGCTCAAGATAGGACAAACGACGTCACCAGTGTGCTAGTTCTTTCACACCAGTCGTAACATGAAACATTGCTGTGTTGAATGTCATGAGTCCGTCTCAGAGCGCAAGGCTCTTCTTGACGATTTGAAGCTTAAAGCGGCTGCGTTCACTGGAAAGGATAACTGGGTGTTCGTTTAAGGACACAAGATCTTCGTGAATAAGGTCTTGTGCCTTCTCCGGAAGTTTCTTATATATAGACCTTCTGTGGATGTTGCCTTGGGCACTGTGCACATGTCCACCGTGTTGAGGAACAGTGCTGCGAGCTCTGCCTTTGGGGTGTCAAAATGCTTGAACTTTGGCGCAGTCGGTGTTCTTAGAGACGCGGCAAATCTTAGAGGCCATGCAGTTTTTAAAATAGTGGAGCAATGTTGTGAGCACCGCTTCCGTAGCTATAATAAAGGGGAAAATAAAGCCTGTCTTTCAGGCAAGCTTTCCCTCCTGTATTCCCGTCTAGTTAATAGGGTGTGCTCTAAGCCAAGTTTTCTTAGTATTACTCCCGCACGGTGGCGTCAATTTCGTTGAACCTCTATCGTCTGCGCAGGTTCCTTTTGACGTCACATAGTCTTGTATATAGTAATATAGTATTGTGACAAGAAAATGTAAATTAATCATTTAAGCTCTGTGGTTTTTATTATGAGGCACGCTACCGTGGAAAACTCGGGCATGATCTTTACCTTCTGGGGTTCTTTAACGCGCACATAAAACAATGTAAATGAGCATTTTTGCATTTCTCCCCCATCGAAGTGTCACCGCCGCGACCAGGATCGAGCCCATGACCTCGAGCTCACGAGTGCAACACCATAGCCACTGCGCTACCGCAACGGGCCAGAAAAATAAACGACCCGAAAAGATGGACGTGTCATAATCTTTAAATAAGGAGACCTGCACATTGTACATGTGTTCTGTTTGCGCTGTTTCCCAAAACTAAAGAAGCTTCGCTTACAGGGACAGACATGAGAGATGTGGTCTGCCAATTTTTTTTTTGCACTATACCGATTTTCCTTTTTCAGTAAGGCTATGAGCGTAGTGCGCGTGTCGTTTAGTTAGATGAGTTGCAACATGAAGCAGACATGTTTTGTTGCTTTGTTGCTATTAGTGTAATTTTAAGAACAATAATTTATCGGAATTTGTGAAGCTTTATATTACAGCATAGGGGGAAGATTTTTACATCACAAATGTGGAGTCAGTCGAGATGTCACGCAACCTCATTTTTTTATAACCTTAAGAGGACCCCAAACTTGCTATTCCGGCAGATCTTCAAATTCCAAACCTCAGTTCAGGTAAACGGAACTGTACATGATGTCAAGCTTAGGCCGCCAAGGAGCCTCAGAGTTTTAAATTAAAACTTGACCTATTATAATAAACTGCATGCCTATATCTACTTACAATGTTGTCTTCACAACTGCGTCCAAGAAGACATCAATTATCTGTCCGAAGGAGAATGCAAGTGGCTTGCTCTTGATGGAGGGCACCAAGGCTGGGCATTGTGAAACTGCTGCTATCACCTGCATGACCTGCAAGAAATGACGCTTTAAATTCAAGATAAAGAAATGTTATTAGAACGAAAGAGGATCACTGGCAATGAACCTCATTTTGGTTTGTACAAGAAAAGTCGAAATACGCACTTTGTGCTGCTTCCTGAAAAAGAAGCAAGCCTCCTTGCAGATGTTGCTGTCATGCATTAAGATTGTCACACAGCTGCATGTTCGTATGCTCATATGCTGCTGTCGCCACTGCGAAAGCATGCTTTGCATAGTTTATTATTTCAAGTTATATTGATTATTGTGCTTTCTTGCCAATTCTTGGCAAACAGCACCAGCAACAAAGTAGCTCGCTTACACACATAATCCCTTTTGAGGAGCGAATTCACACACATAGACGCACATACGCACGCACGCACACACACACACACACACTCACACACATACACGCACACACACACACACACACGCACATACGCACGCACGCACACACGCACGCACACAAGCTTGTACCACATGAGCAGCTTCCCACGTTTGACACACTGCACTTTTTATCCTTTGACACTCCTACTGCTAAGGCATAAAAAAGGCCTTTGTGTGACCAACCCCAAACTCCTCACCCTACACTTCCAGCTTAAACATTTTCTCGAGAGCCAGGGCAAGCCTTGTAGCTTCCACAGTGCTCCAAACTGTAGTTGCTAATTTCAATAGGGCTATAGGCGACAGCTCTCGAAGGACATGCAAACTACCCAGAGAGACCTAAAGCTTGTATATGATACCTCTAAAGCACAACACTTGAAATTTTCAAATTCATTAAAGCTCCTGGAGCCAATTTCTATATACGTAGAACGTCTCGAATAACCTACCATTCACAATTTCAGCGGATGTCTATATCAAGGGAAATGTGGGCTAATGGGAAATCCACGTCTTTAGGATCAGAATTGGTGTAATGGCGAAACACACTGCCAGATTTCTTAGTCATTCATTTATGCTATGGATGTAACGTTCCTTTCACAGTAACAATAAAGTTCATGGATTCAACAGGGCACAGGAGGGAAAAAGGAGGAAGCGCACACCTGACGCCTTCCCACTGGTCCTCCCAAGAAACGGCGCCTAATACAGCAGTTGGCCAGGGTGGCTTGAAACCAAACTCGGCTTTCAGGCAGGAACACTCGCTGCACCAAATTTGAAGAGTTTTATTGCGAGTAGAGCTCTAGCGAGCTTATGCAATACATACGCACGCACACAAAACGCACTCACACGCAAACACAAATATACGCACTCCCAAAGCGCGGACACAAAAGCGCGCACACGCACATCGATGAACACAAACAAGCACACATACATGCAGGCGGACACGATAACACGTGCACGCACACACAGCGACCCACAGAGAAACATGCGCGCACACGCACGCGTACACAAACACGCTCACAAAACACGTACGCACTAGACACACGCAAACTCGCCGGCACGTACAAACCGTCAAGTACCCGCACTCACGCACATACACGCACAAAGCGAGCCGAAAACATTCTGAAGGCGTTCGGCAAGCAGCAACAGCAGCACGCGACCGCCGCCAGGAAGAATGAATACCACGCCGGTTCTTTGGAAAGGTGGCAAAGCCAGTCGTCCTTTTTCTACGCGACGCAAAAGTGGCCGACCACATTTCACTTAAGTGCGAACGACCGTATTACTACAAGATGCGCTGAATGCACAAGAAAATGACATCTAAAAACATTCAAGCGCTGAGAAACAAAGCGGAAGTATGCAGGCGCACCACGCCCGATGTACGTTTGACAAAGATTAGCCACACGGGGCGCGATCGAGGTAGTTAACTTGCCCTACTACGAGCGCAGCTGCTCTTGCGCTTACATTAGTGAATTATGCTACGAGATCACAGGGAGATACTTCTAGAGCGAACAATGACACGTAACCCATCAAAGAAATACGAAATAAATGGGCCCTTGCCTGAAAACTGCCATTATGGCAGTATTAGCTACCGCCGAAACCGGGCACGTTGCAACTGCTCGTTTCAGCCTCCGTGGGTCAATCTTCCAGTGCGTACGAACGCTTTGCTTTGAAGTGAGGCACGAGTAATACACAAAGCACGGGTCACATCTTTTTCTACACCGCTCACAAAACTAATCACATGTTTAAAATTATTTCGCACAGTGCGAGACGCGAACACAGGCGAATACGAGACAATGCATTTCATCTAGCAACAGCAGCGAATGCAACGATAAGCTGGTAGTTGCTACTGCGTTTCGTGCCGAACATTTTTGGGGAGACGCAGTCTGTGCCGCATCACTGTGAGTACAGCACACAAATCGTGACCGCTATGAGCAAGATGATCGGCGCTCTTCTGCTGGTGCGATTAGATTACTCGCGGCGTCCGAACGAAGCAACCTTGCGAGGTCACAGTGCAGTTTCAGCGAGATTGTGGCTCGATAAAGACGCTTACATCTTGGTCGTGCGACGGCGAAGCGTAAGCTTTGCCGTCGCACGACCAAGATGTATCATGAGGAGACTGAAGACTGCGTTTGTAAGAGCGTATGCTGTGGATAAGCAATTAAGCTTTGACGACACCAGTCCCTAATATATAGGCTAAGCCTTACAAACTGTGTCAGAGGATGTGCTTAGAAAGCAGATCAGTAGCTTAGTAAAGCTCTGAATAACTTAGGCAAGGTACGTGGAGATTCGGGTTTGAGAACTTCCAGCTTGATCTCGCCGCTATAAAGGTCTTCTTTATGGCTTCAATAAGCAAATTGTATGCTGATGCCTTTGTACAGCAGAGGCTCGGCTAACAGCACGTCCCTGTTTGTTCAGCAGTGTATCCAGACAGCTTCTTTAATTTCGCCACGTTTTGTTGGGCTATTAAGGGCACCGAAATATTCGTGCAGAATTGTGCAAGTTGTTTGCACATTTTCATTCTGCTACTGCAGTTTGCCTTAGAAGTGTTTAATTGCATGATAATATTACTGTGAGCACAAAATATAACGATAATTAAATTGTAAGTGAAAGTGCGTACTTTTTCTGGATGATACATTTTGGAGTGGCAGTCATGCCAGTAACATCAAAATCCTAGAAAAAAGATCGACAGTCACTTAGGAACGCGAAAGCTTAATGACTTCACGGATGTACACTTGCACTTTATCACGTGACCGTGATACCTGAGTTCATACATTGTCACGTGTACTTCACAATTCTACCTTAATCTGCCGTAATCCACCTTGCTCTAGTTTGTACGAACCTTAATCAAATTTATGCCCCCCTAATTCACATCATTTCACAATAATTACCCATAATTACTTATAATTAGCGTTGTTCTATTTACTAACTTCTGTATCACTACTGACGTCATACAAGACGCGGATGACGTCACATTTTATTTATTTATTTATTCATTATACATACTTTCATGGACTAGTAGGCACAACAGAAAGAAGTGGTGAAAATATACAATATTTGCAGTACAGGGCAAGAATAGGAAATCAAGCTATGAGGTACTTTGAAAGGCGATGTTGAATTAGTGGTCTCCTTGGAGGCGGGAAGGCGGTTCCATTCAGTAGCTGTTCTTGGCAAAAAGGAAGAATGGGACATCAAT
This sequence comes from Dermacentor albipictus, assembly GCF_038994185.2. Lineage (NCBI taxonomy): Eukaryota > Metazoa > Arthropoda > Arachnida > Ixodida > Ixodidae > Dermacentor > Dermacentor albipictus. The sequence continues at coordinate 117,877,506 of NC_091821.1, forward strand.
TTTGTGTTGATCGTCGGTGCGAGACGAGATATAACTTGGTGCGGTGAAAAGGTTTTCTTTAAGAGACGAGTTACAGTAGCGTATCCTATGAAAAAGACAGAGACGAAAGCACTTGCGACGTAACCAAAGGTCAGGTATACCTAGTGTTCTTTTCATGGACGCGACCCTAGAATGACGTGAATAATTTAAAAGAATAAAACTGGTGGCGCGGTTTGGAATGCTTTTAAGAGAAATAGCAAGATTGGCATGAGCAGGGTCCCATATGAATTGTTGTTGCGGAGAACGCTAGCTTTTCTACCTGAAAGGACACAAAATTCTTGCGCATTAAAAATGCAATGCAAAAACATATTGCTCAATGTGCGGACGTGTACACGTTACCCAGATTTATGCATCAATGCGTTCAACACCATTCAGTGGTCGATTTAACACCTTTCTTCTAGCAAAGTCACACCTTATGTGTGGTATACACCCTTATGATAGAGTGTTTTGGCCGAAAAGGGTGCTAAAAGGGCGTGGGCAGGGTGTTAACATGTTTATTATTCACTGTACTGTCAGGTCTGAAGTGGTAAACATGCTCGGTCTATCTAGACGACGTCATAGTGTTCTCAGCTACATTTGTGCAGCACGTAATCCGGTTACTCACTGTTCTCCAAGCTATACGCTCGGCTGGCCTGATGTTAAAACCCGAAAAATGTCATTTTGGTTCAACTGTGTTTTCTCGGCCACGTCGTCAGTCACGAGGGTGTACGACCTGATCAAGACAAAATAGACGCTGTGGCAAAGTTTCCCACACCATCGGACAAGAAGGCAGTGAGGCGCTTTTTGGGGCATGTATTGATGCGCCGTTAACACGTCTGAGACGAGACGATGTTCCCTTTCATTGGGGGGAAAATGAGCAAGTAGCATTCAGCGAACTACGCCAACGCCTTCAAAAGCCTCCTATTCTTGCGCACTTCGACTAGCACGCTCCTACAGCACTTCACACTGATGCGAGCAATGTTGGTCTGGGGGCCATTCTAGCCGAACTCTCTCTCGTACGGAGGAAAACTACTTGACTACCGTGAAGGAATGCTTCGCCGTGCTGTGGGCGGTTATCAAATTTCGACCTTATTTATACGGCCATTCATTCAAGGTTGTCAGGGATCATCATTCTCTTTGTTGGCTGACTAACCTGAAAGATCCATCTAGCCGTCTGGCGCGCTAGAGTCTCAGGCTTCAGGAGTTCGACATGACCACAATTCACAAATCAGGGAAGAGGCACACCGACGCGGACTGCCTCTCGCGGTCACCCGTCGCATCCGCAGGTACGGATGACGTGGACGCTGCATTTTTGGGCGTCGTCATCGCCGTCACCATTTCACAAGAGCAATGCCACGACCCAGAGTTGTTCCCACTAAGTAATTTCTTGGAAGGCCGTCGTAAAGACGTTCCGCGACCTTATGCCAGGGGACTGCCGTCATTTTGTCTCCGGCACGATGTTTTCTTTAAGAACTTTTCTGCGAGTGGCAGCACGTACCTGCTTGTCGTACGGGCATCACTTCGATCAGAAATACTAAAAGCATGCCACGATGAACTCACCGCAAATCATCTAGGCGACACGAGAACATTGTCCCGACTCCAACGCAAGTACTACTACGCAAAGCTATGCGCTGCTGTAAGACATCCCGTGCAAACATGTGCCGACTGCCAAAGAAGCAAAGCACCGCCCGGTAAGCTTGCACGTCTCTTACATCCGGTTGAGGTATCAGGCAAGCCATTCGCCATTCGGCCAAGTTGGAATGGATTTGCTGGGCCCATTTCCAACTTCTAGAGCTGGCAACAGATGGATCATTGTTGCTACCAATTACCTGACGCGTTACGCGGAGACAAGACCGACCCAGCGGGGGGGGGGGGGGGGGGGGGCACAGCAGCCGCAGCGGCTCATTTTTTCATCGAACACATTGTCCCTAGGCACGGCGCCCCAAAAGTCGTCATCACAGACAGGGGAACTGCCTTCACTGGCGAACTCCCTGACTCGGTTCTCAGACTCAGTGGTGCAAGCCACCGGAAAAAAACCGCATATCATTGCCAGACGAACGGACAATAACCAAGCGTCTTAATAAGACCCTCGCAGACATGCTTTGCATGTATGTCGACGTGGAACATAAGAACTGGGATCAGATTTTGCCTTAGGTTACCTTCGCCTACAATACCGCTCGACAAAAAAGTACCGGAATGACACCATTCAGCTTGGTTCACGATCGCGAAGCCACGACAGTGCTGGATACTATGTTGCCGCACGAGTTTGATGACATACCTACCGACGTTGACGAATTTACCCAGCACGCCGAAAAAGCCAGGGAGCTTGCCCGCGTACGTATCTGCATTCAGCATGGCCAATATGCGAAACGATACGATCTGCAACACAGGTCTGTTTTCTACACTCCCGGCGACAAAGTATGGGTCTGGATACCCATACGCCGTCGTGGACTTTCTGAAAGACTCCTACGACGGCACTTTGTGCCGTACAGAGTGATCCGCCTCCTGAGTGACTTGAATTACGAAGTCGTTCCTGACAGTGACAATAGTTCAAGTCGCCGCAAGCACTTACGTGAAATGGTGCGTGTGGTACGAATGAAGTCTTACCTGTCGAACTAGCTTGATTTTTGTCTATCTTGTGTTTAGTTTCTTGCGTGTTTAACTCTGTGCCATTATACCCCGCCCTCATGCGCTTAAGTTGCGCATGGGGACGATGCTTCCTTCGGAGGGACGCAAATGCCGCGCCTGTGCTCCGTTGAAGAAGAGGACAACGCGAGTGTGCATGAGCGTACTTGTAAAACCGCAGCGAAGAAGTCGCGATTGCGCTCATAATTAAAACACTGACCTGTTACTGTGCCTCCTGCTCTAGAACCCCTGTTTTGACGTTGCAACGATATTTTTTCGTATCTGCGCTTTTAGGTGCTGAACAGTTGTCGAAATTGTCTGATGAAGCACCCACCACTAGGGAGCGGCATCAAAAGGCACTCTTCGTTGCGCATGTATTGTGGACAAGGTAAATTGTTCCTGTTTCCGCCATTCGGTAAACAGAAGTAGCATTTAACTTGTGCCCACGGACGCATACATACAAATAAGTAACTATGTGAATATGTAGACTGCAGGGCCGAGAGGGCTGGCCAAACACCGGCGCGACGTGTGTGCATTCTCCCCGTTCAGCCTCAGTGGCGTTCAACCGACAAACAGACCGACTGAAGCGAAAGGCGAGGGAAACAGTTAGAAAAGATGCGAAGACAGGCGCAGGGGACATTCATGCGTAAGTTGTTCCCGGATAAGACAAACACGTGAGAGAGTGAGCACGAAAGCTTAAATCGAGGATGACATGGCAGGGGGGAAGCTATTCAGCGCGCCTTCAAAGCGAAGGCCGTGCTCCCTTCTGACCTCGGCTGACATCAGCTCGAAGTATCTGCCGAGACGACTTCCTAAATCGTCTTGCCGCTGGCACGTCCTAGAGCGGAGCCGACAGCAAGTGCGAAAAGGGGGTCGTTCGCGTGTCCGCTAGAGTATTTCTCGCCGCTGCTACAGCGGCGTGGTCGGCCGCAGAAAGTTGAAACTGTTTGCCGAAGCAAGACGCGGCCATAAAAGAAAAGGCAAGCGGCGACGCCGCACTGCGCTTGTAGACGGCACCTGCGACTCCAGTTCTAAACGCGGAAATTGAAATCCCTGTGGAGTTGGTTGACACTGTTGCTGCTCGAGCGTACAGCTAGCTCTACAGCGCAGGCGGCACGCAAGACAAAGGATTTAACTGTGTTCTTTTTCCGGGTCGTCTTGGGAACTCTAAAAAGGGAAGTGTCAACACAATTGACCCTCAACGACCCTGGCCGGCATAAGGTGTGTCACGATATTGTCGTACTGTCGAACTTGAATGAGAACAGAACAAAAAAAGTAGGTGTCCTCTAACATAGTCACAACACGAAGCAAACGTCAGTAAAATCTTACGTGCAGGGCGTTGGTCTCGCCAGATTTGACACAAGGTCTGCTTTTGAGATATGACTCGTATAGCCGACAGCCAACAGGTTTCTTAAGGTGTGAACGTTTGTATCTCAGATGACATTTATTTTCGCTGAGATCACTACTGAATGGTTCTTTATGCAGCATGTTTTTCTCACTTGCGATAGGTGTTGTGCCTCCTCGTAGTATTAGGCAGTGCTTCTCGCAACAGATTGTTAAGAATTTGCCTAGTTTTACAAACAAAACATATTGCGCATAACTAATAAGCACTTTCATGTTACAGATGCCCCAGCAAAACATCGCGCATAAATAACCTTGTTGTCGCTGCGGATGACGTCATGTAACTGAAGTCTACAAGGGCGAGGTTTTATGATGGGGTTGCGAAAACAGGTAGGATTTTAGCAATATCCCACATTCCCGTAATTTTCCCTGCTCCTCGGATGTGGTTGCTATTGTCGTGGCCTTGGCTGCATGAAGACCTAATTCTACCAACGCTTGAGCAGAATTATGAATGTGGCCCTATCACACACTACACTGTGGTATCGCGTTATGGAACCGAAAAAAAGCGATAAGGAATGAGTAGCATTACACTAGCGAATAAAGCAGGGACCAACAATGACAAATGAAAAGAAGTTTTACATAATAGGGCCCATATTGTTTAATTTCTTGATAGTGCTGCTACACGAGACCATGCGCGACCGCAAACTCTGAACCCTATTAGTGCACTAAAACAACTCGTATAATGCCCAGTTCAGGCGCACTTGAACTGAATTGCTCTGGAGCGCAGTCAGCACGTAATAAAATGACAAGAGACAAACTCTCCTTTGTATGCTTACTTGTACTCTATCTTTTTCTTCAGTAGATTGGGTTGCCCAGAATATGTCGGCATGCGATATACATCGTTTGCATCACATTTGTAGAATTTTGGTATCGGCGGGAACAGAATCAATTTAGTCTGTGTAATGGCACACAGGCAGGGCGATACGATCTCTCCAATGCAATTCACAGCGTGTTTACAGGAGGTATTCAGAGACTTGGATTGGGAAGAATTGTGGATAAACGTTAATGGAGAATAACTTAGTAACTTGCGATTCGCTGATGATATTGCCTTGCTGAGTAACTCAGGGAACCAACTGCAATGCATGCTCACTGAACTGGAGAGGCAAAGCAGAAGGGTGGGTGTAAAGATTCATCTGCAGAAAACTAAAGTAATGTTTAACAGTCTCTGAAGAGAACAGCAGTTTACGATAGGTAGCGAGGCACTGGAAGTGGTAAGGGAATCTACTTAGGACAGGTAGTGACCGCCGACCCGGATCATGAGACTGAAATAATCAGAATAATAAAAATGGGCTGGGGTGCGTTTGGCAGGTATTCTCAGATCATGAACAGCAGGTTGCCATTATCCCTCAACAGAAAAGTGTATAACAGCTGTGTCTTACCAGTACTCACGTACGGGGCAGAAACCTGGAGGCTTACGAAAAGGGTTCTACTTAAATTGAGGACGACGCATCGAGCTATGGAAAGAAGAATGATAGGTGTAACGTCAAGGGATAAGAAAAGAGCAGAATGGGTGAGGGAACAAACGCGAGTAAATGACATCTTAGTTGAAATCAAGAAAAAAAAAATTGGCATGGGCAGGACATCTAATGAGAAGGGAAGATAACCGATGGTCATTAAGGGTTACGAACTTAATTCCAAGGGAAGGGAAGCGTAGCAGGGGACGGCAGAAAGTTAGGTGGGTTGATCAGATTAAGAACTTTCCAGAGACAACAGGGCACGATTAGTACATGACCGGGGTAGTTGGAGAAGTATGGGAGAGGCCTTTGCCCTGCAGTGGCCGTAACCAGGCTGATGATGATGATGATGAATGGCACATGTCACATTCATATCGAGTGTATTAATACCTTTGCCGCAGGTGTATTGCTCCACATGTTGTTACCTGACTTTTGTGAGGAACCTACGTTATAGCAGTTGAGGTAGTAGCAGTAAGTTGAGGAAAGTGTTTCCTTGCCCAGACGGCCTAATCTTAGATTAGACAAAAGGCCTAGAGGCTTATGCGAACTGATGTGAAAATGCACGTATATTTTTCTGACACTCAGCCCATTCCTACTGCTATTCTTAATGGGTATGAAGAATGGGCGATATGACAAAGCGCCGATGTTATCAGCTCGTCGTTTACGCGCAATGGTATTATGCAGGCACATGACGAGAACCTTTGCGTCATCAGTGGTTCGTGACCAGCATCCGCTAAAGCCAGTATACAAGAGCACTCGTATACTGAGATTCAGGTGCACTATAAGGAAACCCTTGCCGGGTGGTGAAAATTGATCGGGAGCATCTTACTACGGCGACCATCATAGCCCAAGAGTTGGTTTGTGACGTCAAACTCGATAATTTGATTTGAACTCAATTGATAGCCAATGCAGAGGTTGCGTATAATGATCGGAAACATACGTCCTTTCTTCGCCTTAGTTGCACAATTGATTTCTACATCCGTGCAGGAATATGTGTCCCCTAGGTTCACGGTGGTCTTGAGGGCCAATGTTAAAGGGCTCCTCACCAGCTCTGGCCATTTTCAGCTGACAAGTGCAGCGCATATACAATACGTGCTAGCGATCGCATATGCTAAGTACTGCATCCATACGTGCCATGAAAAGAACTTAAATTTCAAACCAAACGCTGTTTGCCCTTCTCCTCGAAGTATATCGACGTATATCGCGATATACGTAGTCGACGTATATCACGCAAGTGCGCCTTCGCACAATGCAGTGCTGTGACGTCGCTCAAAGCGACACACGACATTAAGAATTATTCAAGGCAACGTCAACTATTTGTTTTACGTGTTGCTTGAATAGAGGAATTAATGTTTAGAGAAATAATAAAACTTACAAACAGAATGTCTGCGTCGTTTTATTTTACTTCGCGCCATAGCGAGAGAGATGTACTTCCGTTTCGTCTGCCTGTTCCCACATCGTGTAGTCGTGCGCGCAGAGAACGAAACTATCTTTTTTTCTACCGTGTTCCAGTGCCGTGATCATGCTCTTTCATCCTCTCACGCCTTCTCCATTGCTCGTGATTGTGGCACTGATCAGAAGTTCTCGTGCAGAGTGAGGAAACTATCCACAGGCAGAAACGAGACAAACGCAACAGGTCGCGCACGAGTACGTCACCTGAGTGCGCCACTCATCAAAAATGCGAGAGAATGAGATACGAAAAAACACTGACTTGCCATCCCGGCTTTGCGAAAGTGGATGTCCAGCGATGCTGTTGAAAAGCACCACTACAACTCATGAGAGCGGTAGGCAAAGCTTTATTGCTCTAGAGTAATGACAGTAGTAATGGGATTAGTGGTAATTTTAGCAGCACGCCGCCACTGGTCGTATTGACGTTTCTTTTTCCCTTTGCTGCTCCTCGTATTCACGCTGCTCCTCGGGAGTCCGCACTAGGCGTTGCATACCCATAGTGATGCTACAACAATGCAATCACCTGCTAGGCTGGTTCTCTTATAAACGAAAGGCTAGAGGCGTCGCTGCTCGCAAGCTGCCGCCGCTTCGGCAGCTTGCGCAACTGTCATCGTTACCGGGAAACCTGGGCGGGGAGCGCTGCGCGCTTCGCATTGTTATCAGGAGCGCTTTAACATCAATTATATGGTTCGGATTCTTGCTTTGTGCTCACTCTTTATTGAAACGAATGTTGTTCTGTATGTTGTATGCGTGACTCCAAATAATGTATGCACTCTTCGCTTCACTTTGCTGAGTGCTCAAAGCCTCTGCCTTACGGCGGTACGAGTCAGTGTTCCTGCCCTGCACTGCCACCGGGATCGGTCCACAACTTTGTTAATGGACGCGAACACGAAAAAAGCCGACCAACTAGAGGGTAACACCTTCGCTGTAAAAAAAAAAGAAGGTACGGCCCTTGAAGTATTCGTCACGCGACCCTCCGGCTCCGGGATGGCAGAACACAGGCAGGAATTTCGCTTGTGGAGGCTAGATGGGGCAAGTGGAGAGAATGTCTACGTTGGCGGTGACGCTCGCCTCCTGAAATCACAGCTCGCGCGACTAGAAATATTTCTATTTTTGTTAATATAGGCCTTATTTGAAAAATTGTTGCGTAGGACACTTATCCCATGGCACGTTGCAACTTTCAGCGTATAACCAAAATTTTGTATGTAACCTGGTGATGGGCCCTTTAAGGCCGCCCTAGCGAGCATCCCCTTGAGGTGATGTCTATGCAGGCATATAGTATTTTCGGCAGTCTACAGCACCACAACTGCAGTGCTGAATTCATTTCGGTGAATTGGTAAAGCGCTTTCTTGCCCTTTTTGACAAATTCCGACGAATGAGATGGGGCTATGTATAATAATAATAATATTTGGGGTTTTACGTGCCAAAACCACTTTCTGATTATGAGGCACGCCGTAGTGGAGGACTCCGGAAATTTTGACCACCTGGGGTTCTTTAACGTGCACCTAAATCTAAGCACACGGGTGTTTTCGCATTTCGCCCCCATCGAAATGCGGCCGCCGTGGCCGGGATTCGATCCCGCGACCTCGTGCTCAGGGGGCTATGTATGGGGCCTATTCAGGAACGAAGCTATTGGGATTTTTCTCGTGACGAAGAGAGCAACAATCGATAACAGGATCATGCTGGCGCGATTGTGATACTTCTATCAAATATAACCCCTGGTTTATGCCATGCACGAACTCTATAGGAGTCCATTTGAAACCCGTTTTTACTTTTGCTCGAAGTCTCGTCGTTTTCTTGATCAGTGCCACCGAGTTGAACGATATAGGTCAAGGAGCGGCGGAGTACTGAGTCGGGCTTCTTTCGCTTCCACATGAGATAGGAAACGTGCGGTTCTTGCTCTTCTCGACACTCGGGGCAGGACAAAGGAACTACACCTGCGTCTGTTCTGGAGCAGGTTAGGGACCTGCCCTCTGTTTTCACGGCCCTGACTTGCTCGCTACCTCTTAGTAAAATACAGAAAGGAGAGCGATACTAACACGTGCAGTCAAAGGTCGAACAATAAAGGCGCTCTTGCTGATATGAGAGGCATATTGAGATCCTATACCAGGCTCCAAGAGTTTGAAGTAGGACTGCAATGTTCTGCGCCACCCGCAGAGGCAAAAAAAATAGAATAAAACAAATATGCCAATGCATTATTGGCATAGACATACACAGTGTTAGATACGGGACCTTTTCCTGAGCCTCCTTCGAGTTCACCAGACCACATCGAATCGCGTCACACCTAATTAAGGAGTGCAGAAGCACATCTACCGCGTTCCCGAGGCGCGGCACGTCCAAACAAGTTGGCGTATCACCCCCCCCCCCCTCGTGCGCCGCATCTGGAGCAATTCACTGCTTGACTCTTCCCGAAAGTGTAGCGAGAGCCTGGTACGGTTCCAGGTAATGTGGGTCGCGAGGCAAGACGGCTGTAATGCACCGTGAAGCGTTGACAGCAATCCCCCCATCCGCCTTTGTGAAGGCAGTTGCAGACCGGGAAGGCAATACCGCAGACAAATAATCCCACGGACAATTGGAGCCCAAGGACTGACCCTCTGAGCCGAATGTGACGTACACTCGCACGGGCGCCTACCAGTGGCCAAAAATGACGATACCTGAGTGGGCTCGCCGATTGGCCGAAAATGACGTGACTTCGAGACACCGAAGGGGTTAAAAGCCAGAGACCGGGAGCAGCAGGAGAGCATTCCTTCCTTCATTTCGTTCGAGCTTCTTGCCACGGGCCGCAGCGTCCGAGTTGCTGCCGGCCCGAAATGACTTTATGACTGTTAATTTCTTTGTACTCTCACTGCAAATAATGTAAATAAACCTCCAGTTTTCATCTCAAAGTCTTCCTCAACCTCGGCCAACACCCGCACCCAACGGCAAGGTCCAAAATCTGGGGGACAGCAATTGGGATTGCCCTCCAGATCCAACAACGGGCAGAACATTGAAGATGATTAATGTTCCATAAAAGGAGTGAGTGCCACTCAAAGACGCAAATCTGCGAATCTTCTCAGACTAAGTAATAGGCTGATAGAACACCGCGCGCATGTAGAAGCCGCTACGACAGGACTAGGACATCTTGCCGAAGACTGTCGAAGATAGTGCGGCCAGCTTTTCGATCGCACACGTGTATTATGCGGCTTCAAATCAAAACCTAAGAGATTGATCTTTGAGGCATTTCCCATTAAAAAAATGAAGGCGATAACTGCGCTAGCAGCACTCCTGTTGGCACCGCAAATAAAGAAATGTAGCTTGTCAGTCAAAGCATGAGTGGCACGCACGAGTTTCGCGCGTGCTCTGACTGCTAGCGCAGGATTGTGCTAAGTAAACTTCAGTTGTAGTCCAGCGTTTGTAGTGTCTCTCTGTTCGGTTTGTGCCTCCTTAATTATATTGCGCTCATAGCATTCATGAATGAATAAGTTTTGAATTCAGCGGCTGATTTGGGAATGCTGGCCTCAACTAGTTAAGAGGGAAGTAGCCGACACAGACCTAAGATGAAACAGTGAGGTTAAATTTTCTGCTTCGATAATCCCTGATTTTAACATTCGTCAAGTAAAAACGTCAATAGATACCTATCTTTTTATGCAGTACCGTAAACGTAGACAGCGCTTCACAGACAAAAACGCGTTTTTCATGGCATATACATATACATGCAGATATATATATATATATATATGTATATATATATATATATATATATATATATATATATATATATATATATATATATATATGTATATATATATACACATATATATAGGGTGTCCCGGCTAACTTGGACCTGATGAATGCGTCAGCGGCGTGTTCTCTTAATGCTGCGACCATCACAAAGCGTGAAGCCCATGTATCCCGCTGCCGCCGCTAGTGAAGCCGTGTATCCTCCGTGGGGATTCCCTTGGGAGCACTTGAGTAGCGGCGCGCGAGCGCCTATCTCGTATTTTGGATGTGTCGCGCGCTTTCATTTTTTCTCGGAAAAACCTACCAGGCAAAGCTGAGCATTAAACAAATGTTTGATTCGGAGGCTCTTTGAGGTGCCCAACAACTTTGTGACGATTTTTTTGCAATTCAAGCAATAATTAAAAGTTCACTAATTCACGAAGTAATACTTCGTGATGAAAAAAATACTGGCTGTAAGTACATACGACTACGGCTACTATGCCGTCAGTGCGATTTCTCTAGAGCTCTGGGGTATTTTAAAAATCTTGGTCCAGGTTAGCTAGGACACCCTGCACACACACACACACACACACATATATATATATATATGTGTGTGTGTGTGTGTGTGTGCGAGATATATATATATATATATATATATATATATATATATATATATATGTGTGTGTGTGTGTGTGTGTGTGTGTGTGTGTGTGTGTGTGTGTGTGTGTGTGTGTGTGTGTGTGTGCGTGTGTGTACTTCGTCTTCTTCGAGGGACCGCTTTTCACCGCCTAGCAAATCTTATCGCACAGCGCAGAACTCGCCTGCATGTATCGGACGTTTCTCGACTGGTATCGATCGTTCTATCCGCTGTCTCTTGTCACCGAATCTTGCGTAATCTGCTGTGTCGTATGCGTGACGCGAATGGTGCAGAATTTTCTGGAAGACACGCGGGCCCCACCGATTACTCTGGAAACTTCGATGACTGATGCATAAAGCCGACGCGCTTGATCCGCTGAGCAGATTATCGACGATCGCCGACTGTGGTCGCCGCTATCATTGTTCTTTGAGTGTAGCCTGTTTTTTAGGGCACACGTTCACCCAATAAAACGCTAGTTTCGTCATTCCCAGGTTTGCTGCTCTCTTCCCCGGCGCAACTACGGGAGATGTGGTGGAGGTGTTAGAGCGTTCATGTACCGAATGCCCCCGCAAAGCCGTGATCCAAGGCCGAAACTCGAGGACAACACGAACGTCGCCAAGGACAAGTGAGCTAGCCGTAGGTAGCAAGGATTGCTACCGCAATACCGACTTCTTCCCGAAGAGATCAGAGAGATCAACCTAAGTCGTTTAACCTCTATAGCTGCCCCATCGTCCCCAAATTTGCTGCAACAACCTCGGGACCCACCAACCTTCCATGGATCATCATCTGAAGACCCAGAAACCTGGCTGGAGACCTATGACTGAACCGCGACCTTGAACAACTGGGACTGCGACGACAAGCTGCGACATGTCTTTTTCGCGTTGCAGGGCTCCGCCAGGACGTGGTTCGAGAATAGAGAAGCCACCTTAATGACGTGGAGCCTGTTCCGAAGCGACCCGCCGTGGTTGCTCAGTGGCTATGGTGTTAGGCTGCTGAGCACGAGGTCGCGGGATCGAATCCCGGCCACGGCGGCCGCATTTCGATGGGGGCGAAATGCGAAAACACCCGTGTGCTTAGATTTAGGTGCACGTTAAAGAACCCCAGGTGGTCGAAATTTCCGGAGTCCTCCACTACGGCGTGCCTCATAATCAGAAAGTGGTTTTGGCACGTAAAACCCCAAATATTATTATTATATTGTTCCGAAGCGGCTTCCTACAGACATTCAGAAGTGTCGTACTCAGAGAATGAGCCCAAGCTCTATTAGAAACCCGAGTGCCGCTGCCCAGAGACCATCGGGATCTTCAAGGAGGAGATGCACCGTCTATTCCATCACGCCGACCCGGAAATGTCCGAGGAAGAGAAAGTCCGCCTACTCATGCCGGCTGTAAAGGAGAAACATTTCGCCGGAACGGTACGAAGCCCACCGAAGACCGTCGACGAGTTTCTTCGCGAGGCCACCCGCATCGAGAAGACACTGGAAATGCGGAATCGGTAAATCAACCGCCCTACGAACTCAACAAACAACGCCGCATTTCAGCCACTGGCCACCGACGACGTGTGCGAGGCTATCAGAGCGGTGGTGCGGGAGGAGCTTCAGAAGCTGTTCCCTTCATCACAGCCTCAAATGGCTTTGATTGCCGACGTTGCACGAGAGGAATCTCCAACAATCACTAGGAGTACATCAATCGCCGCAGCCTCAGCCGAAAGCGATGACGTACGCCTCAGTAGCCCACCGTCACGTTCCTCCTCCGCGCCTGCGCCAAGGCCCGGTAACGCCACAGTTGCGTCGTCCACCACCATCACCGCCCGCACGCCAACCCATCGCCCCACGAAGCATCCCAAGGAAGACTGATGTTTGGCGAGCCCCCGACCACCATCCGCTCTGCTATCACTGCCGGCCACATCTACCACCGATGTCCTTACCGCGACATGGGACTGAGAGGGTTCGCCGTGAACGCACCATGCCCTCAGGAAGGCGAACACCCTCGTGATAACGCCGACTACCTCGCCGTTATTCAGTGGAGCCCTTGGCGCCCGTCCCGTTCGCTGTCACCAAGCCGCTACCTCTCGCCGCAGCGCCGTCCATACACTGGCCCAGCCCAGGGCGGGACCGTCTGCCCATATCCGGAAAACTACAAGCAGCAACCGATGGACGTGCGGTGGCTGTTCGTCGGACTGACGAACATCCTCCGCCGCCGACGAAGATGCCGAAAAGTCTATCTCGATGGTATATCAACGAGACGCCGCCATCCCGACGCACCCTAGAAGAAAGAAGACGCCGACAAAAGACCTGATGACGTGACGTTCCAGCCACAATCAGCACCACGCAGCCGTGATGTGACGCCAAGACCTAACTGCAACGCAAGAAAAAGAACCACTGACCTCAACGTGCTTCTCGATGGCCACGCAGTCACCCGCCTTAGTGGACACAGGAGCCGACTACTCCATGATGAGTAGACCCCTTGCAGCCCAGTTGAAGTTAAGGCTGCATGAGAAGGCCCTCAAATCAGGATAGCTGGAGGACATCTAATAACGCCGACTTAAATCTGCACGGCCCGAATCACCATTACTGACCGCTCCTAGCCTATTACCTTCGTTATGATCCAACAGTGTTCAGGAGACGAGAAGAAAAGGGGTTAACCGAGGGGCCCGATTTTTATTAGTGATATCATCAGAAGCCAACAAGGGCTCAGGAGGCGTAATTCTCGGCATGGACTTCCTGTACCAACAGTGCGCAGTCATCGACCTGAAGTCGAAATTGATAACGTTATCCGAAGATCAAGCGATACCAACGCAGAGCTCTCGACGTCACCATGCCTTGAGTGTGCTCGAAAATCAACCCACCCCGCTACAGCATTGTCATTTCCATCGGCACCGAAACACCTGCAGACGTAGAAGGCGTCATCGAGGGTGACGAACGTCTACTGTTCGACCGTGAAATTTGTGTCACTAGAGAGATCGCTCGACTGCATGAAGGCAAAACCAAAGTGTTGCTGACAAACTTCAGCCAAGAGTTGAAGTACATCAAAAAGGGCCCGACGATCGCATACGTCGAGGAAATTGTGGAAGCCAGCAACGTGTTTGTCCTCTCCAATTAAATTATAGGGTGTTACGTGCCAAAACCACTTTCTGATTATGAGGCAGGCCGTAGTGGAGGACTCCGGAAATTTCGACCACCTGGGGTTTTTTAACGTGCAGCTAAATCTAAGTACATGGGTGTTTTCGCATTTCGCCCCCATCGAAATGCGGCCGCCGTGGCCGGGATTTGATCCCGCGAGCTCGTGCCTAGCAGCCCAACATACAGAAGCAGCTGGTGCTTGGATCGGGCTGCCTTCCTGGTTCCCTGGTTCCTTCTGGCCTCGACAGAGCGACCGTTTCGTTGATCTGCAGTGGTGTTTTGGCTGAGTATCAGGTAGTTTCAGGGGTCTCAATAACCTTATTTTAGTTCCTGATTGATTGGAATTCCTTGCGTCAGCCGTCTTGAGCTGATGTCGACCAGTTCTCCTGGCCAGGCGCGATCCGCCTGGTCAGCATCCCTGCAACCTAATGAATTGCCCATAGATTTCTTTTTTCGCAGTGGTGTCAGCACCATTCCTGTGACGCTTGTGCCTACCAATGGAGGGTCCATCAGGATCACGAATCCACAGGCTGCCCAGAAGGCATTTAAGGCCACATCCAACCACTTACAGACCATCACTGATGTGCGAGTGTTCGGACGGGGAGGTATGGTGTGTCGCTCACCAGACGAGACCTGTGTCGAAGACCTCTTGAAATGCACTTCATTCGCTTCCACCCCGGTGAGTGCTTTCATTCCACCTCACCTTGCGTGCACCAAGGGTCTTGTACGGGGCGTAGACTCCCGATTAAGTCCTACTGAAACCCTGGACAAGTTTTCCGCAGCTGGCGTCATTGCTATCTACCGTTGCAATCGACTGGCAAATAACGAGAGGGTTCCGACAGAATTTGTAATTGCAACGTTTGTGGGCACATCATGTCCATCTGAAATAAAGGTGTGGCCTCTTGTGTTCCATGTAGAGCCGCTTGCGTCACGTCCAATCCCGTGTCAGAATTGTTGGAGATTCGGGCACAGCGCAGGAGGATGCAAGTCTAGTTTGCGTTGCTGCACCTGTGGGGATGGTGATCCTCCAAGTGAATGCTCTAGGCAATCTCAAAAGTGCTGCCTCTGTCGGGGAGAACACCCAGCAGACTATTCGAACTGCTCAGCTTGCACTCAAGAAATACAAATTCTTGAAATAATCGACCGCCGTCGCTGCTCCCGAGGAGATGCAATTTCAGTTATCAAAGACAGGGCCTTCGGTTACTCTGGTGTTACAGCGCGCAACACTCCAAGCATGGATCTTAATCTCTCAGAAGCAATTGACTCTGCTGTGGAAAAAGCAACGGCTAAAGCTGTAGATAAATTGATATCCAGTCTCTCTCATTGCTCAGCGCAAATCATTTAGAGTCAAATGATGCAAATAATGCAGACCATTAAGAAACCAATGCAGTCCCCAGTATCTAACGCCACACCTCGAATGCCTAGGAACGCGGTAGAGACGCCTTCCACAATTGCGGAACATTCCACAGACATTACTTCGCTTGTCCAACTACGCGAGGACGAGCCCTCTTATTCAGACACTGTTAGTGTCACAGATGTGGAACTTGACACTCGAGCTCCCAAACGTATGGGGTCCCCAATTTCAAAAACTATGAAAGCAAAATCAAAAAAGAGTCAACCATCTCTTGTGCTTACTTAAAGTATTCTAAAGGCGGCAGTTGCCGCTGCTGTGCGTTCAACACCATTGGACAGTTGAAAGTCCTGCAGTGGAACTGTCGTTCTATATTTTCAGCTTTAACAGATTTATCTTGCCTAGCTATTCAATTCAATCCAGATGTCTTACTTCTTCAAGAAACTTGGCTTTCACCAGAGAAAAACTTTCATTTAAAAGGTTTTCGGTCTTTCCGATTAGATCGAGACTCGAGAGGTGGAGGATTAATCACACTTGTCTCCAGTAAAATTTGTCACAAGGCAAAAATTTCCTTTCAAATCATGGACTGCGACTGCGACATTTTGGCCATAGATTTGTCTCCCAGGATACCACCCATTTTCAATTACAACTGCTTATTTTCCCACCGGTGGGCAAAGTACACGGCAACTTGATAGGGCTGTGGCTGCCTGTAGAAAAGAAATATTATCTGTAGAGGATTTTAATTCGCATCACGTGTCGTGGGGGCTAAAAACAGATTTATGTGGTAAGCGACTTTGAGTGGACTATAGATAGTGACCTTTCATTTCAGAACACAGGACAAGTAACGTTTGCTAGAGGACCCTTTCGTTCAGTGTTAGATGTAACATTTTGTAGCGCTGGCATCAAGGTTTTGTCGTGGGTAGCGGTTGACTCAGCAAACAACAGTGATCACTTTCCTGTGTCATTTGAAATGAATTGTCCAATAACATATTTAGAATACCAGGCATGCACATTTGTGGACCCTACAAATTTTAAGACTGTCTTGCGTTCTGCCGTTTCTAAACTTGCCAATGCCAATGATAAGGAAATCGCTTCAAACATTTGCTCAATTCTAGAGGATTCCCGGAAGCAAGCTGAATTTGTCATCCCTTCGGCTAAAGGCACCGCTTGTCGTTGGTGGAATAATGAGCCAACGCGGGGCTATAGAAAAAGAAAGGCCACTTGGAAAACGCTTCTGCATAATCAATGTCCGACAAATTGGAAAAATTATCAGTTTCACGCTGGTGTATTTAGGCGCACTGTTAATCGAGCCAAAGAGGAATACGATATTAGACATTACGATTATCTATCTAATTCAAAAAGTAAGCGTGCTTTATTTGCATTCCTTCGTGCTAGGAAGGTGCTACCAACACCCTTGAGATTAGACTCCATTGTTTTGACCCCGCAGAGATTGAGCGCCTCCCTAGAAGAGATTGCCGAAGGCTTAGAAGATAAATTTACGGCCAGGCTTCCGGCTATTCATTCTACATTAGAACCTTGGGATGGCTTTACTCCAATTTCTTTAGTTGAACTAAATGAGATTGCACTATGTTTACCGAATTCAGCCCCTGGCCCTGATGGTGTCCGAAATGCAATGTTAAAAATATTGTTACAGGAATCGCCTGACGTTCTTTTAGACCTGGTGAATTATTCAATTAAATATGCTTGGATTCCGTTGCACTGGAAGCTCGCCAAAGTAATATTGATGCTTAAGAAACAAGAAGGAAGGTATGTATTGGAGAACATTAGGCCCATTGCACTTACATCAAACATAGTACAATTCATTGAGAGGCTTCTTCACCGTCGTATCATGAAATTTATTAATGATAATTCCATTCTTACTCGCTGTCAGATTTGTTTCAGGGCTGGCTGCTCCATCTGGCATGCCCGCGTCGACTTAGAAAGCTGAATACAACTCGCTCGACGTCATAAGCAATACGCTGCCTTAGTGGCGCTCCATATCGCTAAAGTATACGACACTGTGGAGCACACTGTATTGATCAATCGGTTACCTTCCTGTGGTGTTCCTGGGTATATAGTAGCGTGGATTCAGTCATTCTTAGGTGAAAGAGAATTCTATTTCTACCAAAGCGGCGTTTCTTCTTCTAAACACAAACAAACGAGAAACGCACCGCAAGGCTCAGTCCTTTCCCTGGTGCTTTTTAATATTCTGATGAGCTCACGACCTTGTCATCAAGAAATAACTACTTATGTTTATGCAGACAATATTGCGTTTTTTGCATCTGCAAACGACATCCACACGCTATACCAACGACTGCAAACTTACCTTTATGTTCTGGAGAGGTGGTTTGATGTTAGTCACTTCACACTCAATGCCAGCAAACGTGCTGTTCTCGTTTTTCCGATAGGTGACATGGTGCACATTTCATTGTCTTACCTCCTGCAAGACATACCACAGGTGGAATCTGTGAAATACCTCGGAATTATTTATAACGCCTCTCTCAACTGGCGCTCACACATAGATCATGCGATTGGAAAAGGTACCCGTGCAATTGGCATAATGCGTAGGCTGAGCAGTCGTCGAATAGGATTGAGAAGAGATACACTCCTAATGATATATCGTGTGTACGTTCGCCCTGTATTAGAATTTGGTTGAGTGCTCTTCTCTAGAGCTCCCGCCTACATATCCCGTCCTCTAATCCTCTTAGAAAGAGAGGCATTACGTCTGTGTTTAGGTCTTCCTAAATTTGTTGCAAATTCTTTTCTTTATCTAGAATCCCGTGTTCCTCCACTTTCGTGCAGGTTCCGGCTTTTGACGGTACAGACGTTCTTAAGGATTTATGAATCACCGCTGCGTCATCCCCAAACAATATTTATTTCACAACCTGCATTGTTTTTCGGTGTCATCTGGCTGCGACTACATACTCCGCAAATCATATTCGTGCAAAAATTACTTGACTCCTTGGGCGTGCGCATATTCGATGTACTTCCTATTCTCGACAGACCTGTTGCAACGGATATTCAATTCGATGACATTTTTCCTAATAATGCAAAATTACTTCCACGCCCTATTCTAGACGGTATATTACAAGATCATCTGAAAAACCTTCAAACAAACGTTGTAATTGCTACAGATGCTTCACAATTCGAAGAAAAGTCAGGTGTAGGAATATTTTACCCGATTCTCAATTGGACATTTTTTCTTCGGCTGCCAGATTTCATACCAATATTTTTAGCCGAATTCATGGCCGTGGTGCTGGCATTACGCAAATTAGGACCATCAATTACGTCAGCCGTGATAATCACTGATTCGTTGTCATTGTGCTCATCCCTGACTGCTTCTAGTGATTCTCGCGTGATGAGGACATTTCATATATTAGTACCTGGTTACTTTAGAAGCGTGCGTTTGATTTGGGTGCCTGGCCATAAAAGACTAATCATAAATGAAATTGCAGACTCTCTAGCCAAGGCATCGATAAGTGGCCCCATTACCCCTTGCTGCCCTTTGACTGCTTATGTTACTGCTGCTAGGTTTCACAGGAGTGTCATTATTCAGAGAGTATCAGGCTCCCCAATTAATAACTCTGTGGATTACGGACATCTCCTACATCCTTGGAACAGATATTTTGCCGAACACGGAAAATTGAAGTGTCCATCACAAGAATGCGCTGCCGTATACCTGCACTGAACTTGTACCTTCACAAGTCTGGTCTGGTCCCTTCCCCATTATGCTCATACTGTGGCGAAGCGGAGATAATAGACCATTTCTTGTTGTCTTGCAGACGTTTTTCTATTATAAGAAAACGACTACTCGAAATCCCGCTTCGCTCTATTGGTCTAACTTAATCAGTGCCTGTGATCTTATCTTTTGGAGCCTCCATTATTAGGTTCAGCCGCAGAAATGTTTGCTTGGCAATCTAAAATTATCTCATTGAAACCAATCGATTTCCATGTTAGAGTGATCATTCTTCCATCCAACCATAGCTTTCTTTTATTTCTTATCTATTATTAATTATTATTATTTTTTATTATCATTATTTTATACCCGGTTTTCATCTGATTATTTCCTTTTTCTCCAAACACAAAACGTTTACATTTAAACTCCAATGCTCAAATTGCTAACTCCCTTGTTATTATTATTATTATTTTTATGCACCTAATTGAACCACCCAATTCTTGGCCAATCCCCCACTGTGGGTATGTGTCACGGCCACTTAGGGACAACAACAACCACAACAACCATAGCCACTAAGCAACCACGGCGGATCATCGAGGATTCAACAAACACCAGTTGCAATGCATCGCAGAACAATCGAAGAGCGTGCTCGACCACTCCGCCAGAGCCCATACTGAGTTTCTATGCGAGAACGGGAAGCTATAAAGCAACACGTCGACGAAATACTGCGCGGCGACATCATACAGCCGTCGAAAAGCCCGTGGACATCTCCCTAAGTCGTGGTAACGAAAAACGACGGAACCCTACGTTCCTGCTTCGACTATCGTAGATTGAACAAGACCACGCTAACAAAATTAGAGCTTACCAGTGCCGTACCAATGTGTTTAAGTATTCATTTTTTCCTAACACGATTAGCGATTGGAATGAGCTCCCTAATGAAGTGATGGCAGCTTCTAGTTTTGAAAATGCTATTGAGAGCCATATTCTTTGATTGTTCTGTTATTCAATTCTGTACATACGCTACTTTTTTTTCTGTTTTGTTAGTTAGTTACTTTGTCACTCACTTTGTTTTGTACTTTCGTAGTTTCTATTCCGCTTTTGCGAATTTCAGTGCTTAAACTATGTTGTATTTACTGATGTATTCTTTTGATGTTGCTAAATATGTTTCCATTGTGACAACCTGTATTTTAACCCCCCTACGATAATGCCGTACAGGCGATGTAGGTATACCGAATAAATAAATAAATACTACGAAGAAAGACGTATACTCCCTTTCATGGATAGGCAACGCATCGGATCGGCTCTGCAACGCTAAATACTTCTCGCCGATAGATCTCAAGACTGGCTACAGGCAAATAGAAGTCGACAAGCCGGATCATGCCAGATGGTTTCTGTGAGTTCAAGGGCATTCCATTCGGACTGTACTCGGCACCTGCAACGTTCCAGCGGGTGATGGACACGGTAGTAGCAGGGTTGAAGTGGGACACCTGCCTCATCTACTTGGATGACGTCGTCGTTTTTTTCTGCAAGCACTTCAGACGCCTTGAAACGGTACTAAAGACAATCAAATCTTTCGGACTCACTTTGAAACTGGAAAAGTGTCACTTTGCGCAGGAAGAGCTGCTTTTCCTGGGACACATTATCAGCAAGTGTGGAGTACGCCCCGACCCACAGGAGACAGTTGCCATCGCGAAGTTCCAGCAGCCCTTCAACAAGAAGGCAGTGCGTAGGTTCCTTGGTATGTGCGCCTACTGCAGGCGCTTTGTCAAGGACTTTGCACCCATCGCTGCATCGCTAACACATATAACTAAATGTGATGTCTAGTTCAAGTGGGAAACGCCGCAGGCCGACGCATTTTTCAAGAACTCAAACGACGCATGCCGTCACCGTATCGGCGTCTTCGCCGGAAATCCACACTCACGCCACTAGCCTAGGCCTCAGCGCCGTCCTAGTCCGGAGGAAAGATGGACTTGAACGGGTGATAGCTTACGCTAGCCGGTAGCTGTCAAAAGCGGAAGGCAATTATTCTAGAACCAAAAAGGAATGTCTTGCCATCAGATTGGCTATAAGAAAATCGGGCCCTTACTTATTTGGCAGACCGTTCAAAGCCATAAGCGGTCATCACGCCTTGTGTTGGCTAGCGACCTTAAAGGACCCTTCAGCAAACCTGTGGAGCCCCAGATTGCAAGAATATGATACCGCTTTATTCCCGCCGAGCTCGTGCTACTACCACGAGGATACACCAGTGCTAGTGGTATATGAAGATGAAGCTGTACAATGGGTGATGATATGCGGAGGCGAGGAAGTTGAAAGTCAGGTATGTGATATATATATATATATATATAACACAAGCTGCACATGTTATATATATATATATATATATATATATATATATATATGTATATATATATATATATATATATATATATATATATATATATATATATATATATATATATATATATATATATATATATATATATATATATATATATATATATTAGTCATGAGAAGCCAACAAACACTGTCCCCAAGGACAACATAGGGGAAATTACTTGTGCTTAATAGTTGAAATAAAGAACCGATAGATTAATGGCAATGAAAAGAGGACGGAAAAACAACTTTCCGCAGGTGGGGACCGAACCCACAACCTTCGCATTTCGCGTTTGATGCTCTACTAATTGAGCTACCGCGGCGCCATTTCCCCATCGACTTTCTTGGGTATTTATATTTTCCTAGTAGAACCTTGGGAGTGTTAGCCAGTGCCACCACTATGTATATATATATATATATATATATATATATAACAATGATTACTGACATACTGTCAGTTGCCTACAAACTATTTACTAAGGTAATCCCAAATAGAATCAGGAATAACTTAGACTTCTGTCAAGCAAAGGACCAGGCAGGATTCCGTAAAGGCTCCTCAACAAACACCATATTCACATTATCAGTCAGGTGATAGAGAAATGTGCGGAAGATAACCAACCCTTATATATAGCTTTCATTGATTACGAGAAAGCGTTTGATTCTGTCGAAACCTCAGCAGTCATGGAGGCATTACGGAATCAGGGCGTAGACGAGCCGTATGGGAAAATACTGAAAGGTGTCTATAGCGGCTCCACAGCCACCGTAGTCCTCCATAAAGAAAGCAACAAAATTCCGATAAAGAAAGGCGTCAGGCAGGGAGATGCGATCTCTCCAATGATATTCACAGCGTGTTTAGAGAAGGTATTCAGAGACCTGGATTGGGAAGAATTGGGGATAAAAGTTAATGGAGAATACCTTAGTAACTTGCGATTCGCTGATGATATTGCCTTGCTTAGTAAATCAGCGGACCAATTGCAATGCATGCTCACTCACCTGGAGAGGCAAAGCAGAAGAGTGGGTCTAAAAATTAATCTGCAGAAAACTAAAGTAATGTTTAACAGTCACGGAAGAGAACAGCAGTTTACAATAGGCAGCGAGGCACTGGAAGTCGTAAGGGAATACATCTACTTAGGGCAGGTAGTGACGGCGGATCCGGATCATGAAACGGAAATAATCGGAAGAATAAGAATGGGCTGGGGTGCGTTTGGCAGGCATTCTCAGATCATGAACAGCAGGTTGCCATTATCCCTCAAGAGAAAAGTGTATAATAGCTGTGTCTTACCAGTACTCACCTACGGGGCCGAAACCTTTAGGCTTACGAAAAGTGTTCCACTTGAATTGAGGACCACGCATCGAGCTATGGAAAGAAGATTGATGGGTGTAACGTTAAGGGATAAGAAAAGAGCAGATTGGGTGAGGGAACAAAGGCGAGACAATGACATCTTAGTTGAAATCAAGAAAAAGAAATGGGCATGGGCAGGACATGTAATGATCTAGGAGGGAAGATAACCGATGGTCATTAAGGGTTACGAACTGGATTCCAAGGGAAGGGAAGCGTAGCAGGGGGTGGCAGAAAGTTAGGTGGGCGGATGAGATTAGGAAGTTTGCAGGGACGACATGGCCACAATTAGTACATGACCGGGGTTGTTGGAGAAGTAGGGGAGAGGCCTTTGCCCTGCAGTGGGCGTAACCAGGCTGATGATGATGATGATGATGATGATGATAACACTGGTTTAATTCTGTCCTTGTGATTTCCACCATCATACTACTACTTTCTGGCTCCAGTGCTTATTCTATAGAAAATGGCGATTAGCAATATCAGTACGCGTAAAGAACAAATCTGATATTCGTGAAGCCGTGCCTGGATCCACCAATAAACAAACACAAGGCTTTGAGGATGATCTACGTGAAACAACCTGGCATCGGTACGAACGATAGGTAATATTAACCCGCTAATCACGCTGGACCATGACAACAAACACACACGCACACGCACGCACGCACGCACACGCACGCACGCACACACACACACACACACACACACACACACACACACACACACACACACACACACACACACACACACAAGGAAAAAAGAAGAAACAAGAAAATAAACGAGCACTGGCAGTAAATGCGTTCAGTGGTTTGCTGTGGCAGTTGGGGGAGGGGAGGGAAGTGCGGTAGTACAGTTGATAGAGTGACAAAATCGTTCTAATTAGGTAACGCCTGTTTGTAATGCTCTAATTGAGTCGAACTTTTGCCCGGCCCTTTGTCTCCGGCGCCATTTGCTGGTCTCAACTAGAACGGTGATAGATGCTCGTCAGCTTCATGGAAGCATGGTGAGCGAGCTTTACTGATTCTCCGAGCGCCTTATTTGGGCAAGCAATACAAGAGAGAGAAAGACAGGAGAAAAAGAGAAATAAAATGTAATAATGAGGGTGAAGCTATCTTTTTCGTTCCTGTTATAGGATGTGAAACTGCGAAAGCGTTCATTTTTCTCATTTATTGCTTCTCTTCTTTTCTGTTTGCTTTTTTTTTTAATTCTCGACAGCCCTTTTTCGTCAAGCAGGATGCTTTGGAGTTGGCGTACGTGCTAAGCTGCGGGAAGTGCGGCAGGGGTAGGCGACGTTGACCCACGTTCTCGCCAACGCCAAGTGATCATTTCCTCGTCAAACAATGCCGCTTCCTTGTATCTGCGATGGTAACAGCACGGCGCTGCTGGCTATAGCTGGGAGCAGGAAACGTGGTGCGGTAACTAACGGAGCAGCTATATTTATAGCTGTGCGCGCAATCCAAGGGACGCACTGAGCGCAAACCTGCGAATCGTCAGCGTGCTTAACTCAGAAACCTAGTCGCAACACGCTGCGCTCTTTCGTTAAGTCCTGAAAGCTTGACACGAAGGACGCCTGACAAAGTTGGAGCTTGTATTTGCTTTTTTTTTGCGCCTGCATACACGAGCATGCATTTGTGTATGCGATCGGCACACGTGAAGAGGCAATTCTTGAAAAATGCAACATCCATTACCATAAAAAGAAACTTATAATACGGATCTAAATATAATACGGGGTGATCTTTAAGGACAACCTAAATAGAATAAAAATGTTTCAATTGGCATATAACAAGAGTGACGAAAATTTAAAAAGAAAGCGAACCACAGTGCGAACGAAAGCAGTTTTGAGGCAAGTGAAAAATATTGATTTTTGTGCTTATCCTGATTATTTTTGTTGCGACTATAACAGCGACATTTCTGTCAACACTTCACTGAAAATGGCGAAACGTAACTATCATGACAAGTTCCCGATTAAGCATATGTATTTAGCTTACAGTTTTGTTTTGTATCTCCAAACAATGTGTCCAGCTCGTTCGTACTTTTCGTTGTGCACTGCAATACTTACGTTAAAGGCCAGGGGTTTTTATTAAGCTCATCAGTGCTAGCTCTCAACAATGTGTTTTCTAGAAATAATGTAGAGCAGTATGATACGAACAGAAGTAACCAAGAACAATCAAGTTAATGTTATCTATTTAGAAAGTAGCCTTAGAGGAAATTTCCTGCGCTGAAGTTCCGGCGCGGGAAACTAGACACGAGAAAGCACTTTGCAGCAGACAATTCTACTTTCTTCGAAACTGCAAGTATCTTCGCGTAGATATTCAAGATGGAGGTGTGGTAGGAGTGCGAAGAAGGTTTGAAAGAAGTGCTAAGGAATTCGGAAAGCGCTGTAAACTGACTCTCGGACTGTTTCGTGCGAGCAATAGTTTGCACAAACACTGAAACGAGCTTTGGAATGCGGTGAAGTTCCCGCTGCATGCTCTACGTGTCGCAAGTACTAGTAGACGGCCCCTCATACAAGTAAGGTCTTTTTTTTCCCTTTCATTTTTTTTTGGTTTCTTTAATGTAAGCTCGAAAAATAGCGTTAAGCGTATTCCGAGACTTGAGGCCCGTACAACGGCAGGCGTGCTTCGCAGATAACGATTATCATTTGACTTAAAGAAAACGAACAGTGGCTAGCACTATTGGCCCGCTATAAGCTTTAGGGGTAGTCTAGAGCAGCTCGCGCAAATTCAACTAAAACCCGCCATTTTGCCCCCCACAGAAAAAATAACTAGAGTTGCGAGGGGAACTTAGGAAAAATATTTACGTGTTATCACTGCTTTTTTGATAATTCTTTTTATCTGTTACTAGCATTGCGATAACTTCTTAGTAGCGCGCGGGACCTATAATGAATGAGAACGTTCCTCTAGCCCTGCCCTGAGACAACGTCTCAGTCTGAGTCATGTGAGCTCCAATATACGCCCGCGGGAGAGAGAGAGAAAATAATGCAGAGAAAGGCAGGGAGGTTAACCAGAGGTAGTTCCGGTTGGCTACCCTGCGCAGGGGGAAGGGTTAAGGGGGATAAAAAGAGAAACCGAGTGGAAGGGGGAGATAGAAAGAAAGGGAGACAAGCACGAACAAAGCGCGTACACTACAGAGCGGTAGGGGGCGGCATTCTTAGAGTCTGCCATGAAGCCCCTTGGACCGCAAGAACCTTAATAGCGCGAGTAAGGCCTTCAACGCGGATGTTCCTTCGGAGCATTGGCTTAAAGCTTTTAGTTCTGAAAGTGGACGCGGGAAAGCGGTGTCCATGCAGCCAGCACCTTTCTCGGCTCGCCCTCGCATGGTTGTCCTCTCGTCCCCAGCACATCGCATGACCACCAACATACGGCAAATAGGCCGCTCAATCTCCTCGCTCTTGGACTTTATACAGGGCAGCATGGTGACGGCAACAGTAGCAGTGCACCTGGAGTGTCGGTGTAATTGCTATCGCAATAAAAATTCCACCGTTGCAATATTTAGGTTCTCACATCGACTTCACCTCATAGCATTTTGGCGGGACACACAAACCAACTGAATGTGCTGCGTAAAAAAATATGGATGGTGTGTCCGCTGCATATGGTTTTCGCTTCTTTCTTTCATACTGTATTCTTTGTATATTATGCGTGATGATCATATCGAAGCCCTGCGTAATTTTTAAAAATCGCCTGTGGCAGATAGCATAATACTTTTTCTTGAGCTTGATTATTTGATGAGGCGACTCTTACTAGCACGAGAAAGTGAAACACATATTCACCGAATTAAAAAATAAGTAATTAACTTCTTAATTAGTTACTTTACAGGATATAACAAATTTACAAATTGTAGCCGGTGAGCCACCAACACGTATGAGCTTGAAATTAATTTCCAGGATAACACCAGTTTCGAGATATTATTTCCCAAAATGTCGGATGAAATACGTGGGCTTTCTAGTTATGCTTTTGTGCTTCAATGCATAAGAGAGCGTTTTACTAATAGAGTAATAGGAATAACAGTGCATTATTGCGGTGAGTCTGATGGCACATATGTGGAAACTTGTGTCATTTTGGAAATTCATTCCAAGATGATACGCCTTTTAAGCTCACCGGCTACAATTCTTCAATTGCAATGTGTGCTGAAAAGTAAATAATTAAGGAGAAATAGTGAAATTATGTTACCTAGTTGAATATTTGTTTTTATTTCTGGTGCAAGTAATGTCCGCCATTGACTAATTCCCTTATCCACCGCGGTGGCTTAGCGGCTATAGTTTTGAGCTGCTATGCTCGAGGTCACGGGGTCAAGTCCCGGCCGCGGTGGCCGCTGTGCGATGGGGGCGATGCACAAAAACTCCAGTGTCCTGTGCATTGGGGTCACGTCAGAGATCTGGTAGTGAAAATTATTCCGGAGTCCCCACTACGGCGTGCCTCATAATAAAATTGTGGTTTTGGCGCGTGAAACCCCAGAATTCAGTTCCATTCAATTGCGACTAATCCAGATCAAGGCCTAGAATTATCTTATCTGCAACAGCCTATTTCAAAAAATTCCGTGAAACTTCAAAATGTTCAACCATATACTAGAAACGCGATAACAAAGAAGGTAAAAGAATATAACAATATCACTGACTTAAATATCACAATGCCCCCAATAATAAACAGCTGTGCTTGTGGTTTCTCACCCTCCGTGGCTGCTTAGTGGCCATGGTGTTGGCCTGCTAAGCACGAGGTCGCGGGATCGAATTCCGTCCACGGCGGCAGCATTTCGGTGGGGGGTGAAATGCGGAAACACCCATGGATTTAGATTTAGGTGCGCGTTAAAGAACCCCAGGTGGTCGAAATTATTCCGGAGTCCCACCGGGTGCCTCGTAATCAGATCGTGGTTTTACCATAAACCCCATAATTTTTTCAGATTTCTTCAGGCTTGACATCACAAAGGCCCTGTGCCGCGTGTCCCAACAAAAAACTTTGTCGACTGTCGTCCATGTGGCCTCGACTAGCTGGAATAATAGAAGAGGCATATCACGGAGCTAGTGCAATATAATCAATAAAGGTGCCTATTAACGATATTCACTAAGTGTATTCGTCTTTTTTCGCTGGTTTCACTGTGACTGAACGTGTGTAGGGCAAGTGGTGCTCCCAGTCCATGCTCGAGAAAGAGATTTGTGGCCCGCTCTACCACTTCAGGCGTAGGCGGCAGCATAGATTCTTCTAGGAGCACGGAAGTGCGCAATGTCGATCTACGTTAAGTAGGCATACTTTCAGGATTTTTTTCTTACGAACATCTGGTTATTAGGTCTTTTATTCATCTCTGCGCACACCACCATCTGCACTATCCTGGTTTGCATTTGCCGCCTATATTCTGTGGGGTGAAGTCGAAGCACGAATCAAATTATTCCAATGGTGAGACACAAATTCAAAATTTTTTTAATGGTAAAAACGCCAATTGGTTGGATTAAAATTTCCGCGGCGAAAGAAGTTACGCTTCTCAATTAAATCCGCGTTTCCGCGTATTTCTTCATGGACTATCTTAGTGTGTTACGAGCGTCTAAACATATTCAAAAATAGCATGTGTGCTAAATGCAGGGTCTTATGTTAGAGCCTGTGCGCAGCACAGAGGCGAAAGCGAAATTTTAGAAGATAGTACGTTTTAGGGGATGGTGATATGAAAATAATTCCACATTTTCTGCCGTAACCATTTTCTGTGGACATTTGCCAAAAGCAATATAATTTGCGCCTTTTCACTTTGGTGTTAAGGATTAAAGCATATAATAGTATTTTGTGAAACGGTTTTCTAATGAAAGCAGAATGTTCAGACAACGCAAAACCCAAATTGGGAAGGAATGGGCGAGACCGTCGAATTTTGGCAGATTTTGTTTTGCACGAGGATTTCTACCGTTTCTTGAAATTCAAAGGACCAGTCATGCGTCCAAAAACGCTTTGCGCTCAAAATATATTGGGAAAATATTGTGCAACGAATGCTTATGTATGTGGAATTTTGCTGTTATCCTTTTGAGAGAAATGAATATTGGTTGAGCGCTATGGTTGGGACAGTTGGCGTGGAATGACCGTTCTACGTTCGTACATTGTTTTTTTCTTTTTTACACACTGTTATTTGAGGTTCATGAATAAGCAACTAGACCGAATTTCAGCTCTAGCATAGTTCAACTTTCCTTTATTTCTTTTCATCCCTTAACCCCCTGCCCCTGGCGTAGGGTAGCAAACCGGACTCGCTTATAGTGGACCTCCGTACCTCCGTACCGTGTAGTGGACCTCCTCTCTCTTCATCATTCATTCCACGTCTCGCGAAATAAAGCAATTCGTTCATCTTGCATGGTATCTTGGAAATTATGCGTAAATATACATAAGCACAGCAGACGCCAGAAGGGGCTCGAAAAAAAGTTCCGGCGCCTACTTGACGTGTCACCAGTTGCCAATATATATATATATATATATATATATATATATATATATATATATATATATATATATATGGGCATCCACTCCAGTGAGACTGACGCCGTCTTGAACAAGTTGATTGTTTCAACAAATTTTACGAAAGGATTTGAATAGCCGCCACAGACATTTGTCAGAGCAAACTGCGTATCGTCCCAAAGTCAGCAGAAAGCCCTATCCTCATGTACTAAAGTTCACGTTAGGAACATTAGTTAATAGATTGACATTTCGAGTGGTATTACGAACCTTTCCGTGCCTCCAATCACTCTAAGGCTAATGCGATAGAAAGTGAAACTTATATGCTTAGGAGCGAGGAGCTTATGGTCGAAAATTTGTTTCTTGCTGCAACCCGCTTTCATATTCAGAGTGTTCAATGATACCAAGAACTTATAGCTGTGCTAGATAAAAACCTGTGCGTTCTTTATAAGAAGAGTTGCGTAAAAAATTACGGGGTTTTACGTGCCAAAACCCATTTATGATTATGAAGCACGCCGTAGTGGAGGACTCCGGAAATTTCGACCACCTGGGGTTCTTTAACGTGCAGCTAAATCTAAATACACGAGTGTTTTCGCATTTCGCCTCCATCGAAATGCGGCCGCCGTGGCCGCGATTCGATCCCGCAACCTCGTGCTCAGCAGCCCAACACAAGTGTTGCGTAACAAATACAACAAAAGTTTAATTTGCTACTGCCTACAGTGATTCAGTTTTCTTAGACATGGGGCAGCCCGAGAGAGGCGCGAGTGACCGGCATCCCACCTCTTGTTAGTGTCATGACACGTGGAGGGGTTCATGTTTCACAGCTGCGCGATGGCATGGATTAAGTGTTTTGCACAGTCGTCAACATACTATTTTTGTTTCCACGCGGACGCCGTGTCAGCCTCGTGTGCTTTGTCCGTGGAGGGGAACGTCTGTGCCGCACAGTGTAATTTTGTATAATCGGTGGATTGGTGCGTTTCACAACAGACACCGTGCGCGTTCACACGGCAGGTATTCCCATGTGTGAAGCGGTGCCCGCACTTGACTCACGCTGCGATAAGCTGGACACACCACTCGGCAGTAATGAGCGTGTGGTGAGAAACAGCGCACGTGATCTTTCATGTGGTGCGTGTCCCTACGTGGTGCAGGAGTAATAAAAACGCGACCATTAGCCCCTTTTCCGAGTCGTTGTCGTAACTCAGTCACAAATGAGAGACTCTGATGCAGCTGCTCGTTTCACTCCGCCGTGCTGACTAGCGATGCGTAAATTTCGCGAGCTGCGAGAGATGATGACCGTTTCGTCGCCTTTACGGTTGCCACGTATGATAAGATAAATTATAAAGATTGCGTGAAACAGCCCCAACAACGGGACGAAGCTGATAGAAGTCTGTACCATCTGGCTTCCTCGGGGAGCGGCAAACCTGCATCCCAGGTTTCTAACTTGACGAAATCGTTGGTGATGTCATCCCTTTGGGCTGTTTACTAGCCGTAAGCAATTATAGGGACCTCAATGGGAGTGCAAAAGTCGATTGTCTTTTGTACGAATCATCGCACTGGTTTTGGGACTGGTGCAACGTACCTACGTGGTGCCCAGTTTAATCCGTATTCTCATGAGGAACGCGATTCGAAACATTTGTTATATTTAATTTGGGGTCAGAGAGCTTGGACGGCGTCTGTTCTCCTACCGTAGACGAACAGAGTCTACAAACGGGTCTTGTATTTAGACTTGATCGTAGATCAGATGCATACAAAATTAAGCACACTTACTTGATTTGACAATGTACATGAGTCGTTAAAGGACGATATGGAGGTTCGTGTATAGAATGTAGACGAAAACAGTGATCAAATTAGCGTGATATGTACAAATATTCCTATTGGCAATTTCTATCAACCCGCAGCATACAAGATGTACGCGCAGAAGCTACAGCTATACAAGCGCGCGTCATGATAACCGACATTTTCACAAAGGAATTTGGCCAATGACAACCAGTACACCCAAAGGAAAATCTGCTAATTTTACATCATAAACCGAATCCATAAATAACTTTTCCTTGATAACTGTTTTTATTGACTCGCTGCCCTTTCTAATAATTTTTAAGCTGTCCCGATTGACCATCGTTCATTGTTACATGCTCCATCATGTGAAAAGTTTTCTGAATATGGACCTAGTGGCTGTATTCACTGCGCAGTGAAAACGTCAGAACGATTCATAAGAGGAAGCACCGACGAATAATCGCGAGAAATAAGATAATGACAATAAAGGCGGCCAGGAAATGGACCTAAATTCTTATGATATAGAAGCTCTGTGAATATGGATTCAGATTCAGAATTCAGGAACGTTGCTTTCTGATGACAGAAAGGCTTGCAAAATGGGACTGCTCTATTTCAATTAACTTCCTTTAAACGCTTTGTGAGTGGTGAGCGGCGTTTCGATTGCGCTATCAGCTGGGTCATATTGCGCAGAGCGAATGTTTTTTTCTTCTTTTAAATGCGGTAACTACCTGTTCTCACGAAGGTTCGATGTCACATATCTGGACCAGAGAAATAGAGAGAGAAAGAAAATAGAGCAATAGCATAGAGGTTATTCAGCACGTCCCGTTTGCTACCCTGTATTGAGGGCAGAGTATACATAGAGGGACGAAAATATTCAGCGCGATCATTTGGAAGGTTATGTAATTTTTAAAAAATGGCCTGTGGTAGATACCATAATTCTTCTTCTTGAGCTGGATTATTTGAAGAGGTGGACATTACTAGAAGAAGAAATCGAAACACATATTGGACTAATTAACAAATATTTGCTTATTAACTTCTTAATCAATTACATTATAGCACATATTGCAATTTACGAATTGTAGCTGGTGAGTTTGCAAGACGAATCCACTTGAAATGAATTTTTAGGATGACAGCAGTTTCGAGATAGTTATTCCCAATGTGGTGGAGCAAAATAAATGGAAGTTGCAGTTAGCTTTGTGCTTCAATGTCGAAAAGAGCGTTTTGTTAAAAAAAGTAAAGGAACAACAGTGTACGTTTAGGGCAAGTTTCAAGGGGCATATCTCCAAATTGGCGCCATTCTGTAAATTCATTCGAAGTGGATACGCTCTGCCATGTCACTGGCTACAATTCGTAAGTTATAATATGTACCGCAAAGTAAATAATTCGAAAACTAATTAGTGGACTTTTGGTAATTAGTTGAATATGTTTATATTTCTCATGTAAGTTTTGTCCGCCTCTCTGTATAATCTAGCTCAGGAATAGAAATATGTTACCTGCAGCAGGCTATGTTTATAAATGCCATAAAACTTAAAAATGATCACCCTGCAGAAAAAGCTAAGGGGGTACCTAAGCAATTCTTATGATGTGTGAATGCGAGGGCATTACTTGTCGCTGTGTGCGTCGGTGAGTTGTGTCGCGGAGTTAAGCGTTGTGGCGAAATGTTGCTGAGCTTAATGCCGCTGCGTTATGTTTTCGAGTGAAATGTTGCTGCTTATGAGGTCGCAATAACGCACAACGACAAACCGGCCCTGTTGGAATACCTCTCCGCTGAGTTTTGTTTGCGGAGTTATTACTAAAGTTGCGTTGAGTGTACATTCACGATGACACCACTTATCAGCACGATGACACCCTTTTGCCGACGAGTGACATCTATTTTCGGAGCAGCATCATGCTGTGGTCACTACATTTCTTGATTGGGTTCGTAGGAGAACTCCCCCTCATACTCTGGGGGGACGTCGTAGACGTCGTCCGACCGGTACCTGAAGCGCATTGCATCCTATTCGTCGTCATCGTTCATGGTATCCGGCTACAGCGTCTCCGGGTACCAGTTGATCGACAATTCCACTGCGTTGCAATGGCCTCGTACTTCATCGGCAGTAAACTGGAGCCTCCCACTATGCTTTACTGTCTCGCCTGATGATGTATACGCGAGCGATTAAACTTCAGACGATGGCGACTCTACAGCGCCGACAGTGGCGTCAGACCTATCATGCGCCATGTAGTGAGTCGCCCGCCAGGCCGAGCCCAACTACGTGCGCAGCCTCGAATACATTCAACACTGCGGCCTGCAGCAAAAGTGGTGCATTCATTAAATAAAAAAAACAATAGTGGTGCAGTATTTAGCGCGCTCGGCTTCGAAGTTGTAGCAGTGGCGGTGGGGCAGATGATCGAATGCTCACTGTGGCCACTTCTTTTTTTTTTAATAAAGGTGACGTAACATGTGAGCCGCTTTTCTGCCCCGGCTTTCTGATGACGTGAAGCGGGGTCGCACAATGAGCCAAGCAATGCTCAAGAGAAGGAGCACTAGTTTCGCGCACACACGCGGTTGCGCACCAAACATAAACATGTTCGCAGATACCCGCCGACAAGGTACTGTAATAATCTCGCTGATTTCAGTGATGTGACGCGCACAGCCATCGTTGAATGATCTACGTTTCTGAATACGGTAATAGTCCAGCTGGTTTAATGCTGTACTGGGAGGTCTACGCTATACGTCGTACCGGGCCCAAAGGTAGAAAATCTGTTCAATAGTCGCTTCACTTCCCAAACAACTGCACATAGGCGTCCCTCTCATTCCCAAGAGTGCGCTTTACGAGGGTTTACTAAGCCTTCGTAATTGCCCCAACGAGACAGAGACCCGATGTCGTATGTGTCGCGAGTTCCCATCATTTTATGTTATATAACACTGTGCCGACCTTTCCTGTGATACTTACATTTTAACAGAATTGAGCCCTCCATCACCTATATAGAAATGCCTCGCAATGCCTAATTTATTCAGTGAGTTCCCCACATATCACACTCTTATTCAGGTCTTGAAAATCATTCTTAACCAATTAACATTTTTCAGCAAGAAACATAAACTAATGACAGACGCTAAATGCGGTTTTCAACAAGGTAAATGAACAGACCTAGCACTTGTAGCACAGAAAATATATACTGCAAAACCTCGAAAATAAGTTACTTGTAAATGTCTATTCATAGACTTCACAAAATCGGTCGACTGCATAAATCATGACCTCCTAATACTTAAGCTTGAAAGATATGGCATTAGGGGCCTTCCTCTTCAGTTACTGATATCTTACCTTAAAAATCGGCCGCAATATGTGTCTATAAACACTAGCATATCATCTACACGACAAATACAACCAGGTGTCTCTCAGGGAAGCATCCTTAGTCCATTTATATTTAACATCTACAAAAACGACATAGTTATTATCCACCTAGAAGCAAAATGCAGAAACTACGCAGATGATACAAGTGTTTTTTTATCAAACAGCTGTTATACAGGCCTCACTGGTGCAGTGAACAATCTCTTAACCCATCTCTCAAAATGGAGTCAGGACAACTTTTTAAAGTAAACTCCAATAAAATGCAAGCCGTCATCTTTAAAACAAGAGGTATGTGTACTCCATTGACCCACAAGATATTTTACAAATCTGAGAATAGAGAGGTGGTTGACGCGGCAAAAGCACTTGTCGTATACTTTACCGACACATTGCAATGGGACGCTCCCGTGGGTTTTATACTCCAGAAACTGAGCCGCCTAAGAGATATACTACATCGAAATTGGTACCTTTCAACAACGTTAGCTAAATTGATAACTTATAATGCACTGTTTGCCTCGCACGTAAATTATTGCCACCTGTGGAGCGCATCATACGCTTCAAATCTCTCTAAAATACTATTGATACAAAAGAAAAAAAATATTACGCACTATTGCAAACGTGCCGTACAACTCACACACTGAATCTTTTTTCACCAAGTACAACATAACAAACAGTCATAATCTCTACAAACAAACCCTCCTGCGCACCTACTACTTTCAGGTAAAAGATAGAAGCAACTGAATAACAAGTATAGTAAACTTAAAAGAGAATACACACACATATGACACACGCAGCCATGAAAAATGGCTCATACCTTTTTCGAGAACAAATTACGGTCATCAAATCTTTGCAAACACCTAGCAACGGCTACTAAATTTTTATCTAGAAGCCGGCATTGACATCCATGCCTTGACACCATTGGAGCTCATCTGTCTAGCGAAAACTATGATTTATACCACCATGGTACAATTAAAACACCTATATTCATAGTGAAATAAATGTAATTACTCCCTTTAATCGATGTAACCCGCTGTTATTTGTTTTTGATTTCTGAAAGTGTTCTTTGCCGCCGGTCTGCCAATATGTAAAGGGGGCCAGGGCCCACTCAAGCTGCCAATAAGCAGCTTTTACCTTGGCCTCCTCAATTTGCTTTAAATGGGCCCAAATAAAATGAACTGAAAAAAAAACGAAATGAAATATTACGAAGATTCAACTGGATACCCTTCGCAGTTCGCACGCAGGAAGAACTTCACTCCCCCAGTTAACATCGGGAATAACAGTTCGCACACATTTGATAACTTTGCTCAGAGGCCACTAAGCGCCTACAACAATGAAATTTGCCCAGCTTGTTTTACCGAAGACACAATTTGTTTTTAGCAAGGTAAAGTTTCATACGCCCCATAGTTTTTAAAGGAGAGAATTTACATACGGCATTAGCAACAAAGTGCAATTATAATTAGTAAGCTTTAGGTATTCCGAAAATGCGAATCATTACCCCGAACACATATACTTTTCAACACATATACTTTTCCACATACATTGGACTTGAGATACTGAATTAACATTCCCTCTATCTTTCATTGTGCAAGCTCTAATGGTTATGAAGAACTTTCTGTGGGCCTAGTGGGTGCATACTTGACAAATATTTTGAAAGCGCAAATAAGACACAAGCGCTGCTTTTAACTGTTCATTCGACAACGTCGACAAGAAATGTATAGACACACGCATATGTGCAAATGCTTTAACGGAAAAAATACAAGCTATGAACATATGAACAAGAAATGCGTAATTCATATGCGGGTAGAGGTATGCCAACTCTTTTGTGTACACGCTTAACGAAGGCGCACTGATGCAACCTTCGCCCCTCTTTTTATGTGATAGGCTTCCAGTATCAAGCGGGCCTGCTCACTGTGACTCTTATCTAGAATCTTTGCGTCAAGAAATAATGCCTCACATCCTTCGCAAAAGTTCACATGATCCGCCAAATGCGTTCTTTCCGTCTTTTAAATATTCAAGGCATGCTCTCTAAATCTGTCATTCACACACCTTCCTGTTTGACCGATATAGGTTTTGCAACAGGTCAAAGGAATGTCATAGACAACTCACTGGTGCAGTTTAGATAGGGCCAATGATGATTCTTTCGGCAACCTCGCCTTTTTTCGCCTGCTGTAGCTATGTGAAGGCAAAGGCGGTCAAGTTTGTTGGAGGCAGAGAAAACCACTCCAACGTCTTACCTATATTCGCGACTTTCTTGACATTATGCGAGACTTTATGAATGCAGGGATACGTACGTGGACACGACGCGGACATGCAAGCGCACGCTTTTTTCCCCTTTACTCAGTGTTGTCTTTCTATTTCCTTTGCTTAAACTTCTGCAACAGACCCTCAGCAATTGCTGGGATGACTGTTCGGGGTAACCTGCTTCCAGCAGTTTTGTCACCTGCACTTGAAAGCTTTCTTCCGCCCGCTTCTACGATATATATATATATATATATATATATATATATATATATATATATATATATATAGGGAGTTTTGATTCGGGTAGACGGTGTAACACGTGCTGTTCAACACGGTAGCCTTGTTTTGTTCTGTCTCGGTTTTTGCTATTTATCCGCATGCATATGCTTGCAGTAAACTTCAATTGTGAGTTAGCGCTCATTCTTTTTTTTTTGGCTTCTCCTCGAGTCTCCGCGCAAACTTTTTCATGATTTATTTCTAGCTTTGTTATCGTAAGAGGTATAGATGCTGTGCGCGGAATAGGCACCACAAAGGAGAAGGTGGACAACAAAGGAGTGCCTAAAAATAATGAGAAAAAAAAGGAAGGCACTAGCGCTTTATTGGTGCCCGTCTTTTTTCTTTGTAGTATCTATGTATTCCACGCACAACATGGTTATTTCTGAATATCGCTAACTAGAACAACGCCACGTCGTTTTGTTAGCATAATGGCGCCCGTATCTTGGCCTATACGCCATGGTGTGTGTGAGAACATTTATTGTAATGAGGTCCGGAGGCTCGACTTCTCAAGCCAAGGCGGGCCGCTCCCCCGTTGGCACTGTCCGGCCAAGCCTGTCAGCGACATCATGGTACCTCTGGACTGCCCTTAGTCGGTCCTGAAACAATGGGCTTTGAACACTTTTCTCCCACTGTGTCCAGTCTTCAACGAGGTTGGGGAGAGTCGCGGACACCCCGCCAACATATGTCTGATTCCAATGATGCCATTACAATCCCTGCATGCCATTTTAATCTCCCTCTCTGGATATATTTTCTTAATGGTGTATGGTGTGGGATATGTACCTGTTTGCAATAAGCGCAGTGAGACTGGCTGAGCGCTGTTCAGTTTAGAATGTGGCAACGGGAATTCCCTGCGTCCTAAATAGTAGTGTTTGGTAATGTCATTGTATGTTATTAAATGATCTCTAGATTCCCTGGCTTGATTGTGAACAGCTCGGTTGTGACTGTCACGGTTAGCAAGTCCTCGTGCCAAGTCATGAGCAACCTCGTTGAGATTTATCCGAGTGTCGTCCACTTTCCCCATATGCGCAGGAAACCATCGGATTTCAGTTCTCATAATCCCAATGTTATCAAAAAGTTTAGCAGCAACACCAGCTAAGTAGCCTTTATCAAAACACTTTCTAGCGGATTTCGAATCACTGTAAATGCAGGCCCACTTATTACTCCTGATGGCTAGAGCCATTGACACTTGTTCCGCCACCATGGGGTCCTTGGTAAAAATAGTGATAGCATGGCCTTGCGACATTAATGAATGAATTACTGTTACCATCATGAAAGAGGCTTGCGCTTGCGGCACGAGCCAACGCGGGCTCGCGATTTGTTCGTGCACGTTCGAGTCGCGAGACGTGCAGCGCAACGCGCAGCCTCGGAGCCACCAAAAGCTTGTCAGCATATCCACGACTGAGATGGAAGAGCGTACTGAAGATGGCGGCATGAAGAAAAAGGTTGGTTCCGCACTGTTCACTCTACAGTACGGTCAATGAGCTCTTGGCGTTCATTGAGGGCTGGCGCAGGGAATAAGCTCACAGCTTAACAAACTGCCCTGCATACCTTGAACGCGTGCGTGAAGTACATGCACGCGGGCGCAAGGCCGATACACGATTGCAGAAAGCCAGGAGAGCGCATCACTTGGCGTTTAGTCGTAGAAATAGTCGTATTGACCGGTTATTGCACAGGTTCCATCAGAACTATACGCCTGAGTGGTTCGCTATAGCGCCAGATGCGAGCCGTCTGCATGCGCGAAACGCCTTTTGGTGGTGTTTCAGTGATGCAGGGTGATGCGTGAGCAAATATACAAGCACATGGGTTTAATTAGGTGCATTGCGGAAAATTGTCATTTTCTGGAATCGCGTGCTTCAGCTCTATTTCTTTATCTGCGATAATGGTAGCAACCTTGCCTAGAACTAGGCTTTTGGCGAAAATTCACCATCCTTGCTGGTTTATTCCCCAGGCGTATCTGCACTGGGTAACCGTACGTCGTCTCT
This sequence comes from Dermacentor albipictus, assembly GCF_038994185.2. Taxonomy (NCBI): domain Eukaryota; kingdom Metazoa; phylum Arthropoda; class Arachnida; order Ixodida; family Ixodidae; genus Dermacentor; species Dermacentor albipictus. The sequence goes on from NC_091821.1 coordinate 117,916,657, forward strand.
ATTTAATTCTTCTCCATCTGCGTTCACCCTCTCCATTACAGCAGAACTCGCCAATAGGTTGCACACCACTCTCATTTCTCAGCCAGCCGTTTCTCTCATCGATAATGTTGCCCTGATCTTGCGCATGAGTCCCATGGTGTGCCTTTTACCACAGATAACCAAATCAGGGACAGGGCCACTGGTCCCTTACCACGCCATGTTGACGTTTCACTACAACGCCTGCGTGGAATCCACTTGTACCGACATCGACTTGACGTAGCTGCGGAACACTGCCCACCGCCGCACGTGAGTATTGCGACAGTCTAACGGCTCCGTCCAGTGGGAACGCAGGGACCAGCCAGTGTTGTAGAAGGGGTCTCACTCAGGTGTCGGCTTCACCGAGGAGGCTATAGCATGAATCCTCGTGAGAGCGCACATCAAGGATTTCTGGATGGCGGCCGCATTTCGATGGGGGCGAAATGCGAAAACGCCCGTTTACTTAGATTTAGGTGCCCGTTAAAGATACCCAGGTGGTCGAAATTTGCGGAGTCCGCCACTACGGCGTGCCTCATAATCAGAAAGTGGTTTTGGCACGTAAAACTCCATAATTGAATTTTTTTAAGGATTTCTGACTGCTCTTGTTCGCCCACAGAAAAGCCGAATAGAAGAGACTATTGCATTTTATTTTTTTTATAGGAATCACCATAAAATTGAATTGCATTGACCTGCAATTGCGAGTGGCTCCACATACGGCCGAATGCGCACGCTCAGAGTTTGGTCACCATGACCATGGCCACCTTGAACCGGCGTATATTTGTGCAAGAAAGTACACCATTCACTCGATCGTTGGCTTGCTTAAAAGATTTCTGACATTTCGTTTTGGTTCGTTCAGATTACCTTTTATTGCCCATTTTCATCAAGCTCTTTTGACGACACTAATATTGTGTAGCATTCAGCAGTCCTGAATGTAACAGTATTTTCAGTGTATAACTTGAGAATTTGGTGTAGAGGTCGCGAAATGGCTGTAATATTATAATGGTTACATTTCACAATTGGCAGCGCCACAGTGGACTGAACGGTGCCTCGACTCCGAAAGCGTTGACAAACTTTCGCAACAGGACTTACCGCCAGCGATAAAGCGTTTTGCATCGAGCCATTTTCAGCACAAAAATGTAAAGAGAAAAGAACGCCGATCACTGCAGCCAACCACCGCGCATGAGGGCGCTTAGCAAATGACAGATGAATGATAATAATTAGTAAAGTAAAAGGCCTCAACAAGCTGCAAAACAGAGTTGTCCTTCTACAATGCAGCCTGCAGGAATTAGGAATTCTCAGGCTACAGATCGCTGTAAACAGTACGCAACGGGTTGTAAACTACTATGTCACGATCGCGCCCAAGTATGGATTCGGAGCCCGGGGCTGGCCATCCTCGCATCCCGCCGAGAGCTATGCTTGTCTAAGAGGTGTTCTTAAGAGGAAGCTTTAGCTCGGGTGCTCCTATCTAAATACGTGTAAAAGGCGAATTCGTTTTTCTCGGCAACCACTGCACCAAATTTGACGAGGTTTGTTGCATTTGATAGAAAAACTTAAAATCTAGTGACTGATGGTTTCGAATTTTTGATTTAGGTTGTCAACTTGTTATTAAAAATTGGCAAAAATCAAAAATCTTCAAAAAATGAAACATTCAAATTTACAACTCTGTAACTCAACAATGAAAAACGACAATACAATTCTGTGAAACGCGTCTAATAGTACATCTAAAGCGGACAAAATTGATATGATACACATGACTATAGCAATAACTTAGTAATAGGGAAATACAACTTCTGCAGAACCCTTGTAACCAACGTAACAAATTCACGTAAGATGTAAAATGATATACCGAATTTGTCCCCTTTGAATGATCTAATGGATGCCATTCACAGAATCGCGATATCAGTTCTTGATGCAGAACTATGAATTTGTAAACTTCGTGCTTCTATTTTTTTCATACGGTCAAATATTTGAAAATCTTTTTATGAAAATTCAAGCCCTAAATCGAAATTCCGCTTGCAACAGTCCCTAGAATTTAACTTTCTCTTTCAAATGCAACAAATGTCATTACATTCGCTCCAGGGGTTACCTCAATAAAACGTTTTTGCGTTTTACGTGTATTTGAATAGGCCGCGTCGGAGTTGGGCCCGAGCTAAAGCTTCCTCTTAATGGACTTGGTCAAGACGGATGGCGACGGCGGCATGGACGGCTTGGACTGGTTGCAGCCCAGATGACTGCCCTTCGTCACACCTTTTAGGGTGGGTCAGCAAATAGCTGTTGCTTTGTAAGGTGCCTGTTGCGTGACACTGCCGTCATCACGTGGTGTGGAAGAGTTGTTCATCTTATATTCCATGGTGTTACGACTTGTTCCCGAGTGTGAAAAACTTGCAGGTGAATTCCGCAGTTCACATGTGAGCGCTAAGTTCACGTCAATGCGTGGAGCGCGGTGGTTTAGTCCGCAGTTGTTTTCAAGATGTGCACGCCTCAGGTCATGTTGGACACATGATTAGCGAAGTTGGCCGACAAATTACAAACAGTACCCTCCACCAGAGAAATGTTTTTGCGAATATGTGCGGGGAGCATTTTGCACACTGTTTCAGTTTCTCGAACTCATTCTGACCAGTATATTCCACAGGCATATCCGCAGTGGAAACCGTGCCTCGTCTGTCTGCTTCATCGTTCTCATAACTTTGTCCTCTTGGGTTGGCTTACTCCATTGCATGCTGATGCAAGGGAGCAAGGAAGATGAAGGGAACAATCCAGCCTCACATCAGAAACCACTCAATAGACGGTAGCACACCAGTCTCAATTCTCAGCCAGTGGATTTCTCATCGAGAATGTTGCCGTGATCTTGCACATATCTCCGATTGCGTGCCTTTTTCTGCAGATAGCCAAACCATAGCCATGACCACTTGTTTCAAACCACGCCATGCTGACGTTTCACGACACTTATGTAGAATGCAGTTGCACATAACGCATTTACTCGACCTGGATGCGGAACACTCCCCACAGCTGCGAACGAGTATCCAAACAGACACTTTCCCAAAAGACAGTAGAATCACAGGAACTCGCCAATATTATAGATGATACCTCGTTTTGGTCTCGGCTGCACCGCTAAGGCTAGTCTAAGCTCTCATGAGAGTATTCAGACTAGCTTCAAGGCCTTCTGGTTGCTCGTGTTCGCCCACTGAAAGGCCATATAGCAGAGCATGCTGCCAGTGGCTCTCTTTTTTGCCGTTATGCGCAAGCTCTTAATTACATCGCAAGAGCATGGGAGCAGTGGAACCGCCATGTAGTCTTGCAGTGAAGTATAATAATTCTCCTTCATTCTGTAGTGGCCTTTCTACACAGGATTTCACGATTCAACTCAAATACCACATCGCTGACAATCCCACGCGAACCCCAAAAGCAATATTCGGACTCGATCTCGAAAAGGCATTCGACAACATAAAACACGCCGCGATACTTGAAAGCATACGAGCACTGGGTACGGGACTTTCTTACTGGTCGCCATGCCCGCATAGCGATCGGTGGACTGGAATCGCAACACATAGACATAGGTTGCACGGGTACGTCGCAGGGCTCCGTCATTCACGCACACTCGTTAACGTCGTGCTTCTCGTGTTACCTCGCAAACTAGCAGAGATAGAAGGCCTCCACCACAGCTTGTACGCCGATGACGCTGTAGGTTGCCGAAGGAAATGACGGCCACGTAGAGCAAACATTGAAGGCGGCTGTCGACGTGGTGCAGGAGTTCCTGCGCGACACGGGTTTCGAATGCGGCGCGGCCAAATCGGAGCTCCTGCTCTACAGAGCCATGCCCAGAGGCCGCAAACACAAGAACGCCGATTCCGCAGCCGAGCGCCCATACAGAGAAATTAGAGTAGTCACATCGGATGGCACCGTCATCCCGCATGTTCACAGCATTAGAATACTGGGTTTGCACCTGTCGGCCAACGGCCAAAACGGTGAAACCGTACGTAGACTAGAGCGTGCGGTCAATGTTGCTGAAACGCATCACAAATAGACATAGTGGAATCAAAGAAAGCAATACGATACGCCTGGTATAGGCGTTCGTAACGAGCAACATAACATACGTCGCCTCCTACCTCAAGTTGCAGGTGACCGAACGAACCGCCTCATCCGCAAGGCGCACAAACGTGCCATCGCATTGCCGATCAATACGAGCACAGAAAAATTTTCGAACTGGGTTTGCACAATACCCTAGAGGAGATAATCGAAGCGGACAATGTCGCGCAGTACGAGCGTTTGACAAAGACCAGTACCGGACGACACATCCTCGAGACGTTGGGCATCAGCTACACCCTAAAAACAGAGTTCCGGGCACTCTCTTTGATGGAGTATCTGCTTGTCCCATGTTTCACTCTCTTTTCGAGAGTAGATCGACCCTCTTTTAGAGAGAGTAGGATAACTCCTTCTGACAGTTTTGTTACTCGACCGCAAGGGCGTGCTAGTACTCTTCCGCAGAGCGCTAATACTCTCCACACCGCGATAATAATACTCCCCCAGACAGTGTTTCTACTCCTCCAAACCGAGTACTGCTCCTCCAAGCCGAACGCTTCTCCTCCCCCAAACAGAGTGCTTGTACTCCTTCAGAATAGAGTGCTAGTACTCTTCCCAGTAATGTGAAAGCACGATGTAGATCCATGGTCACGTTAGAAGGGATTCGCAATAGTTACATGTGGGGAATATTTGATTCCTTCATGAGCAGCTCCAGCACTTATGCTTGATGAATAGGGTGTAATATTTAGTCGCCGAGTTACACATGTGAAACAATTTCTCTCTTAAAATGCCAAAATCTTTATTAATCAATCACAAGACAAACTGAATAATGATTTGAAAAACATACTGCCAAACACATAAAATGTGTGAGAAAGGACCTGCCGTCCTATTTAATACAGTCGAGCGATTTAAATATACCGGAGTTCGTAGCATGCAAGATATCTTTCAGAAATACAAGCGTCACAGTGATCAGTCTTTATCTACAATGCGCTAGCAAAATATCAGTAGACAGCTTGGTGAATGTGTTTGGTATCGCAAACTCACATGTGCTGGTTTGTGGGGACTTCAACGCACATAACGTCATCTGGGGCAGTGAATATAACAATTCCTGTGGAAGAATCATAAAGTCTGCCGCAGAAAAAAGTAATCTTATCGTGGTAAATGACAGCTCTCCAACGTTCTTGCGGGGGTTTCGTTACTCAAGCTGTATAGACGTCACGCTCTGCTCGCAAGACCTTCTTGATGGCGTTGAATGGTCAACGGACATAGAAACGCACGGCAGTGATCATCTTCCGATCCTGGTAAAACATCACCTCATACGGAGTGAGGGGACCCGGCGCTACTCAAAATATACTAATTGGCAAAGTTTTCGTCACCACTTAAGTAACTCACTGGTCGAAAATCCGAGCTTTCAGAGTTTTGCAAATATCTTGTGTGAGTCTTACGAGGTCTGCACAAAGCAAGTCATTGTTCCAAATGAATACGCTGCAGTCGACGGGGAATATGAATGTCTAAGAGCAATTAGAAGACGCGCAGAACGGGCTTACCGCCGCAGTGGAAAGCTGGATGACTACAAGATGGCACAGAAAGTTCGGTCAACTTCACGCAGACGCTTACAAAAATTAGGCACGAGAAGGTGGCGAGAATACTGCGCGGCGTTGTCTTCCTTTACTCCAGTTCCCAGAATATGGTCAGTTGTCCGATCTTTTAGTGGTCCAGTTACCCAGAGCCATCCCTTCTGAGCCCTTGCCGTAGCTCGAAGCACTCCGGAAACATCTGTTGCTGACGAATTCTGCCAACTTATATCCAGACCAGGAATTCCGTTCACTTGCCTACAATTTACAAGTTCGATAACACTAGCAGAACAGAAAGTTCGTGCGTGCTTTATGTCACAACATCCTCAACTTGACTGTGAGTTTAGTCTAAATGAATTGAAATGTGCTCTTTCGTCATGCTGTACAAAGACAACCGCAGACCCAGATGGTGTCACGTATATGATGTTAAAGAACCTAGGGCCTGTAGGAAGAATGGCTCTTTTGGAGATATTTGATGACATCTGGATAAGAGAGACTCTGCCAGATTCATGGAAATTAGCCCGGGTAATTCCAGTACTAAAACCAGGAAAGACTCCCCTTTGTCTTGACTCCTACCGACCCGTCAGCCTCACAAGCTGTTTTTCCAAACTAATGGAGAAGATGATAGACTGTCGACTGCAGTGGTGGTGTGAACGCACAAATATGTTTTCCAATTACATGACCGGTTTTCGACAAAAGCGGTGCACAATGGATTCAGTATTAGACATTGCCACATGCGTCGAACATGAACGAAGTTGCGGAAACGTGACAGAAGCAGTATTTTTAGACATTCAAAGAGCATTCGGCACTGTAAGTCACATACACATCCTTGCTGGTAAGTTAGAGCTTGGCCTACATGGTCGAGCACTACGATGGGTATCAAATTTCTTGAAAGACAGAAAAATATTTATGGAAACAATCGAAGGCGCGAGTAATTATCACAGCATCACACAGGGCGTTCCGCAGGGCAGTGTTCTCAGTCCGTTTTTATTCGACTGCGTCATGGCAGCCTTGCCACTAAATCTCCCGTCTGGTCTACAGTATTCGCTGTACGCAGATGACATCTGCATATGGGCCTCTGGATCTCATATACAAGACATTCAAACAACGCTGCAAGAGGGTCTTGATAGTATCGCCACCTTTTTAAAAGAAAGAGGTATGAGTCTTTCATACGCAAAGACAGCCGTACTTCCTTTTACTAGACGACAGCTGAATAATTTCCAACTTACGCTTAATGGGCAAACTTTGATGTTTGTGAAAGAGCATAAATTTCTTGGAATTATTCTTGACCGCCAGCTAACATAAGCTTCACACATCCGCGCAATTGAAAAGCAGACCAATGAAGTAATAAACGTACTTCGGCGACCCGCAGCTACAACGTGGGGGGATCAGTCTCTTCGCTACTACAAGTTCATAACGCACTCATAAAACAAAAAATTCCTTACTCGGCACCTATTCTCCATGGTTTATCGCAAACTTCTGAGGAACGTCTTCAACGTTTACTGGCAAGAGGGCTGCGAGTGTGTCTTGGGGTTCCGCAGGCTACCTCGAGTTCTTTAGTAATTGCTGAAGCTCGTCACCCACCATTTCCAGTCATACGAACGGTTGAAACATGCCGACATATTTATCGCATCTTAACCCAACACGAGAATCATCCATTAAACCTCGCGCTTACCGAAAGAAAGAAAAGCAAAATTCACGATATTGTTCGAGAACATAAAGCATTATTACCAAGATTTGAATTATGCAAAGTGGATGTTTGTTACCCTCCCTGGATGTTAACATGTCCTAAAATAGAATTATCGGTTGACGGGATTATATCTAAGAGAGACATGTTAGCCGCCAGTAGCCGCCCAACAACGGGCACTCTTCCAAGTTTACTCCTTATATCCCCAGTACGTACACGTTTATACAGATGGTTCGTGTCATAAAAATTCCTCGACTTCAGCATTCGTCATTCCACATTTAGCGCTAGAGCAAACATTTAAATTATCCCGAGAGACATCTTCCACCGTGGCAGAACTGTTTGCGATCCTGTGTGCTTTGCGTTTCATAGCATCAAAAGAACATTCGCAAAAATGGGTTATCTTTAGCGATTCGCAAGCCGCTCTCACATTACTACAGAGCAATAAGAAAAATTCTTTGAACACTTTGCTATTGTATGAGACACTCAAAGAACTTACAAAAGCAAGCGCAATGAACCACGTAATTGCATTCCAGTGGATACCTGGGCACTGCAATATTCCTGGAAATACTGCAGCGGACGCAGCTGCGAATCGGGCGCACAATAACGCGGAGACAACCAATCTTCCTCTATTGCGTAGTGAAGTCCGTCTGCTCCTGAGGCAGATTTCCTGTCGCCTCAGCAAAACTACCTGGTTTGATCAGCAAACTAAAAACTCTGAGTTATACTTTATAGACCCTTAACAATGCCGGAAAATCTAAGAGACAACAGAAAATTTGAAACATTGGTACACCGCCTGCGTCTTGGTACTGGATTCACTAAACACTTCTTGTGCAGGATAAAACGTGTCTCTAGTCCACAGTGTTCTTGTGGCCATGCAGACGAAGATGTGCATAATCTTCTCCTCGAGTGCGCTAAATACAATCCACAAAGAAGGGTACTGCAAGCAAGTTAGTTGATATTAGACAGAATACCATTCACTCTAAAAAAAATACTTGGCCCATGGCCAACTGCGGGCCTTCAAAAAAAAGCGCTTCTTGCTCTGAAAAACTTTTTAGAGGAGACCAACATTTTGGGAAAATATTAGGTATCAGATGATCCGAATGCGCTAAATGAGTAACATAAACGTTGTTCGTGATTCATAATTGGTTTATGTGGCGATCGCAACTTTTATGCAATATGTATAATTCTGTTCTTTACTTGCAGTGCATTACATGTGTTGTGTGTTATGGCTGTTCTAAATATCTGACTTTATATATGCGTACGTGGACTGAACTAATGCACAGAACTTTGCGACTAATGTACTGTTGGGCTGTATATTTTTTATTCATCCAGTGTTCTACTGAGTGCCATATTTCGTGTCGCTATTCTCCCTTTTTACGCAAATTTGTTTCCTTTGCCAAGTGACAAGGAGTAGCCGGTGCCACCATAAAGGCGCCAACCTCTCCTAATATTCATTTCAATAAAAAAAGTATATTCTCTAAAGTTATATCAGTATAACAGTGCCGAAATATACCTTATTTTCAACTGGCTCCACCTTTTAAAAAATAAAGCATACAATGGAAAGTTAAACATAGAACAAACGTGTGCAAACTCACAAAGTATTGACAGTATGATCGAAGACAAATATGCGCCACATTACTAGGCAGCAAACGCAGTTGTGACACAAAACGCATGCACTTATATGGCAGTGATTACCAGATGAGCTGCTAAGCATGGGGTTGGTAATGAAAATAAATTGTGCAAGAACCTTTTTTTGCCATATTCTAAAACAGTAGCTTAATGATAACGTCCTGTACAGTGTATGGATGTTCCTGACTGAGAGTACAGTGCATTTAGAAATGTGTTGTATATTCTCATGTGAGGCCGCAGGTCTAGCTAGTTTAGCTTATATTTCACAAAGTTATTCATGCACGGGCTGCACCCCATTGTTTCTAAGTGTGTCTTGTCCTGGTTCTGCAGCAATATCCTGCCCGGTCTCAAAGCGGTACAGAGGCGTATCATATTTCTTGTTGGGTTGGCATCTTCACGAAAGTTGTTTCCTGGTGCTGTTAGGATTGATCCATTACACTTTCTCACAAATAAATAAAATTAGATATACAATAATACATAGTGTGTAGCAAATGAGTATAAAACTACAAGGAGCATTTGCATTAAAATCTTGCGCATCAAATTTCTTGACACATATGGTAGCCCTTCATTTCCATTAGGTAAAATGCTACATTTCTGAGGAGCAGCTTGCATAATTACATGATCAATTATTGTAAGTCGTTGAAAATGCAATCTAAGTATAGCATGGCTTCAGATGTGGACCAAAAATCAGATGTGATGAATGTCATGCATTAAAGGAGGCGTCAGCATAAGTAGAGGCAGGGCAGTGCACGAAAAAGACAAACAAAGAAGCAAATGATAACTTGAGAAAGGCACTATCCTGTTTTACATATCTTTTCGATGCACGTGGATTTTGCATGCGGCTATGGATATACCTGCACAATGAACCAACTACCTGAAACCAAAGCTTTTTTTTAGTACTGAAATAGTTAAGATCCTGTAAAGTAAGAAAAATTATCGCACTTCAAAGAATCTTCGTCTCAGAGCAAGTACATATGTGTCCCGGAAGATTAATAAATCGCCTCACTGTGCACTATATCTTAAGTCCAGAAATTTACCCATGTGCAAAATGCTTTAATTTTATTTTGCCTTATAAAAATTATGTCTACAGAAGCCATAAAACTAAGTGGCTTTTGCTTAACATGATATGTTCACATCCACCAATTGATGAACAAGTGTTTTACTCAGATTCTTTTAATTGAACGCATCTCTACCTCCACTAACATACTTCGTTGGCAAGTAGACTGAGTCACCCTAATCAAAATATCAAATACCTGCCAGAAGCTATTGTATGGCATTTCACAGGAGAAACCACAATTTTACATTTTAAAAATAATTTTCGATTCCAAATGGCTCTCCGGCTTCTAAGACGTAAGGTGTGCACGACGGTGCATAGTTAAAGGCCTTAATTGCTCCTTGCTTTCACTTCGGGAGGCACGAGCGGTTCTAATGAACTGGTTTCATGAGAATGCACGTAAATGATAATGACTTCTTAAACATGGGATTCTCTTCTTACAATGCTTCCCCTTTCTGGAACCTAAAAGGAAGCCATACTTCTAAATTTAGGTGTAAAAACAGATAAAAAGGAAGACATAAAAATCTGTCTGCTTCAGTTCAGCATTTAAAATAAAGAATGACAGTCGTTTGTATTTGCACCCTTGCATTCACATGCTGTTAAATGTATGCTATTAAAGCTGTTAAATGTATGTAAGCACCTAACCAAGCATGAGCTGTTGCTTTTCATAGTGAACACAGACGCCATGCTCATTGCAAGTATGTATCATGTCACTAAGCAAATATGCAAACTCATTGTTGCGCTATTTTTTTATCACATGGATATACCTGTTGAGAGGCAAGACAAAAAGCAGTCACTTCTCACAAAAATAATCAGCTTTTTTAAAAACACATTTCTCGCTTTTTCAGGACACTTGCTCCTATGTGTTTGTCTCCAGAGAGCATACTTGATTTTGAGTTTTCCATCAGAGACAATAGATAAATATACCATGTGAAGATGACCGCCTAGAGCACATGATAATTTTCATGTTGGTGTGACATACTGCATTTTGAAAGTTTTGTTGAGTCAAATGGTACGCCCAATATACCCACATTCTAGTTTTCTCGTCCAAATTGCATGACAATGTATTTTGATTGACGTGCGCTCTTCTTCACTATGTGGAGTCGCGCTGGGCTGACTATTTTGAGGTCCTTGTGTCCTCGCAGCTGCCTTCTTGAGTTACATAAAACGGGTTCCTGAAAAATATCGTATGCAAAAGTCAACATGAGGACATGCTGTAAAACGACATCAAGACAGTCAAGAAGTAAAATCATGGCGCTAAAAGAAAGTCTTAGCTTTTATTCTTCCTACTGAAATGCACGTGAACCATCTAAATGACTGCAACAGTCAACTGCTAAACTAACTTCAATATTTAGATTTAAACAGAAAATAAATAACCGACAGTTTATCCTCGTTCAGCACCAATGTTAAAATACTCCTACTAAAGAATACAATATTCGTCATTGTCAGATGTCATAAGTCTGTCATTAGTCTGGCGTGTCGCAGACACCAGTCGTGACGCATCCTAAGCATGTGCCCAGTGTGCCGCCCACACCATCTCTGATTTTGCGACTGCTAAAGCCGTAATTTCAGGATCATATCTGCAAACATGATGCTCAGTAGGGATGAAAATATGGTTCTCCAGTTCAATGGATATGACCGGATGTGCCCATAAAAAAGGCTAACAAGGCTTGTTATGGCAAGCTTACCCACATTTCAATACTAACAAGAAATTTCACTGCGGCCTGCATCTACACTTACTAGAAGGCATGAACTTATCTTCATTGATGAGCCGCGCAATGGGGTTCATTTTTGACACGCTCCACTATGCTGCAGTTTCAAATCTAGCATTTTACATTCTTGAAGGCATGTAAAGGTTGCAGTTAGACCGCAGTTTATTAGACCAACTCTTTGTCTTGTGTACGATAGACGACTGGTAACACGGAATTAAAGGAACCTTTTATTTTGACACTTTATTTCTCCACTAAATATATTAAAACGATAAACGCATTTTGATCTGCCATGCAGTAGCCATATGCACACATTATTCTTGTAACCCCTAGAGGAAGGGTGATTTAGCTGTTCATTTGACACAACTCTGAAACGCCAACTCACATTAGCAAATGCACAGGCATGTTCAAAACAATACACGTATGCAAAGCTCCCCTGCTATTGTAATTCCACACAGCAGCCGTTATATTCGATGCCGATGCATAACTCGCTGCTTTCAGATTCGCGCCGTGCTCGAAAACCGCAACAGGAGACATAAAATCAGATTTATCATCACACCATTTCAATACATGACCAAAAACAGTTCAGTCTAAGGGCTAAACTCCATGAGAGCAATCTAGTGTGCGACGACGACGAGCGACGGCTTCGAGCGACAAAACTGGCCGTCGCTTGAACAGATCGCTCGGTTCTGGAAATCTAGCATTCGTCGCTCGTCACCCGGAAGTCCTATGAACGACTAACCAATAGCGCGAAGCCGGAACTGGATGTACATCGCTCAAATGCTATTGATTGTCGCGCGGAACGAGCAAACGATTGAATTTACATACGTGCAAGGATAAGAACCTACTGCAAGACCTTCAGAAATATTTTATGCTACTTTTTACAGTAAGATACATCAATTTAAATTACTAAAGCACGCTGCGTCCTAGTTTTTACGCGTATTTACAGCCCTCATACCGGCAAAACCGGGGAGACGTCGCTCAAGATCGTTGTTCGCACGGAGTACGACTTGTAGGCGACGAGCGAACGCCATATTCATGGCATCGCTTGTAGCTGTCACGCGCAGGATCGCTTATATGGGGTTTGTAGTTTATTCAGCATAAAACATGAATTCCTCATGGGTTTTCAGTAAGTTCAAGATAACGCGCCCAACTGACTTCGTGCAGCATGCAGCTGAATGCCTCCGGTAACGTTCCTAACTAGCACTGGCACTGAACTTAACTTCAGTGGTCGCAGATTGCCCATGGGCGAGACACCGACAAGCACGCGGCTTATTTATAACGAAAGCACGCCGCCAGCAAAATGACGCCTTCTGTTACGTGACTCCTTATTTCAACAGCGTTCCGTACACAGTATAGTGCGAAACTGAATAAATTCAAACACACCAAAAACACGCTAAGCACGCTCCTCATAAGCTCGGAATCATGGGCTGGTGAACAAACCATTTTAAGCGTCCTGTCACATCACGTCTTATTACACATGCCATGGTTCTGGCGGCGTTTGCGATTTTCAAAGCTCTTACGGATAGCGAGACGGGATAAAATCACACGCAGCTATCGCGACGACTGGCTTTTTCGATTGAGGTCGAAAGACACAGCACGCTTGCCTGTTGTTGTAAATCGCGTCGGCTAAGCGCCACGACAACTTCCTGGCGATAGCATGTTATATACGCAGAATGTACACCTAAGTTGAAATTCACTTACCGTGGAGGATTTGTGTTTATATCCAACGAATGACGAACGGCTGTCGTGTTTTCGCGGCGACGCGAGATGGCTGACACACGATCTTCCTTGGATGGCCTTCATTGCTTCTCGCTGGACGGATCACTTTTCTCCGGTGCTATGCTGTTCCGCAATGTTGAGCGCGCGCCCCGTGGAGCAAGTCCCAGGGAAAAAGTAGAGCGCTCGCTCCGCGTTCCTTTGAAAGGTGGCTGCCTGTACTCTTAGAACCAAAACCGTGTGTTCTTTGCTCAGCATGCATGAGTGATACATCGTCATGTTGGGGGCTAGCCTCCTACAGTTGAAGCAAAAGCTTACGCTACGTTTTGTTCTCTATTGCCGCAAGAGTAGAGCGGGCTTTCTACTCCCTCACAGAAGGGCAGAGTGAAAAGCACATTTCACTCTCTCCCTGCTGACGGAGTGAACAATGCATTTCACTCCACTCGACATTTTGCAAGAGTAAAACACCGCTTCGAAGAGTAAATCGGCCGTTTCACTCCTGCGATACCCTCCCTAGTTTTAGAGCGCAGCTCTTTGGCGTCCGTTCCTGGGTTTCGCGTCGTCGTCGGCGTTGTCGGCGTTGTCGTCGGCCTCGTAACCAGCTCGCCGACGAATCTGCTGCTCCGCCGCCGCGCATGCGCGCTGTCGGCTCTCCGGGCGAGGGAGGATGATGGAAGGGAGGAGGAGAGACTGTGGAGGAGGGCTGGCTACACAAATGGCTCTTTGGCGTCCGTTCCTGGGTTTCGCGTCGTCGTCGGCGTTATCGTCGGCCTCGTAACCAGCTCCGCCCCCCTTTCATCCCCCCAGCGCTAGCAGCGACCGACTGATACCGCTTTCGTGAGTCCGCTACCGCACTCACGAAAGACGTCGTGCACTTCCTGCAACTTGCATTAACCGTCCATCGATCCACACCGATGTTAGTAGTGGGGGACTTTAATGTTGACATAAAGACAAACAGCAATTTCCTAACACTTATGCGGGAGAACATCCCGTTCCTCTCGCTCGTAACGCGTCCCACGGCTGTGGCAACCTCGCGAGGCACTTGTATAGATCTCGTCTTTGAGAATCAAGCATTGGTGTACCAAGTCGAACATATATCAGTCTATTTCTCCGACCACAAAGCTTCCTTCATGACTGTCAAGAACTGTTAGTGGAGTCTTTGTTAAAGGAATACGTGTGAAAAATAAAAAAAAAATCTGTGATAGCGCATACATGTGTTGCTCGATTTCTTTGCCTCAATCTATCGAAAAGGTGAAACAGCTTATTTGCTGCGCTCAAATTTCGCATTAGGAAGTAACGTAATCGTCGGTAATTTTTTTAGAGTGTACCACAGGCAGCACGGGGAAAAGGTCGCGATACCCACACCGATTCGTGAGCGCATCGTCGTTTCGCCGTTCCCCAAGAACATGCACCCGACACATCACGTAGGCCGGCGCAACAGGCGTGCGCGAGACCTGCAAGAGAAATACGGCAGCAGCAAAGGAACCGTTTACGTAGACGCGGCCCATTAGGAGCGGCAACGCGGTTTCGCGGTCGCAATCACGGACCCTAGCGGAACTTGCGTTGCGAGCGCGACGATATGCACGGACGAGAGGAAGAGGCCATAGCCCTCTCGGTAGCCACCATGGACGCCGAGGTGATAAAAGCGACTCACAGGCAGCTATAAGCAACTACGCTAGCGGCCGGAATTCAAGACGGCAATATTTGCCCCGAAAACGACAGTTTCCTCGTATGGGCCTCCTCCCACACGGACCCTCCGCTCTCGGGCAACGAGACGGCCCACGGCGCGGCTCGAGGACTTACATGCCGAGCCGCGGCCCTTGCCGGCAATCCCGACGTGTCGCCCACCGCGAGAGCGATGCGGCAGTGGACGTGGGGGGATCGCATGACCGCTTTCAGAGACATCACGCAACACTGCAGATTGAACAGGCGTAAATACCAGCCACCGAACCCCAAACTAAACAAGAAATAGGCAGTCGCCTGGAGGCAATTGCAGACACACACATATCGGAACCCGGCGATCCTTCCCCTCTGCTACCCCGACATTTATTCATCCGACGATTGTAAAGCGTGCGGAGCCAGAGCGACGCTGCAGCACGCACTGTGGGAATGCACCGGTAGCGATCTGCAGGAGTCCCCGACGAACGGGGTTGACATGGCCGTCTCGAACCACGGGGCGCATTGGGAGGCAACCCTGCTCAGCCACGACATCGCTGATCAACTGTGCGCCGTCTGGCACGCCGAGGAATCAGCTCGTGTCCAAGGACTCGAGGGAGTCACCTAGGGTGGGGTCCTTAAGGCCCCACCACGCCCAAATCGCCGGACATTTAGAATAAAATGTTCAATCACTCTATAGTTAGCATTTAAGTATGTTTGGCATTACAGATTCGCTTAAGAATAACTTTTTTTATGCACTGGCACCAGTCTCTTTTGACGATACTTATATCCTGCAGCATGCAGTAGCACTCCAAACTGATATAGAATTTTGAGTTCCTTAAAATAGCACTTAGTGTAACTGCAGCGAAATTGCTGCAATATTTTATAAAGTATCTCAAGATACGGTGGACGAGTGCGCGAACATTTATTTTAATGTGCAGGAGATCCATAAGGAGAAAACTCTTCCGCAAATGCGCACTCCACCAGGCTTCACACTGCTTTCAGAGTTCTTAAAGTACGTACAGAACCGTGCATCATGCATGCATACCTTTCCGTCGTCACATACGCTAAACTGTGTTCAGCACAGATTAGAATGATGATTGTGTGCAGCAGCTCACTTCGAATGTCATTCGGTGCCAGTAAGGCTGAGAACCCGCTTTTCTAACGAAAGCGGTCTAGAAGTAGCTGTAGACGTTAAACAGAAGGTATGTAATGGCCACTAAATGTCTTTATGAACGACGAAATCAACAAAAACCAAGCGGCAGAAAGCTCTCCGCTTTCCAATCAGGGGTTACTATATCAAGTGCAGAAGAGATTGGATGTAGGTTGCTGTTGGCGTTGATGTAAAATGTCTGATTTCTGGGACACGTACCCGGGTTCAATACTGCTTCACACCTTTATTGTTGCTTGTTTTGCTTTGCGGAAGGTAGTAGTACGTGGCTAAAGCCTTTATTGCTACCTTCATCTCGGGTCCACGTGTCATGTGTTCAAAGACGTTTATTGGACAGCTTTTTCAATACGTTTGTTACTACTAAAGCATTGCTCGGCTCATTGTGCGGACCCAACGTCATCAGAAATCGGTGACAGGAAGCTGTGGCAGAAAAACGGCAGACAAATTAAGTCATCTTCATCTAACTAATAAAAAAGTGACCACGGTGAGGTTTTGATTGTGCGAGCCACTGCCACCGCACGTAGCCGAGCGCACTAATCACTGCGCTACTGTTGCAACAGGCGACAGTGAGGCTGCGCAGGTTATTCGCCTCTGCCTGGCGGACGCTTCACTAGATGGCTTATGGAAGGAGTGGCTCTACTGTAGGCGCTATGGAGTCTTCATCGTCCGAAGTTTAATCTCACGAGTCTAAACCATCAGGCAAGACAGCAAAGCGTGGCCGGAGATGCTAGTTCACCGCCGACGAAGTACGAGACCATCGCAGCGAAGCAGAACGTGCGAAGTGAGCTGCTGCAGCGAAACAACGTTCACCACCCAAGCGCTCGACAATGCTTAAGCTAGAGCGAGCGGCAATTTAGTGAGCACAGCGAGCTATAGCTGCTGCCATCCAGGCAATAACTCTCCTTTCCAATAGTTGCAATCACCACTTCGCGAGGCACCGGAATCATCTTGGCGTTCGAGAACATGCCACGCACAGCGCACGGAATAAGGCACGCATCGAGGTACCACTCCGATCACAAGGCTTTGCTACTCTCGATCAACTTGGACCCGCAGATGCCGTCGCCGGGGTCCATGGTCGATGACGAAGAATAAGAAGGAACGCGCCTTAAGTACCCGTGAGACGACGACTACGACATCCCCCCAGCATATGAGGTGGAGTCTCCTACCAACCTGATCAAGCAACGTAATGTCAACACTATAATTCCGCTCGGAAAAGTACTGTCACTACTCGGCAAAGTTGTGTTGTCATGCTGAAAAACGGTGTCATCAAGAATGTACACTCAACGCAACCTGCGCGAAAGAATACTTTAGGGATAACTGCGCTAACAAATCTAAAATGAGAGATTGCAATTTGACCTGCTGGTCAACATGCGTTGTTGCGACTTCATAAGCAGTAATATTACACCCAGAAACATTTCGCCGCAACATTAAACTCAGCAACATAGCTGAGCAAAACTCAGCGACAAGTAATGCTCTCGCATTTAAACTTCATAAGAATGGCTTTGATGTCCCCTTAGCTTTTCGACTGTTTGCAAAACAGTGAACTAAACTTATTTAAATGCAGTACCCGATGATTCTATGGATGCGACTTTCGGGCAGTAGTGGCGTTGCTCTGCTTCCTGTCATAATGCCCTTGTCAGGTTTGAGTGGTGAAAAGAGAGAGAGAGAGAATGAAGAGGAAAGGCAGGGAGGTTAACCAGATATGAGTCTCCGGTTTGCTACCCTACACTGGGGATGGGGGATAGGGGTTACAAAGATGACAGAGAGGAAAACGCTAAAAAAAAGGAAAAAAAAACAAAAAAACACGCACACATGGAGGTACACACACAAAAGGCGTTCCAGGTAAAGTCGTTCACACAGGCCGGTAGAACGCAAAAAGCGCAATAGCGCTTGCACGGCCTTCTTCTGTGACGGTAGGTCGTTTCGATGTTGCAGAATTCTTTTTTCGGATAGCGGTTGGTTGTCCAGTTGGTCAAGTTCCTTGTTGAGGCATGCCCTCTGTCGACTGTACTGCGGGCAGGTGCACAAAACATGGCCAATTGATTCTTCATGGCCGCAGTGGTCACAGGTTGGGCTGTCGGTCATCCCTATGCGGAATGCATAGGCTTTAGTAAAGGCAACGCCCAACCAAAGTCGATATAAAAGCGTGGCGTCTCTACGGCGAAGCTGTGATGGCGCTCGAAGACTTAGTGTTGGATCAAGTGAGTACAGTCGCGTGTTTCTTAAATGTGGCTCATTCCATTGCGACGCGGTGCACTGCCGAGCAAGTAGGCGGAGCTTCCGTGCTGCGTCAGTTCTAGAATGAGGAATTGGGACGTGGCGCTCCTCAGTATGGGCTGAGCGGGCAGCGTGATCCGCCCGTTCATTGCCGATAATCCCGCAGTGACTTGGAAGCCACTGAAAAGTTATTTCATGGCCTGCTTCACTTATACGTTGCAACGTCTCTGTAATATGGAATATTAGTTGTTCGTGTGGTCCGCGTCGTAAAGGTGACAGTAGGGACTGAAGTGCCGCCTTCGAATCGCAGAATATTGTCCATTTATGTGGTGGTTCATCACCAATTTGATCAAGGGCAGTAAAGAGCGCTGCGAGCTCTGCTGCCGTCGATGTTGTCGCGTGGGTCGTCTTAAATTTAATTGTTGTAGCTTTCGCTGGTATGACGATTGCCGCCGCGGAGCTACTTGGAAGGACAGATCCATCAGTGTAAATATGCGTAGAATCACAGTAGTTCTCGTACAAATGTAGTAGCGTGAGCTGTCTAAGGGCTGGCGATGATAGATCAGCTTTTTTCGAGATACCAGGTATTGTGAGGTTGATTTTTGGCTGAGCGAGGCACCATGGAGGAATCGAAGGTCTCGCAGCCGGGGTGAAACAAGCTGGCAATGATTCATCATATGCCGTTATCGTCCGGCTGAAAGATGTGTGTGGTCTGTCCGCTGTTAGGGAGGCCAAGTGGTGACGAGGAGTCCTGGTCAGATGCCTTATATGGGTCCTGAGTACTTCAATTTCAATGTGAGTCCTGACAAAGTGATCTCCAGCGATTGCTATCGTAGCCACTGTTGAGGCACTTTTAGGCAGGCCTAGACAGATCCGGAGCACTTGACCCTGAAGACTTTGTATTGTGCGTAGATTTGTTTTACCTGTGTTGATCATTGCTGGCAAGCTGTATCGCAGAAATCCTAGGAAAAGCACCCTGTACAGTTGCAACATCGCACTTGGCGACATTCCCCAGGTCTTGCCAGCGAAAAACTTGAGGAGGTGACAGATGCCTGTCAACCGTTTTTTCATGTATGATACGTGTGGGCTCCATGACAAGCCCCTGTCAATTATGACACCTAGGAACTTGTACGATCGGACCCATCGTATTATCTGGCCATTTATCATTACACTGTAGTTGGCCATGGGTTTGCGCATAAATGGCACTAGTGCGCATTTCTCTGAGGAAATTTCCAGGCCTCGATTACGAAGGTAGAGAACAGTTTGTGTGGCGGCTCTCTGAATTCTCGCTCGCAACTGTAGGCGTGTTACTGCAGACGTCCATATGCAGATGTCATCGGCGTACATTGATAGCCTGACTGTAGTTGGCACGTGCTCAAGGAGAGCAATTAGTGTTAGATTAAATAACACAGGGCTAAGTACACCGCCCTGGGGGACGCCGCGGTAGCTGTAATGTAGAGAAGTATGGCCTTCTTCGGTGCTTACAAAAAGGATCGCATGGATAAATAACTCCGTATCCATTTAAACATCCGACCACCCACTCCTACCTCTGCGAGAGCAGAGAGGACGGCTTCATGCGTAACGTTGTCATACGCCCCTTTAACGTCGAGGAATAAAGAAGCGCAGAGACGCTTACGGCATTTCTCATGTTGAACGTAGGTGACCAGGTCGACGACGTTATCGATCGATGATCGACCGCGTCGGAAGCCCGCCATGGCATCTGGGTAGGTGTTGTGGTATTCCAAGTACCACTCCAGGCGTCCTAGGACCATCCTCTCCATTACTTTGCCCACGCAGCTCGCCAACGCGATCGGGCGATATGATGAGAGTTCCAACGGCGACTTGCCAGGCTTCAGCAGTGGAACAAGGCGACTTGTCTTCCAGGTTGTTGGTAGTGTGCCATCTGTCCAAGATTCATTGTACACCTCAAGGAGAAGTTCTCTCGCTCGCTCCCCCAGGTGACACAGAGCTCGGTAGGAAATTCCGTCAGGTCCTGGCGCTGATGTGCGGCTACACAAAGCTAATGCTGCCTTAAGTTCGTGGATTGAGAATGGTAGATCCATCCGGTGATCACGTGGTGGCGGACAGTTACTCGAAGGCGATCGAATGTTGGTAGCCGTGAGTTGGCCGGATAATCTGGCGCAGAAATCCTCTGCCACGTCAATCTCCGATCTCTTTTGAGAGAGGGCAAGCGCCTTGAATGGGAATCGCTGTACGGGGAGTGTCCGGAGACCGCGCACCGTTCTCCATAGTTGCGATAAAGGCTTGCGTGGATCTAGCGACTCACAGAAGGCGTTCCAACGTTGAGATTCGAGCTTGTCTAACCGGCGCTGTATCTTCTTTTGCGTGCGCCTGGCGGTCCGTAAATCGTCCACTGTTTTTGTACGTCGGTATCTTCGTTCAGCACGTCGTCGGATTGCTCGAAGTCGTTCTAGTTCCACATCGAATTCGTTCAGTTTCGAAGAGCATGTGAGAGTGCGCATAGTGTCTTGCACCGCGCTCTTGATTGCTTCTTCAAAGTCGAAAGATGGATTGGCGTCGCAGCGTTCTTCCATAATAGACTGAAATTTAGGCCAGTCCACCCTTTGGATCGTATCCTGTATTTTGGAAGGGGACAATCCTCTGATCTTGATGTACGTGGGAATGTGGTCGCTTCCGTGCGTCTCTATGTCCGCAAACCACCCTGCACGTCTGACAAGGCTTCGTGAGACGAAAGCCAAGTCAAGACAGCTGCTGTAGGTGGAGCCCCGTAAGAAGGTAGGACTTCCATCATTCAGCAGCCAAAGTTCATTACTGGAGGCGAAAGATACCAGAGCTCTGCCTCTTGCGTTGATCATCGGACTTCCCCAGAGTGTATGATGGGCGTTGAAATCTCCAATGATGACCCAGGGATTGGAGGTTGAAGAAAGGATGCCTTGGAGTCTTTTGTAATCAAATCGACTTGACGGAGATAGGTAGGCGCCCACAAAAGTAAACGCCAAATTCTTTTTTCTTACGTTTAGGCATATATATTGATTATAGTCATTAGGTGGTACAGGCTGATGAGTGTAGGTGAGGTCACGGCGAATACACACCAAAACCTTACTGTTTTCATAAATAGTTGACGACATAAATAATTCATATCCAGAAAGCCTGATTGTGTTCGATAAGTTCGGCTCGCAAATGACGATAATGGGAAACATATTGGCGTACACGAAGCGACGGAAATCCGAAAGGCGCGCTCTGAGTCCGCGCGCATTCCACTGAAAGATAGCTGCTTGTCGGACCTCTTCCCTAAAAGACCGTGGCTGTGGAGCCATGGTCTACTCAAGGGTTGCAAGCACCGGACTCAGAGCGTCCAGTACTCGAAGCGCACTTCTGGCAGACGGTGTGCGCATGTTGCTTAGCAACACGCGAATGGCATTCATTAAAGGCCTAATAAGTGCTATCACTTGCTCATCTGTTTTCCGCGACTCCTTGGATACAGCACCTTGCTGTACTGGGGGCGGCTTCTTCTGCGGCTCTTCTGGCGGTCGTGTACATGGAAGTGGCGGCCATTCCTTTGTGGAGAGAGATCTGGCAGTTTTCTCCCTTCCAACACCGGTGTTCGGAGGGCTGGAAACTTCCACTGGTGATGCGGCTTGACGAGTGGACTGTTCCTGAAAACTTGATGTTTTACGTCGTGAAGACGTTCGACGGTGACGTCGTCTTCGCCGTACTTTCACAGCAGCTTCTTTGTGGGTAGAGTTGTCTCTCACCATTTGTTTAAGAATGGTGATCTCTTTCTTGATCTGGGGACAGTCTTTGGAAGAGGCGCAGTGATCACCCTGACAGTTAGGACACTTCAACTTGATTGCGCTGCAGTTGTCTTCTGAGTGGGGTTCGGCACATCGAGGGCACACGGCCGAATTTCTGCAGACTCCCTTCACATGGCCAATCTTCTGACAATTGTAGCATTGCATTGGTCTTGGAATAAATGGTCGAACCTGGTGGCGAAAGTGGCCGACCTTCACGTAGGGTGGAAGGCAGTCGCCTTTGAACGTTAGTCTCACACAACGTGTGTTGCCGAGGCGACAAACATGCACAATGACGTTGTGTTCACTTGCTGGTTTTATAAGAACTGGGAGGTCTGCATTAGGAATTTCATTGTCAATGTCATAGATTACTCCTGTAATTGTGGCACCATTCGTTGGCACGATGGATCGGAGCTTGATGTTTCCCAGCTGCGTTACATGTTGGAGTATGGTCAGCGCGCTCGGGTTCATCACATCGATAGCCAGGATGTTTCGCCTTGTGTTTATCCTCACATCCTTGATCTCGTTTGGCACAGTGTTTTCGAGATACACGGAGAGTGCTTGCCTGTTGAGGACGCGCAGGTTGTCGGTAGCCTTCTGTGGCACAAACAGGATGGAGTGAGGCCATCGCTGAGGCGCTGTTTTCACAGTGTTCGAGCTGGACGCCGAAGATGAGTTGATAATTCTTCGTTTGGCCTTGCGGTACTGTACAAGTCGAAAGCCGTCTTCCGATGACTCGTCACCTGATGCGGAGTACAGCTCTGTGTCCTCGCTACCACTCGATGTATTTCCTCGCTTCCTCGAACCGATGTCCGTGGGTGAACGGGAACCGGGACGATCCTCGGGGTGTTGCACATCCATCACCGCGATGGAGGGGGCGGTAGACCCCACAGGTGCAGTGAGAAGTCCAGAAAAGCACAGAGACGGGCGAGATGTGTTCCGCAAGAGAAGCACTTCGTCTTCCTCCCCGGTGAAAAGTATTTTCGAACATCAGTTGAGCTGCCATAGCGATAATAAAAAAAATTACTTCGTTGGTATCGTGCTCAGCATCCTAGCGTAGCCATCGGAGCTTCCACCGTAACCTTCTGAACGGGTAACTTTGAATGACTTCTGTATTCCCAATAATAACCTCTGACTTTGGTATAACTGAGGTCTGACTGAGTGCAGTGGACTGACTGAGGTATGTGCCGCATATTCTTTGTTAATTCAGGCTTTTCTAAAGGCCTGCTCCTGTTGACGATACGTATTCTATACTTTGACTATTTATCTGTACCGTAGTAAAAGCCTACACCCGCCACTGAACATGCTTTGCTGGAAAAGCGAGCCTTCAGCCACGCTGGCACTGATTGTCATCAAAGTGAACTACTGCATGGAGACTCTCCATCGTGTTTATTAGTTTGAATAGTGGTCTCCACAATGATGTGATTAACGCGTACTATTCCGTATAATCTTGAGAAAGGAACTTCTTATGAGCCACAAAGCCAACTGTACGAGAAGGGTCACTCGTGGCTGTTCACAAACGCAAATTGTAGGCAACATGAAGAGCGGTCAGTGGAACTAACCGTTCGGTGAAGAGTTGCGCTGTGGGTTAGTTACCATTTCTGTTAATTTATGCGTCGGAGATTTGAGTTTGACATACTGGAAATGGGTAAATATAAGAACAACCACTGAAACACGGACGAATTTCCACCAATCACTCAAGCGGATCCCTAGTGGCCCCGGAGCCCAATTATATTATTTGTCCATTTGCGAGAAGCACACGTTGCCATTGGGTCGCATAGAGAGACAGTGAATGGAATGTGCTTTTCTTTCCGTAAAAGCACGCATCAACGATGTGGAAGCAGAGGCGTCAGTTGTTGCAACAGGAATGATCTCGGTCAGGCGCTCTCCCCCGCATCACTCGCAGTTGCAACATTGACGCGAGGGATGCCCGCATTAGCGGTGCGGGGTGCTTACGTCCGACGTATATTAACGAAAAAGTTGCCGAATGCAAGGAAATAGGTCTAGCACGTACTTCTATAAAATAAACTGTCAGATTCGTGTGGCGTACATGTAAAACAAAGTTGAAGAGATACGGCTAACGTACCATTAGCGAAAACGAATATTTTACTAGTAACGCACGACACCGCTTAGCGCCGCCGTGCACTTAACGGTGTCTCGTCTCTTGAAGCGTTGATATGTTTCCGCAACAGAACCTACGGCCAGTGCTGAAATGGGTTGCATCAAGCCATAAAAATTCCCTCGACTTCAGCATTCGTCACTCCACATTTAGCGCTAGAGCAAACATTCAAATTATCCCGGGAGACATCTTCCACCATGGCAGCCATTCCACCATATCTTGTGGCTGGCGCAGCATGGCCTTAGTCGCTTTTGCGCCATTAAACCTGAATTAACTATTTGCAATCCTGTGCGCTTTGCGTTTCATAACATCAGAAAAACATTCGCAAAAATGGGTTATCTTTAGCGATTCGCAAGCCGCTCTCACATTACTACAGAGCAATAAGAAAAATTCTTTGAACACTTCGCTATTGTATGAGACGCTCAAAGAACTTACTAAAGCAAACGCAATGGACCACGTAATTGCATTTCAATGGATACCTGGGCACTGCAATATTCCTGGCAATACTGCAGCGGACGCAGCTGCGAATCGAGCGCACAATAACGCAGAGACCACCAATCTTCCCCTATTGCGTAGTGAAGTCCGTCTGATCCTGAGACAGATTTCTTGTCGTCTCAGCAAAACTACCTGGTTTGACCAGCAAACTAAAAACTCGGAGTTATACTCAATAGACCCATGTATAAACTTAACAATGCCGGAAACTCTAAGAGACAACAGAAAATTTGAAACTTTGGTACACCGGCTGCATTTACGAGACACTTCTTGTACAGAATAAAACGTGTCTCTAGTCCGCAGTGTTCTTGTGGCCATCCAGACGAAGATGTGCATCATCTTCTTCTCGTGTGCTCGAAATACGATACGCAAAGAACGGTACTGCAAGCTAATTTGTTTATATTAGACAGAAGACCATTCACCCTAAAAAAGATACTTGGCCCATGGCCAACTGCGGGCCTTCAAAAAAGAGCGCTTCTTGCTCTGAAAACGTTTTTAGAGGACACCAACATGTTGGGAAAATATTAAGTATTGGATAATCAGAATACGCTAAATGAGTTACATAAACGTTGTTCGTGGTGCATAGTTGGTTTATGTGGTGATCGCAACTTGTACGCAATACGTATAATTCTGTCCTGTACTTGGAGTGTATTACAAGTGTTGTTGTGTGTTTTGGCTGTTCAAAACATCGGACTTCATATATGCGTACGTGGACTGAACTCATGCACAGAACTTTGCCACTCATGCACTGTTGGACTGTATATTTTTTATTGATCCGGTGTTCTACTGAGTGTTATATTTAGTGTCGCTATTCTCCCTTTTTGCGTAAATTTGTTTCGTCAGCCAAGTGACAAGGAGTAGCCGGTGCCACCACATAAAGGCGCCAACCTCTCCTAACATTCACTTCAATAAAAAAAAAGAAACGTTGATAATTGATGCCAAGCGCAAAGCGTTGGACACTTAGCAAGCCATAAACAAAAGCCTTACAATTATTGCAGTAAAAGTGTTCATCACGATGTCTGAAGAGAGTTCTTTCTCTACAATGCAGCCAGCAGGAATGAGGTTTTCTCGAGCTGCTGATCACTGTACAGAGTATGCAGCGGGCCGAAGAGTGGCAGGTCAAGATACGCCTCACTATGGATTCGAAGCCCAGTGCTGGTCGTCCTCGCATCTTGCCGAGTGCTATGCTCGTCTAAGATGCGTTCTTCATGGGCTTCATGGAGACTGAGGACGACGGCGGCATGCACGGCTTGGGCTGGGTGCAGCCCAGACAACTGCCTTCCGACACACCTTTTTGGGGTGGGGCAACAGATAACTGACGCTGTGTATGGTGCCTGCTGCGTGAGACTGTCCTCTTCACGTAGTGTGGAACAGGCCTTAATCATATAATGCATGGTTTTATACGACTTATTCTCGAGTGTAAAAAACTTCCAGGGGAATTCGGCGGTTATATGTGAGCGCTAACTTCACTCTAACGCGCGGAGCGCAGTGATACTGCGCGCAGTACCACTGAAGGTGTTCACACGTATCATGTTGGACACATCATTAGCGAAATCGGTGGACCAAACACAAACAGTATCCTCCACAAGACAAATAGTACTGTCGCTATTCGCGTTGACCATTTTTGCCACTTTGGCTGTTTAATGAAGTGGTCTTCTGATATGCTGTGGCTGGACCCTCTTAGTTGTTTAGCATTTGAAACTATACATTGTTTTACTTTGAAATGTGCTAATTTTATAATTATAGGTCTGTTTCTATTAGAGCTGCATTTGCCAATTCTATGAGCGCGCTCGATATCTAAAGGCGATATTAGTGTGTAAGTTGATGTTAAGCTTAGAAGTACAAAGATCCACAATCTTGTTTTCCGATTCTTGCCACGTTTCACGCTCAGTATCAGCCACCCCAAAAAATACAAGGTTGAAACGACGAGCCCTATCTTCTGAATCGTTTAGTCATGATGATATGTCAGAAATAGCTTTTGTGTTTGTATTGACCACTGTCCTGATGCAAATAACTTCGGTCGTCAGTGCAGTTGTGAGTTGCGAGTGGTGGCGCTGGCTAACACTCCCACGGTTCCACTAGGAAACACAAATACCCACACTCTAAGAACAGTTTACACCCTTTGGCTTGCCCCTTCTGCCACACAAAAATAATCGTCATCTGCCTTGATGCGTTTCCTTTCTTTATCGCTGCAAGCCCGGAACTTTCCAGTGACGAACGGCACGCGCGTTATCAGAAGAGGCACTCCAAAGGGTGTAAACTGTTCTATGCTGATAACGCGCGTGCCGTTCGTTACTGGAAAGTTCCGGGCTCGCAGCGATAAAGAAAGGAAACGCATCAAGGCAGATGACGATTATTTTTGTGTGGCAGAAGGGGCAAGCCAAAGGGTGTAAACTGTTCTTAGAGTGCAAGAAAGTGGATGGGGAAATGGCGCCGCGGTAGCTCATTTGGTAGAGCATCACACGCGAAATGCGAAGGTTATGGGATCATTACCCGACCTGCGGCAAGTTGTTCTTTCATCCACTTTCATTTCCATTAATTTATTGTTTCTTTATTTCATTTATTAGGCACAAGTAATTTCCCCTATGTTGTCCTCGGTGTCAGTGTTTGTTGGCTTCTTATAATACTTCTCTAAGGTGACTTTAACTTTCCTGATATAACATGGTCCGAACCAGCCATAACACTGTCTAAGAATAACCTCGAATGTAATTTTCTTAACACATGCCTCACCTTTGGTTTGACTCTGTTAGTA
Organism: Dermacentor albipictus; assembly: GCF_038994185.2. Lineage (NCBI taxonomy): Eukaryota > Metazoa > Arthropoda > Arachnida > Ixodida > Ixodidae > Dermacentor > Dermacentor albipictus. Next base: position 117,944,244 of record NC_091821.1, read on the forward strand.
TCTACCCCAACGTGAAAAAACGAACAGTGCTCTAACATACTGGACCTTATCTTAACATCCCATCATGACCGTATTTCTTCTGTAACACATCTACCAGAACTAAGTCATCATTGTGTACTGCATGCAGAATTATTCTGGCAACTACCTCAATGCAAAAACAAAAGAAAACAAAGAAAGAAAATAACACTTTACGATAAAGGTGATTACATCAGCATCAATAATGCACTCCCCGAGTTTTACGGCTGGTATATTACAGATTTCCCGAAGCGCCCAGTAGACACCAACTGGACGCTTTTTAAAAATAAAAGGATCGAACTCACTGAGGTGCACATACCAACTATCGTCTTAACCGAGCGACCTTGGCACCCATTGTTCAACAACACATTAAAATGACTAAAGAGTAAAAAGAGAAGATTATTTCGCAAAGCCAAGCATTTCAATACCGCTCCTACCTGGGAAAAACATTACGCAGGTGAAAAGGCGTTTGATTATTTGGCCGCAACAGCTAAACGAACCTTCTGCTCAACAACACTCCCTAACATGCTGCAAAACAATCCCAAACAATTCTGAAAATACATTAGCCCAAATAACCTAAACCATTAATACTATTATATGATAACGACAATAACCATGTTCCCGACCATAAAGTATCTGAAGCACTAAACTGTCTTCTCTTCCGTGTGTACTTCTGAACCTAACACTGACCTCCCAGGCGGCCCTTACCTCAACCACCCAATGATGCCAGACATAACAATTGAGGCATATGGTATCACCAAGCTAATTGAATACCTCAAATTAACATCCTTGGCCGTCATTGATGGTATCAATTCCAAAATGCTTAAGAGCACTGCGCACGTCTCTAGTGTATTTTTGTGCCACATCTTTCAGCAATCATTATCATCTGGAGTAGTGCCATCAGACGGGAACATAGATAAAATGATTCCAGTACTAAAAAAGGATGATCTTCATCGTGTCGCAATTACCATCCAATTTCCCTCACCTGTGTTTGTTCCAAACTAATGGAGCATATAATTTATTCTCATATAGTAAACTATCTAACATCCACTAATTTCTTTAATCATAAACAACATGGTTTTCAGAAAGGCATGTCCTGCGAGTTTCAACTAGCTCTCTTCGTTAATGACATCAGCTCACATCTTGATCAAAACGTGCCCATAATGCCCTCTTGCTAGATTTCCAAAAAGCTTTCGACAAGGTTCCTCATGAAAGGCTCCTCCTAAAACTATCGCCTCTTAATCTTAACCCTTGTGTTCTCCAATGGACACGCAACTTTCTGACTAACCGTCAACAGTTTGTTTACGCTAACGAATGCTCGTCTAATTTATCACCCGTTATCTCTGGCATGCACTACTCTTCCTAATATACATTAACAACTTACCGAGAGGTTGTTCTTCCAAAATTCGTTTATATGCTGAGGATTGCATAATCAATCGTCCTATTACTGACGACGCTGATTCCCGGGCTCTCCAGTCCGACCTCAACGTCATTGAAACTTGGTGTAATAATTGGCTAATGTGCCTCAACGTCGAAAAAAACGTCGCTACTTATTTTGCACCGCCGCTAATCACCTATTTCAGCTAATTACGTCATTTCCAGTTCTGAAATATGTGCTCTGACTTTTTATAAGTAATTAGGTATTAACTTCTCCAATAACCTCGGTTGGTCCTCATACATTTGCAGCATTGGCAATGGTGCCAATCGTGTGGTATGCTACCTGCGTCGTAATATAGGTCTTGTTCCCCTCTCAGTAAAACTACTCGCATAGTTAACACTCGCTCAACCCAAACTGGAACACGCATGCCCAGTGTGGGACCCATACCAATCTAACCTGGAAACAGCACTGGAATCCATACATAATCGTGCAGCAAGGTTAATTCATTCTGACTACTCTTACCACACTTGCGTCACTAAACTTAAGCCATCTCTGAACCTTCCAACCCTCGAGCACCGCCTCAAAACAGCAAGACTGTGCCTCTTTTACAAATTTATCACTCGCTGCTTCACCAGACCGACATCACGCTTGCGCATCGCACGTCATCCCGCCATGGCCATGCAAAAGCGGTTTATCCCACCACAGCTCGCACCCCCACTTATTTGAACTCTTTCTTCGTTCAAACAGCGAAAGACTGGAATCATCTATCTGCTGAGGTGGTGCACCACTCCAGTCATTCATCATTCAAGGCATTCATTGAAAATATGACCTAAATATGCCAAGCCCTCATGCAAAACCCAAAATGGTGTATTTGAGGTATGAATAAAATAAATAAATAAATAAATAAATAAATAAATAAATAAATAAATAAATAAGGATCACTTATCACTCTGCATTGTCGGATAGCAATTGTAGCAGAAAAAAATATGCTGATTCAATGACATTTTGATAAATGCCAATGACGACGAGCACGAATGATGGCTAACGTTGTTGCACCAATCATAACTCCTAACAGGCGTGGTAGAATCACTCGTTTTATAACATTCCATTCGATATCCGTGACACTATACTGTCTAAAACAGCCAGAACATTGAACTGAGCATAGTACGCAACTTGTGATCACTAGTGACTTGGCCCTATAAGTTAGGTGGATCATACAGTTAATTCCTAATTTCATGGAATTTAAACGGTGTCTATGACGACGTATTCCACTGAAGTCTAGTGATAGCGGCAGCAGAAAAAGGGATTCGTATTCATTAGTGAGCTAGGCTTTCCAGCGCCTGGTGACTTAGTCGCTCTATGGTTTTTTCGGTTGATACCTACGACGGCATTGTGGCTGCGTCACTAAATCAACGATCTAATGCTAACATTGTCTCGCCCTTATATGGGAGAATTTCTGTCTTCTGAGTCGCTTTCAAAACAAAACATGAAAAACGTTCAAAGGTTGTCGTTAGTCAAGTGGGAAGAACGCTACTAGTAACCACATTGCCCTTTTATTTTGAATAGAAATATCAACCCCTAATGTGTCAGAGAAATTTCAATTGCCGTAAAATTCGAATGCCCTTGAAGGACGCCATTTTTACATTAAATTCATTGGCGTTTGAGTTATGTACAGTGATTCCTGGATTATATTGAGTGGCGCTCGGATTAAATTCAGCGTGAAAACCTGTAGTAATTACACTTGCACTAATTACACCAATTTTACTGCAGATGTTGTGTATCAGATACCTTTAGGTTGTGGACGCGTTTATATAGGACAAACTCGCTAGTACTTCAACGACAGGGCTAGACAGCACAATAATGACGTTAGAAAAGAATACGGTAGTCAGTTGGCTGAACACTACTAAAAGTGCACATGCACACCCATCTTTGGCCACACAACTTTCTTGAGGAAAGAAAAAACAAAAACAAAACACAAAATAGTTGAAGCGCACTTTATAAGGAAGACAGGCGCCTAGTGCGTAATCTGGGCCGCTATTTTGTAGCGATGCCTTATGCTGTATTATATGCTATTCTTATCATCCACCACACACGGACGCCTGATCCCGTTGATAATGTGGGCAGACCGTCGCTCTGACCACTGGCCAAACGCGAAAAGCCTGAAAAAGCATAGAATCGGAAAAGGCATCGCTACAAAATACCGGCCCTGGCCGTCTTTGGCGTTGCAGAGAATAGAAGTGGCGTTTCTTTTGTGGTACCTAGGCACGTGAATTCATTCACAATACAGTCGTATGCATGAACTGCATGATTTCTTCAATCCTTTGCATGCATGATGATGCATGCATGATGTACCTGATGTGCACAGCATAAATAGGTGATCATTTGAAATAAACGCCAGTTGGAAGTTCAGCGCCCGTCCTGTCGCTGTGTTCCTTTCGTTTTCGTGTTTGGCACGTTTTTATGAAAACTGTGAGAATAGAGGTTACAGGAATCGCCAAGCGCGTCTGCTTAAGTTCGTTTAATGGCAGCCAGTATAAAGGTACCAGTTATACAATTTTTTCCACCTGCAGTGTTGCATAACCGCATAATCGCGATTATGTGGCATTTGGAGCCGTAACTGAATATTTATGGTTGTATATTTAGTTTTTCGAATTGAATATGAATACGATAACACAAACCAGTGGGTCTGCATCATAAATATCCTGAATGTTTGAACACATCTAGAATTTCTCCGCATAACTAAGAAACGAGGGCAAACAGAAAGCAAGAACGTCATTGGAGCAAATCACTGAATATATCCTTGCATGACGCTGAACACTTTAAAGCCGAGCAATCTGCTGGTAGAATGGTTCGTGCACTATGTGCGCAGAAGAAACCTAGCGTGTTCACGATACGCATGTGAAATATAGGCTTTGTACGAATGCAGTTAGCCACTGGACATGAAATTGTGCTAAATGGTACACCAGGCGCGCTATAACGTAAAACTATTCCAAACTTTTCTATTCCAATTCTGCTATCAGCCCTCCACGATTGGTCAAAGACGTTTTTCGACCACCCCCACTTCACCTGTCTGACACGCGACGTCACCAAAACCGCGATAGCTCCCCATCTGATATGATGTGTACATAATGATTATGCTTGATTTGACCGAAAAAAAGAAAAACTGTTATTTCTGTTTCGACCCCTTTTCGCCATTAGGCCTCGGCTATTGGTAAAAAGTTCTCGGGCTGCACCCACTTCACTAGCCTGTCACGCGACGTCACAAAACCGCACAAACTCACCGCGTCGAAGTGACGTGTACGCAATGAAGATGCATTAATATGCCGAACAAAACTGAATTTTCTTCGGAATAGCCGCAGGCTGCCCCGTTCCGAAAGCAATAAAAGATAGCTGCCGTCGATCGCTAAGACGCTGGCTACTCGCACCTGCCGGAGAGCATGGGTGTACTTGCGTATAATAAAACTTCTTGCGTGGCCGTGTAACGTTTTCGAGCACTTTCGGCACGTTTACCACCTCATTCTGCCAATGCTTCTTTGCTGAGGGTCAGTTTTAGCGTCATTCTTAAGCTTGCATTGCATGCCGCCGCGATTTTCGACTAGCCACCATAAGCTAAGTAAGGGAAAGCCGACCAATCGCAGATGCCGGCACCATCCTCTTCATCCGGTTATCAATTTTCAGTGCACTGGCTCTGCCCCAGCGGATCCCTCTCCACTTGAGCGTTCTCCTGGCCTCTTATCAGCCAATTACATGCGACAAGCCACTCGGAGTAGGCAATGTCATTCGTTTTTCAAGCAAACAAAAGTGACCTTCTATGAACGAGGAGAGCGTTTGATTGGTCTGTACAGACAACCCTGTGGGTGACCGCCCGGTGCTTGCGGCGGTGGTTACGCAAATTTGACGTCAGAAGATTGGACTAGAAACATATTGGAATAGTTTTATGTTATAGGGCCCCAGAAACACCAGAATCAGACGCTACATTCTTTGGTAGCTATTTAACAGGGCCGCTACCTTGTGCGCGTTCGAAAAGTCGACGTTCGATTTCGTCTCATGCGATTGTCCTGGCCATGCCGACATCATGGCCTAGGCCAATCTAGGCAAATCACGTCAGGTTAAACTTAACGTCCACTTTTCAAAAGCTTACAAGATAGCGGCCAAGTGTTGCAGCTTAAATTTTGATGGATAAAAATTATCCATGCTGGTAACGTGTAGTTGCAGAATTCCTTCTGTCCAACTAGGTACTCTTTCTCATTGACTCGTTCTGGTTTTCTTTCTATTATTAGAGTTATTAAACCTCTAAATTCCAATCTTTTTCCACACACATTTTGGTTTAATGCTAGCAAAGGTGGACTTTGTCATGCTGTTGCGTTGGAATATTCTCTGCCCGTTGCTATATAATTCCGATTTAATATAGTGATAAAGGTAAGCGGTAACTAAAAAAAAAACGAGTGGTTGGCTTGTTTTTGTACTTTGTGTGCGGGTTGGAAGCCAGAGGAGGATGGCTTCCATGATTGCTGCACACCAGTGCCGTTTTTATTTGTGCCATGGTGCCCGGCGGAGTTCATATTTAGATTCATCTTTTATTCGTAGAAGTCCTTTTTGCGAAATCCGATTGCTTCGAGTGATAAGGCACAAGCTGCAAAGGAAGTGACCTGTGCGCGCAGGTCATTACGAAGCCGGAATCCGCAAAACAAACGCTACTTATCTGAATGGAGAACACGCATACTGGTCTAACTGCCTGGGCGATAGTTGATCCTTGAACTCAGCCGTAACGTAACCGTTACACTCGGCTGTGCCTCCTGCCTTTGCTTGACGGCCTGCACACCATTCGAATAGAGCCGCCGCAGATGTGGCTGCTGGTCGAGAGAGCTTCCTTGTTCTTCACCTCCCAACAAAAACATGAAAATAAATGGGAAAACTGGCTCATCTTCATTACCCCAGCTTGTTCGCACGGAAGTGATTTGATGCTTACGAATGGCTGTGATGCGCTTTTACCCGTCGACTTTTAACGAATGACGCCTCGCACGTGGATTTACTAGCGCTATTCTCGGTACAAATATACATTATCTCCTTATACTGTTCATTTTATTTATTTTTTAGCAAATGTTTTTACAATAACTGAAGTGCAGTAACCACAAGCGTGCTGCTTTCAATTTGTACCGACATAGAGCTGGACCAACGCATTTGTGTGCATCAAGAAATTGTGCGTTTGTTTGTGTGTGCACGTGTGTGCGTTTCTCACTCACGCGTTTCGCTACCGCGTCTGCGGCCGATCGAAAACTTTCGCTTGTGCACGTGCTTTCGTTTGTGCTATGCGACGTAGTGCACGCGCCAGACGTCTGAAATGCCCAGCCCGCGTTACCACGAGCGAAGTATGCCTGCAATCGTGGCCTAATGGAACAAACAATACTTTCTCAGCCAACTATTGGTTTATTGGTAACGTGCCGGTGCGAACTTGTCGGTGGAAAAGAGCAACGTTTTTGCCACTGCGGGTAGCATCACTGTCTTAACTCGCTTAACAATGGCCCTTTCTTGTTCTGGAGAGTAATACAACGATCGGTAAAGTGGCACTGGGAGTACTAAACCACACATGTTTTTTTTCACAAGTTCTTTACGAGGCACTTCTCTTAAGCATTACAAGGAAAAGCGTAAACACACACACAAAAAAAAACGACAAGCCAACACAAATTCTGCGTAAAATCCGCGTATTGGCCTTTAAGTATGGTCAGCCATGACTAGAATATCAGGCAAAGCTGCTCTCAAGTGGAGCTGGCAGGTGGTACGATCAAAAAGGGGTAGTTAACATCTATAATATGCCATAATATAATAATATGTATATATTATAATATATATTATAATAAATAGAAACAGCTTTACCACTCTTGGCGCAACGAAAGCTGTACTGTCCCCAATCCGCCGTCGCGGACGCATCGGAAAAGGTCTGTGGAGCTCGTCCTCTCCCAGGAGGAACTCCTCACGAAAACAATGAATACTCGATGCAAGTTTTGTACATTAGCCCTCGAACAGTGCAGCAGCTCAATGAGATTACAATTTCGATTATGAAAGGCAAGTTACACACAGTAGGGGCCCTATAACGTAAAACTATTCCAATATGTTTCTATTCCAATCTCCTGACGTCAAATTTGCGTAACCACCGACGCAAGCACAGGGCGGTCACCCGCAGGGTTGTCTGAACAGACCAATCAAACGCTCTCCTCGCTCATAGGAGGTCACTTTTGTTTGCTTGAAGAACGAATAATGTTGCCTAAACTGAGCGGCTTGTCTTCTCTAATTGGCTGACAAGAGGCGAGGAGAACGCTCAAGTGGAGAGGGATTCACTGGGGCAGAGCCAGTGCACTGAAAATCGATAACCGGATGAAGAGGGTGGTACCGGCGTGTGCGATTGGTCGGCTTTCCCTTACTTAGCTTGTGGTGGCTGGTCGAAAATCACGGCGGCATGCAACGGAAGCTTAAGAATGACGCTAAAACTGACCCTCAGCAAAGAAGAGTTGGCAGAATGAGGTGGTAAACGTGCCGAAAGGGCTCAAAAACGTTACACGGCCACGCAAGAAGTTTTATTATACGCAAATACACCCATGCTCTCCGGCAGGTGCGAGTAGCCAGCGTGTCAGCAATCGGCGGCAGCGATCCTTTATTCCTTTCGGAATGGGGCAGCCTGCGGCTATTCCGAAGAAAATTCAGTTTTGTTCGGCATATTAATGCATCTTTATCGCGTACACGTCACTTTGACGCAGTGAGTTTGTGCGGTTTTGTGACGTCGCGTGACAGGCAGGTGAAGTGGGTGCAGCACGAAAACTTTTTACCAATAGCCGAGGGCTAATCGCGAAAAGGGGTCGAATCAGAAATAACTGTTTTTCTTTTTTCTGTCAAATCATGCATAATCAGTGTTTACACATCATATCAGATGGAGAGGTATCGCGGTTTTCGTGACGTCGCGTGACAGACAGGTGAAGTGGGCGTGGTCGAAAAAAGTTTTTGACCAATCGTGGAGGGCTGATAGCAGAATTGGAATAGAAAAGTTTGGAATAGTTTTACGTTATAGCGCCCCTGATCTAACAAATATGCCATCCATTCCATTGGTCTCCTTTCTTGCACAATTCGCACATGTGCTTTCGCCAACGTGAATTAGTCTCTATATAACATTCCAGGGGAGCACCCAAAAACTTCGCCGGAGTAGTGTCAAAAGTCATATTGGCAAGGTGCCTGGTGGCCAGACGCTGGCCAATGTCAGTGCCAATTTCCGCATGTACTTTCCCCAGTTAATAGCGCTTCCACTCAAGACACAAATCTTTTTTAAAGTTTACACGACTCGCACGATGCTTCCGTAATCAACGCAGAACACCGCGACATCGTCTTCGTAAGCTACAAGTTTTGCTTCCCCCTGTTGCAGCCGAAATCCTCTTATCCGTTCATTGCCAATAAAGCTCAAGCAAAAAATTCGTAATTTAAAGGGGAAAAATGCGGCGTGAAGGAGAACCTTTGACGAAGAGAGGTGCTCATTTTATGCGTTCACCCACTGTTTGATTTAGACTAACTTGCATTATACAAGCCCTGTACGTGGCGGCTGCTCCCTTTGTAATCACTCTGCCTAAGTTTACAGTATAAGATCGTAGCCAACTCTGTCTGATAAAAGCCTTTTCGAAGTCAATTCAGACCGTCGCCGCCTCAAGCCCAGCGACACCACCTCATTCTAGATTGATTCCGCACGTTTGCTGTAGCACCAGTAATTTAATAATAAAAGATTGCAGTTTTTTAGCTAATTATTTCTTTAAGATTTGATCATTTACATTGGTTAAGCTGATAGACCGATAGGACGGGAAACTTGGTGGTTTTCCCTGGTCGTCTGTTTTGGGTATAAGAATTGTGTGCGTTGCTCCAAAAGAGGGGGACAATACACTGCGATATTATACTTGATTAAAAAACATAAAAAGGGTTCACGTTAACCTGTCTTTCAGAGCTTTGTGAAAAGCTGCGCTGAGACCGTCAGATTCGGGGCACTTCCCGGGGTCCCGGAATTTCCGGGATTCCAGGTCTATTGAAAACGTGTTTCATGACTGTTGGAACGGTATTTTCCTCTGAGGCGTGCTCCAACGTACTCTCAAAAAGCAAGTTCTGATTGACAAATACGGAATCCGGTTCTTGTCCGTTCAGTCTGACGATGGCACGCTATTGATCTTATCATAGTTTTGACCGTGCATACCACACGATGGTGAAGAACAGCAATACGACATGCATACATCGACGCCCGCTCGGTGAGGCAAGACTTTAGAGAAGCTAAAAGGGATTTTGTGCAAGCTCAAAATACGATGAAATGCGTGCCAGAGTGGTTTGAAAGAGTGAAGTCACGGACGACATTGAAATAATTTTAATATAGTGTAAGACGAGGCAAGGTTGCTGTTGATAACATTTTACAAATTTCCACACTTTTATTTTGTGTAAACTATGTGCATTGTCTCATACAGTTTGTTAACACCAAGTTAGTTCTGTATAATTGTGTGTAAGGCAATTAAGAAAGAAAAGCGATCAAGGCCTAATGTTTAGAACATTGGGTAGTTGTGCTGGGGGCAGTGGTTCGATCCTAACTTCAGACACTAGTATTCTTCATTTATCTATCATTATAGCCTACTCTGTACAGCATGCCGTAACAAAAGCATAAAGTAAGCATTAGAAAAACAGTTTGTTGGTGACAGCTACAATGAAGAGCAGATGCGAGGGCACCACCCCCAGCTACGCTACCGGGCCCGAAACTGCTCGTCATACTGCCGCCCTCGAGTGGGTTTATGCGCTGTCGAAAAAACTTTCACACCACAGCGCTGCTACTGCCTCGAGCAATACCGATGGCTTCAGCCGCACGGTGTTAAAGTGGCAGACATCTTGGTGAGAGGTTTAGTCGCCTGCATGACTGCATGGAGTACAGCGTGCGATAAACACCGAGAGACGGGCCCGCGGGGCTGAATCTCTTTGCTAGTTTAGTTATGATCGCCATGGCATCTGTCCTATGGGTGGCGTCGAAAAAAATGCTTGCGAATTGGTTTTAGATATATTACTACTGCTGCTTTTTTATCATGCGCGTATTATTCCATAGAGAGAATCTGGAAATAAAAATAAGTAAAAATAAACTTTCTCTTTCTCTTGACTTCTCGCCCTTAGTCGACGCGTTAATGACAGGCGACCTGATGCGAGTGCTCTTTTACCTGGGCCAGTGTCGTCAAGGCATTATCAAAACTTTTTTGTTTTTATCATTCGTTTTACCGGCTTCGCTGTGTTCCTGCGCTGCCGATTTTCACGTCTGGCTGCCCGCACAGCACTGATGGTTCCTTCGGGACACCCTTTCCAGGCTGCTTCAGTGGTTTCAGGGTTTCAGCGAGCGCCACAATTTTCCTCGGCAGTGTACCAGACAGGATGCCAGCAAACTTGCATGCCGGCTCCTGGAACAGTTCTGCCTGTGCTGTGTTTTGTGGTTCAAGAACTCTGGCAGAAAGAGTCAATCCAAATGACTTCAGTTTCCGGTTGACGGAAGGTGACATGCTGATTTTACTTTCTTGCTCTGATACACCATGCTCATTAATCTAAAACGTGAGCACATGTGCCTACGAATTGAAGAAACTCATTTCTTTTCTGGTGTTCCTGCAAAATTTTTTATGTAATTCAGCCCAAGTGTTAACAAACTTTCGTATAAATTTCATTGCGTCAACAGGCTTGCTTCTTACTGGCGTGGTTTATCATGAACGCAGCAAATTTATGTTCCTTATGTCGGCAGCGAAAAGGAAACAGGGACACAAAGAAAAAGCGCATAGAACAAGCGCTTCTTTTGTATGCTCCTTTTTCTCGCCACTTTTACACACTGTTTCAAATTTACGTCTGCCTCAGACAACACATCAATATCGGCAGTGCGGCCAGTTTGTTTATGGCTTCGATGTTCGGGCACAAAATACAGCCCGACCCTTCATTCAACGTGGTTTCTGTTCAGCGAATTAAGTTTTGAAACCAAAAGCGTGGTGTATCTACCTGTCAATGCAGCCGTTGAATTCTTTAGTGTTAGCGGATTAAACTTTCTTTTTCTTTTTTTATTGACTGGCATTCCATACTACATGCTTGACTTCGCAACGCCAAAGGACGAGACTTCAAGAACCTACCTATCCTACTGGGATCATCTGTGTCTCGCAAGAACTATGCTGGTCTGGTCGGCAATGCCGTCAGTCATACTGTGTTGCCAGTGAAGTGCACCCCAGGTATGAAAACTTCTCGTGCATTTGTTTCTGCGTAAGTATTTTACGCTTCCGCAATGTCTCATATTTGAGCTGTAATTCTGGTGCACCTCATATGATCTGCTAAGTGTAAGAATCACTAGATGACCAAGGCGAAGTGTTTGTATATATGTATTAAGATGTATATACTATTATCATCGACACATATTTTTGTTTACTGAAATTTCGGTTGGTGGCATGACAGGCAGTTTCTTTCAAATTACATTGTTTTCAAAAGGATAGACAGTTCGGCGAGTTGGTACGGTAACATGATTTTAGCTTCTAGCGCGAAGTGAAACACGGACACAGAAAGGAGCAGACAGGACGAGCGCTCGTCCTGTCTGCTCCTTTCTGTGCCCGTGTTTCACATCGCGCTAGAAGCAAAAAAAAAATACATTGTTTTCCCACAGAATGTAGACTACTGCTATAATATGGTGATTGTTAGGCTAATAAAGCTTGTGTATATTTCGCGTGGTTGACAAATTCGTTTACAACGCTTTACCACGAAATATTTCACTACTGGAACTCTATGTTACCAGTTTACCAGCTGTTAATATCCACCTCGGTCTTATCCGCGACATTTTACATACCAGGGCAAACTTCTAGCCTGCACTCAGCACAAATGCTGCACAGCCCCAAGGAGAAGCGAACACAATTTTAAAACAGCAGAGAGCCGTTGACAAATTAATCGCACTTTGCGAAAGCACGAAACTGCGCCACATGTGGCGGTGGAATGGTACTCTGCTCGAACCCCGCTCGCAGGAAAAAATATTTTTTCTGCCACCGACTGATTATCCGAATGAAGGTAGTGTGCTGTCCCATTGTACTAGCACTGTTGCCTTTAAAGCGAGTTGTGGGGAAGAAATAATCTTCTTAAGTGAAAGGAACGGCCGTGGAACATATAAAATTACTAAATACATGACGGAGAGCCGAATAGTCCCGACCTTACTGTCCGCAAAGCAAGCAACAGTGCGGCAAAGAGAACTAGACGCATCAAGAAGCGATAGTGCAAGCAACCGCTGAGATATAATAGAACAGTAACACGCCCAAAGGCGCACGGCAGATGGGCGGTGAATAAATGTGAGTACAAATAGACAGAGCCCTCTGAGCACACTAAATTAAAAGCGAAACCCTCTCACCCCTCCTCCGTTTCGTCGCTATAGCAACACTGGCACTGTAGATGTCTGCTATCTGCAAGGGGAGGTATTAGTGCTAGTGCGTCGTGTAAGTAGACGCGACAACAGACAATGTTCGAGATTCCTCCCCGTGACGCGCCGGGTGCTGCTAACGGCCGCCTAGCGGCAACCCGGCGCTGTTGGCGCAGAAGCGGTTTAGGGATAGGTCTCCCAACAACTTCCGGTATCACGACGAAACGGAAATAACGTCACGGCCTGACATGGTGGCGCTCAGCCTCCCTGTTTAACGTCAAAGGTGGACCGATTCCAATCGCATTTATACTACCTTCACGGGAAGTGAAAGGCAATGTGAACTTTCACCTGCCTTCATTCCGCCTAGGCAGCGATGTTCAGGCAGTACCTCGGCGAAGTTGTTGAGATTGCATGGTTCTCGATATTGAGAGCTAATAAAGCTTTGCTTTGCTTGCCTATTCCCCCGGGGTTTTTCTTGGCTACTGCTGGCTTGGTATCTTGCTGGATGCTCCGGCTTATATAGCATTTAAATTTTACCCAGAAAGTAGTGCCAGTGAGCGCACCTGTGTTCTGCATAACCAAACGAATCACGATATAAACTGGCACGTGCAATGTTGGTTTATAAATATCGCTAAAGCACTGCATGAGAGTACACGTTGCATATAGGATGAAAATAATGGAATCTTACGCATCGCATTTGGTTGTACACCCTTTATTTATCGCTTCACTAAAGCTTCGCTTCAGATAGGTTTGAACACGTGCATTGGACCTGCATAACTGTATTTTTATTTCGCCAGGCTAAACCGGCATGTTGCTCAACCAACCACCACCTAGTTTTTATTTATTTCTCAACCAAACTAGGTGACTACAGAAACAAATAAATCTTTCTTTTTTTTTGCAGTCGGATCATCGTGTTTCAGTGCTTGCAACGCCAGATTATACGCCTACGGGAAGCATGCGCCAAGTGGCACGCCTGGTTGCATACCCGCGTCTAACTGGATCACCACATTTCCACAGAGCTCCTACTCTTCGGTCGCACAAATGGAACTGCCATGTTGCACTGGTTCGAAGACATGACTAGTAAACGGAAGATTGTGAGTTCAAAGCCTTCACGTGGACAAAGAAATGTTTCTCCGAAGGAGCACATTGTGCTGTTGCATTGTCATAACGTTGTCGTTATTAAAGGGAACTGTGCGGAAGAAAGGATATTCTTAAATGAAAAGAACGGCCGTGACAAATATAAAATTAGTTAACCTCATTATTACGTTTGGATTTCAGAAGTAACAAAAGAATGGCGACTGGAGGAGCTGGACAGGGCACGTCCGCTGAAGGACATTGCGTTACATGGTGTCTTGTAGCCGAGTACCAGACTACCGTCACAAGTGGCGCATTGCAGAAACATTGTCCGAATTCGACATTCCCTATCTGATTAACTTGCTAGATAACTCACTCGTACTTATTAATTCAATGAGGAATTCCCTCAGATACTCACTTTCGCTCCTTCGCTCCTTCTGTCACGCACACACTTATAAATTTACTTGCTCACTCATTTGCTCACTAACTCTTGCTTCTCACCAGCTCACTTGCTTACTCCCTCACTTTCTAACTCACTCGTCGCTCACTTAACGCTGACTGATGGCACTGCACTTACAAAAATTTCGCATCCGCTGCAGAACCGCCGACTATATTAAGTTTAAATGATGCAGCGCAGTGGTTATGCCTGAGCTATCAATTTGGCCTTCCCGGAAAACGAGGTTTTTTTTTTTTCGCTACGGTGGTCAGAGTGTTGACAGGGCACCTGAGACCGTAATAACGGACGCAGTGGAAGCAGCTGTGGGGGGGGGGGGGGGGGGTAGTTTCGTTATTAAGAGGTAACTCAACTTGTTCCGACCCAAATTTGTTTTTAAGTGTTTGTTTTGCCCCCACCCCTATTCATTACACCATGTAGGGGCCTTGTAACGTATTTTACAAATAAATGACTAAATTGCTTGTTTCGCTAAGTAATATGCATCGGCTACCGCAAAATCGCTAAGAGCAGATACTTAGGAAAATAATACATGAAAGGCCAGAATAAAGCGGAAGGAGAAGATCAAATCACCTAAATGAAAATTTAACGATGAAGCCGCCTTCTTATTGGGTTTCTCATACACGAAGTAAAAAAAAAAAAGAGAAGACATCAACAGCTGGTCACGAAAATTATGGAACAACACATGCTGCGTGCTGCTCAGTTGGCGGAGATTTAGAGGAAAAGAAAATGGCTGCAGTTATCTTAATGATACCGCCATAAAGAAACAACGACGGCAATTTATGTCAACGCAACCTAAAGCGCTGCGTCTGAGCTTTATGGCATTCAGCCCTAAATATGAGTTTGCACTTGGCGGCTTCAGGTCGCATCAGAATGATGATCCCCTTGCGAAAGCCCATAGAAGAGCAGCTGTACCGGACAGAACATACTGCAACCTGAGCGTGGATAGTATATTTCTTGTCTTTTTTGGTGTATTTTTTGGTGATAATGATGAAGAAAGCGCCGTAGATATTATGGAAGAGACACGTAGCCTATATGTTTTAGCTATATCATATACAGTGCATTTTGACTGAAGAAGGCTCTATAGAAAACAAAGTAACGAGCAAAACATGACCCGAAACATAGGAAAGGGCGAAATGGCTGCTCTCTCGTCGTCACAGGAATACCGCAAACTTGTTTCCGACGTGAAAGTGCGATATGTAACAAAACCCCTTCGACTACGGCCAGTATGATTGTTGTACGTTGGAGAAACTCGCACCGTAACGAGCAAATTGCACGTCGCAACCAACTGCTACGTCTAGGTGCGCGTTGCACGTTGTTTTCTCTCCCACTATATATATACGTTGGGGTTGTGTCTCTTCTTTTGCACCTGTTTCTATCCTGCGCTTGTCACTAACACTAAAGAAATAAGTTTTTTACTTTTTTAATGCTCAGAGTCGCTATCGTTTAGGAGTGACCCCCGACCACTATGAGAGTCTGAGGGTCCGAACAAGGCTTCTCTGATGTTTTCTCTGTAATAGGCAGCTTGCAAAACCCCGTCTTCACTTGCACCACATTTCGTATAGCTGTCACTGACGTTAAACACGGTATACCGGAACGCTGTAAAGCGTTTCGCAGGAGACAACGTTAAGGAAAGAAGACTTGCGATGTTAACAATTGTGGCAAGGGCTCATTACAGGGGCTATCGAGAGTAACATAAGAAAATATAAATTTATTTACCACACGTCGGTTCGCCCCATGTTCCAGTTCACAATGACAGCACCGAAGCAGTCGACACCAAACGTTTATGGACCACAGGATCTGAGAAAGGCGTCAGATTTCCACGTAGAGCTTCGGCACGCATCTTGGAATGAGTATTTTCAATCTATACTAGTATATTAGAACGGCACCTTGTTGTACCACGGTCAATTGATCGAGCGGCTGAGGTTGTACAGTTTTACTGGCTACATTTCCGAACTGCTCGGAAATACCATGTTCTCTCAAATCCCGAAGACCTTAAACTTTTGAGACTGACGGCCCACGGGTGGTGGCATGAGAAATGCCCATTGTATGCAAATGCAAGAAAACATATGTTCTTGTTGTAAAGGGAGTCACCTACAAGTATACACAGATGGCTCTGTCAAGGCAGACGAAGACCGCTGTGCAGCTGCATTCTATATTCCCTCTCTAAGATATACGTGGTCTGGCCGTCTGGACTGTATAGCCTC